>NW_027271962.1:0-489314 GCF_040938485.1 Diadema antillarum | reverse complement strand
CAAATCCAATGCAAATTGTGTTTTTTGGTTAAATTGATACAAATTAGATTATTTCAACTTTTAACCATTGAAATTAATCAATTCTAGTGTAGATAAGCCTGAAAGAGTGCCTGCAACAAATTTTGGCAAGAAAACAATAGAAAACAAAAGGTCGAAAAAACAATAAAATACATAAGAAATTAACAAAACAATAAAAAACAAAAGAAATTGATTTCGATTGCGCTATTTTTGTACACCAAAATTGTGTGATGTGTCTTGAGGAATTCTGACACAAAAATTTAGCAATCCTCCAGTCTTTTTAATGGAGTTATAGGTGAAAATATGATTTCATGCACAAATTTGCATAATTAATTTATTAAAAATAGAAAGGTAATATTTTTCTATTGTATGACCATGTAATCTTGGAGTTGACATCCAGCTCTATCTTCAGGCAAAATTTCGCGGCGATCGCGTGATCGGCGGCCGAGATCTGAAGGGAGGGTCAAATTGACCCCCCCTCAGTAAAAACTTGGTCTCAAATAGCCCGGTTAGAATAGGGTTATGAAACACATTCTTGATGTTGGATTTCATTGGCGAAAAACATCTTCTTCACACACATTACCAGGTTATCAGTATTGATTGAAAGGTGATGGGTAGTCCCACATGTGCAAATTAATGTCTTAGTGTTATGCTTTTTCATACCTATTGACATAACGAGATATTGGCTTTAACAAGGAAAATGACTCAGTTCCGACCATCTCGTTCTATCAAATTTCCCCTGTACAGATTTACAGAAACAAATCTAGAGACAGTGTAATCACATTTTGTATCACGAAATATGTAGATTGTTTCCAGTTGTTTCATATTGTCCACACATCAGGTTGGATCTTCTTGGACCCCTACACCCATCACTTCCATAGGCCAACAGCAATGAATTGCATCCCATGAACAGTTTCCACTCTTCAAAGTCTTGCTTTGCATAACCTCAGCATCAGAACTGGGATACTTATCATGAAATGTACATTTTGTTTATCTCAAGAGCAAAAATCATCTGTCAATAAATTTCCTCACTTTCTCCAGTACAAATCCTCAAAGTACATTGTATCCACAAATCTGCCTCTAATCATGTTCATCTTTGAAAAATTATGTGCTTTGACTATGACTTAATCTTGTAAAACACTTATGACTGATGTTGCAACCTGTAACTATCAATTTTCATATGGAGACTACGGATATGCAGTTAAGTGGTGGCTAATAAAAATCATTATGGTAAAACATCAAGAATGTCAATCATAACATTTCTGTGCTTAGATGTTGTCTACCATGAACACTCATTGCTCTACATCACACCTCTGGAGGCAAGAACAAACACTGCACAACAAATAAATCAACAACAAACTGCGATTGCATGTGACAATGTCATTTATTTTTTTGCTGTGTGTGTTGTGGCTGCTCTACATGGTTCTTTCAGACATTTTAGTTCATCCTCCTGATGAAGTCATTGATGAACTTCTCGCGGTTGCCGTAGTCACCACCCTCGACCCAGTGGTTGCCCTTCTTGCGGTAGCCGTGGCGTGGTGAGCTGAGCTTGAAGGGCCAGAGGAAGTTGGCTGCCTGCTTGAAGTTGGGGCCAACGGTGAAGATCTCATGGATGAGGTCCTCCACACAGATGATGCCATGCTTCCCTGCAGGCATGGGTAGAGAAATGTTATGATGGTTATCTACCTGTCCATTTGTCAAATGGATTCTGTTATTGGCAGAATATTTATGTAAGTTATCCTGAATAAAGCTTGCAGGCAAATGGTGCTGTTGGCAGGTGTGATGATAAGGCATAAAAATCATTTAAGGACAGATGTTTAACACATTTATTGACCCAAAGGGTGGACACCATTTAAGACTATGGGCCCCAACATTCTCTACCAAGTGCAAATTCAAAGAATGGACTTTCCTCAATCCCTACAAATGCGCTCATTTCAAATAATTTACATTTAATCTACACCCTATTATAACTGTTCATTCAGAAAAAGATATTCATGGATGGTGTGTGTCCACCTAAAGTTGTTTGTTCCATAAATGGTCAACATGTAAAAGCATATAAATACATATATACACTCACCATATTTTACCATACTGCACGAACAAAACTTGACCTTCTAACACACGATCCCCTCCCCCCATTCTACTGAGATACAGGAAAACCTACCAAGAGCCGTCTCGATGATGGAATTGTCGGTGATCGGGATGCGACTTCCATTCGCGCTCTTGCCGAAGCCTCTCTTGTAGATCAGCTCACGGACAGACTTCAGGTTGGGGTATCTGTAGTAATAATCATTAATTGATGTCATGAAATACACTGTAATCAAGAATCCTTGTTGGTCATACAACTTCATGAAACATTCACACAACAGGGCTGAATCAGTCAAGTGACATGTGCAAGTGACATGCGCAAGTGACATGCGCCTAAATCATCACCACAAGTTTAATGTTATTTGAGCTGTGCCAGCATGGATTTTGACTTGAATCGTGGTCAACATCTGCAGTCTTGTTGATGTTGATCAATTCTTATTTTAATACACATCTAGAAAGACTCTATTGCAATATGAGCAAGGAATGTGCTGTTTTTCCCTGTGTAAAATGAAAGCAGAAGTCAAAGGGACAAATCCAGCAAAACATTTCCAAATGCACTAAGTTCATATTTGAAGCAGAATTCAGAGTGCTTTGGTGCAATTGTCAAAAGATCGACTACGTCAGCAGCTACAAGATATTCATTAAATCAACAATAAAATGCCCTACTCGGTTATGGCCAACCAATGTGTTGAGAAAGAGTGCCTGACCTGGCCCAGTGAAGAAATGTGCTTTTTCCACTCCCCAATTTGTGTACCTACCACGGAAAGACAGTAATTATTTCCCTATTGTTCATGACTTCTTCACCTCCCTAGCCCCCCCCCCCCCCCCCCCCAATGCTATATTAATGGCAGGGTCTACTGTGCTTATTTGTAGCACTTTTTTTTCTCCATTGGAGTTGGAGTGATTCATCTTTTACTATGTGTAACCTGTTTTGCCTTTTCTATCGGGTCACTTAACTGCACAGTGCCACATTTGAACAAAGTAAAAAGTAGCATCCTCAAAACATATGTGAAGGCTCAAATGCTGTAATACCTCCTTCACATATATTATCATATCAACCATGCAAGCAGTCTAAAAGGACCGACTTAATCATTTGGCAACCTCAGAGAAGTTCTAAGAACGCAGGGTCACTATAACTCACCTACATATCGCAGGCACAGACACTCGCTACAAATATTTCTGTGTGCATACACTTTTAGACATTGACAACAGTCAAATGTATCCAAAGTTCTGTAGCAAAACTTCATCTAGATACTGTTGAGAAAGGCTTGACAATTACTGCTTGTATATGATACTTTTGTTGAAAAGAATAAGTGAACACTTTTGGGGAGGCATAAATCAAAAATATTGCTTATGATGACGATCTTGCACAAATTTTATAGATCATCCATCTCCAGGAAGCTTTCAGCATTTGAATACCCATAGTTCTGTCAAATCCATGAATATATCCATGTGTGGTGTAAAATAGTCATACAAGACTCACCCCCAGGCAATGTATGGTTCCACCAGTCGGAGCATCTGAAGAGTGGCCTTGTTGATGCGGACAAAGACACCGTTGTGGATCTGCCTCAGTCGCAGGAGCTGTAGGATCTTGCGGACACGCGGGCTCACACCATTGATGCTGCAAAGAGTATTAAAAACAGCATTGGTACATTTTGATCTTTTCCACTTTATATGGTCTACAATTCAGGCTCAAAGAACAGTAATCCAAATGAAACAAAATCTTACTTTGCATAATGTTTGTGCAACCACAGCTAACAGATCGAATGAATTATGAGGAAATAAGGCTATTTCAAATGGAATGCAACAGTGAGAATAACACTGCATGGCATTCTTTATGAGGACATCAAGTGGTTGTCTCAAAACACTAAATCCCTTGTACAAAATATGCTCAGCCAAAAGGTTACTAAGACAGACAGAATTTTCTAGAACAGTCTGCAAATATATTCATCTTCAAATCATTCAAGAGCTAATTGGAGCTCAGATACTACCAAACAAATGTGTATGTGGTGCTTGTCATTGGAGTAGTCACAAGAAGCACATAGTAATAATGTGGACATGTACCGGTATAGAATGTCATTATTCAACAGTAGTTTGCTGGTCTTGACAAAACATGTCATTTTGCCCAGTGTTTGGTTCAGGGGGGAAAAACTCCTTATGTCCACACAAATTCTTCTCTCTTTTTCTCTTTTTTTTTTTGCCAGAAATTAATTTTGTAATAAAAGTCAGTTTGATTTCCAATAAGTTATCACATAGAGGTTACTTAGGATCTGACAATTTACCTCTTAAAAAGCAGATTCCCATTGTATCCAATCTTGCTAATATGGAATTCCCCTGTACTGTATAGTTGCTGAGGATACATGGACATGATTTAAAAAAATCTATGCTGTGCATAAAGAATGCCAATTTAACAATGATTTTATGCAAGTGAATTTGAGTTATTCATGAAGAATATGCCACAGGTTAAAATGTACAGACTAGAAAGAACCAAGAAGAAGATTTATCACAAAGGTGTTCCATTTCTTTTACCCTTCATTCAAAAACAAAAATATACTCGACTTAAAAAATTGCGTACGAAAGTGAGAGGAGTGAGTTACCACTTTTAAACTATATTTCAAGAAATTAGATCATCTGTAATTATCATAAGATAAAACACACAAGACTCACCCCCTGATCCTGATGACAAATGCAAGTCTGGGCTCATCCTCGACAAAGAAGTTCCCATGCTTGCGGGCCTGGCGGTGGAGGCGAATGTTGTCTCGCTCGCGTTTCTTGTACTCCCGGATGTATTCCTCGGCACGCTTGAAGATCACGCGCCTCTTCTTGGCATTTTCCTGAAGCAAATAATTGATTTTGTCATAGCTTACTGTACTGTATATTGTACAGATTATCTCCCAGCAACTCTACCAAGTTAAATTTATGAAGATACATACCGAAGATACATACGACAGGAGACATTGAATTATCAGACTGATCATCAGACTGATGTCACACAGTCATTTGTTTCTTAACCCTAATCAGGCTTGGGGGGGGGGGGGGGCGGAATCCGCCCCCCCTCGACGTTTCGCGCAGTATCTTCGCAGGGCAATAAGCTCCCGCCGCGATGTTTCATGACTTCTTTCTTTCGAGTATCGCGCAACTTTTGAGACCAAAATTGTTGCGCCGACGAATACCGTTTTGACGCGATGCCCGTTCAAAAAAAATTTGTCAACCCCAAAATTGCTCCAAAACATGATTTTGTGTACAAATCCAATGCAAATTGTGTTTTTTCAATTAATTCACATAAAAATTCATATCTTGACTTAGAATGGATGAAATTAATTTATTTTAGCATAATAAAGCTTCGAAAAATGTCTGTGACAAATTTTGGCCAAAAAACAAACAAAAACAAAAGGTCGAAAAACAAAGAAATACATAAGAAATTCAAAAAACAATCATATTCATAAGAAATTAATTTCGATACAGATTTTTTTTTATTGTATGTTTCAGGAGAATGATACAAGAAACATTTTTAAAAAGAAACTAGCTTAATTAGAGCATTGATAAGTGATTTAGAGCCCCTAACTGATTTTATGCATAAATTACAATAATTAATATAAAATATAAGAAAAATTTTTCGGACAAAGCAACCATACATTTTGATAGTATACGTCGCGAGCGTCGCGTGTGCTGATTTTCGGCGCAATCACGCATTCCATAGGCGAGATCTGAAGGGGGGCGGAATCGGCCCCCGCCCCCAGATATAGCATAGCCAAAAAAGCCCAGCCTGATTAGGGTTAAAGGTAGGGAATCCCATTTGCATGCCTTAAATGAAGAGTTGTATAAATACAGTAGTATGTTGAAGAGAGTATCATTTCAGAAACTCCCATAAAGTATTGAAAGTGGAAGGTAACATTTAGTACATTTTTATTGACCGTTAGATTTTGAATTGAATTTTTTTCGGGGCTCACCGTAAATTCCAGTACATTACTAGGCTAGCTTTGCAGACCCATGCACTGCATGTGTGTCCATCATGTATATTTTGTGAAAAAAGTTCATCAAAACTTACAAACATTTCTATATACATTCTTGCCACACACTCTATATGTTATTACATCAGCTCTTATACTTTTAGATTTGTGTTTATAGATAACAAATACAGAAGACTGCAACAAAAAGGCTTAAGTGTGGCTGACACACAGAACTACTGAGTAGTTGAGTTTTGTGCATTATTCAAATTGTAGATAACGGTTGACTTCCAAATTTCTCAGCAGTGGCCTAAGCAAGTCCCCTGAGGTTCATATTGAATGTTTTGCTGCATTTTGGGAGGTCTGTAAAAGGTATCCCCTACCTTTAAGGGGTAGGGGTGGGAAATATGCATGATTCACTATGACAACTTCTGACTTCATACCTTGCAAATTACATTTTACTATAGGTAGCATGTGTCATGATGCAATCCAGAGCACATACTGATATTAATAAACAGTCAAACATACCCCAACATCAAGACTGTACTGCTTCAGGCCGCCAGCAGGAAGCTACTGTAACCCTATTGCTCCTTACACCTGCCCCGCTGGCCTCGGCTAATTAGAGACCCATTGCACTGCTGCTAGTGCTGAGTAAACAGTTGCAACTGCTGCACCGAATGTGCAGTGTTCAACTATTCTTCAGATCATTTATGAGGCCGATATTACTGAAACTATACCCCTTCACAGAATTCAGAGATGTTGAAATCCCTAATCTGAATGTTTTCACTTCATGTTTTACTATTTGGACTTAGATAAAATAGACGAAAATTGACCCACACGTACGATCTTTTCATCGCTCGCGGCGATCTCTATTACAGTCCCAAATATACAGATTCGTGTAAGTTCTCCACACATGGCAAAACTGTACACAATACATTGCAGTCTGAATGCAAATGAACATAGGCGGGGCCACCACAATTTCTTGGACTTTGAGAAAGCTTTCCTGATTGGTTAAAGGTGGGGAAGCTTTTTTCATGCTGGAAATCGTTTCCTTACACTGTCAGCCAATCACAAATGAGTTTATAGAGTGGTAGTGTCATAGCCTTTGAAGTAATCTGTCAATCAAAATAGGGCCGATAATATCGGACGAAGCATTTCTGTTGCAGTTTTGGGGCCGATTTAATCGGCCCGTGACAGAGATAGGGTTAAGGAGAGTGCTCAATGTAATGATATGCAAGTTAGCTACAAAGTTTAATTATACCTTCTTTGCTAGGAGACGAGCTTGGGCCCTCTTCGCCTTCTCTGTCTGCCTGTTTTTCCTCTTCTTCAGGAGGGATTCAGGAGCCGTTGGCAGCTTCTTTGGCTCACTGTAAGAACGGAATTGAATAGTATTCCAATCAGACATGATAACCCGTTAAGAGACTGCAACCTCAAGATAAAATATGGCTTTTGGATACACCATGTACAATAGTCCTGAATCTGCAAATAGCTCTAGATAGCGAGTCTGAGCTCAGCACTGCAGCGAGGTTGACTGTCACACATAAAATCTGACTTACGGATTACTTTTTGAAAGAAGAGTCTTGCATGGAATGACAGTTGATGGTTAAAGACTTTGGAAACATGATGCCCAGCGAAAGGGAGACTAGACCTCACTTTTGACATTTATGTAAAAAAAAATACGAGAATGAAAAAAAAAATTGCATGTATGACCCAAACTACTCCTTTGATGGCATACTCCTGGCACAGATTGCCGAAAAATTCCATATTTAAGGGCAAAATTATACGGAAAATTTACGTTGTTTTCCAATAAGCCACAGAGGAGTACTTGGTATCAACGTAAAGCTTATGAATGGAAGAAAGCGATGATGTCATTTTCGAAAGGCATTGTGGGAGAGCAAGCTGACAAATGAGGGAAAACCTTTCATATTTGAAAGCAATAGCAAACTGATCATCAACCGATACTAGCTTGCCATCATCGGCTATGGTAGGGATAAACGGCATGGTGCATGAAGTGCACTGAGCGAGACATGACGTCATCGCTCATGAACAGTGGCAGTGCTAACCGTAGTGCAACAGGCGCCGCAACGTCCCCGATGCAATTTTCCGCCAACAAGGTATAGCGCGGCACATTTTTCAGCGGAGTGACATTGAACGCGCATATCGCCTGACCGAATTCTAGTCCCGGTGATCGTATTCTGGGGGATTTTCAAGGTGATATAGACACTAGACCTCTATTTTGGGATTTTGTGAAATTCTATGACGTAGAGTCTAGATCTATTTAACAAAATAAAAATTGAGATAAGTGAAATTTGATAGATTCTACGGTATATTTAACGTACATTGCTGGTATTATTTTAATTTAAAAAATATTAAAGAAAAGCTTAAGTGACCGAATTCTGGGGGTTTCACCTTACAGATCCTATGACAAGACATTGAACACAGACTGTAATCAAATGCCTGGATCAACACATGCGCTCAGCGCTAGTGTACTTTCACACCTGTTTGTCAATCGACCTCCAAACATGCACAAACTCATCCTAGTTATTCAGTAACTTAAAATACTTGCATCTGAGTCTCCATAAGTCAAATAGAAGTGTTCACGCTTTATAGAGTTTACAAGTGTCGAAAAAGCGTCAGAAAATCTCTATCGCTGGAATTGCTGCTCTGTACACAAGCACAGTGCGAATACGTTCAGCGCATGCACTAAGCCAAGGTCAATTTTGGTCTGAATGTAGCGACACAGCGGCTTTTTCTATCAGTGTTGTTGACAAGCTAAAATTTGTTTTTCCCTTTTCCTTGGCCAAGTCTTGCATTAATAGCAGTTGTAGCTTCATAGCGGTTGAGCGCGTGCATGACTGTATGCTGCCACTTATATCTTGCATTCTTTCCCTTTTATTTTTATCTTTTCTTCTTTCATTTTCAGGTAGAATCTATTCCTAAATTTCCCCTTCCTTCCAATCAATCAGTTCTTGTTGGTTTACTTCTTGTCAAACTTTCTCAATTTCCTATTTATCCGTACTTTCTGCCTAATTGTTCTGCTTCCTTCATGGGTTGTTTTTCCCTCCAATTACAAGGGTCTTTCCATCCTCTTCAATATCTTTTTCTCACGTGTTGCTCCAATGAATCATTTTCTTTATTTCCTTTTCAACCTGCGTAATTCTTTCTTTCCTTCCTATTCATCTTTGCTTTCATCAAGTTCTGATTCATCTCTCATTCTATTATTCTACCTAGTACTTGTTTTTAATCTATATTTTTTTCTTAATAGTAATTGCTTCCCTCTTTTCTTTTCAAAAATAGCTATCTCTCCCTTGTTTTCCTTTATAATGCAAGTTTCTCTTCTTTCTTTCCTTCCATCAAACTCTCTATTTTGCAAACCTTTTGTTTCATTTTTTCTAGGTTTAACTTTTTAAGACAGTATATCTTTTATTCCATTTCCTATTCCCCCTTTTCCTACCTACCCTTTCCAACAATTCTTTCACCCTCGTCTTATCACATTTTTCACAATCTTCTTTCATTCACACACCTTTTTTGTTTTTATCAATCTTCTATTTTTCTTTTTTATGTAAATAATTACATAAAAATCATTTACTGTAAAACATGATATATTCGCGGCATGAATTTTTCGCGAATTGGAGCTGACGGCCTTTTTTACGGCATTAAATTTTCGCGAACTGCCACTGGCATTCAATGCATATAGTGTGGACAAGAACTTTCGCGTGCATTTTAATTTCGTGAATCTTGGCGCTCGCGAAATTCGCGAAATTAAAATGCACGCGAACATTCCTCGTTTTGCAGTAATTGCAAAATAATACACATTTCATTGTGGCAACATAAATTCCACACTGTCAATATCAAATACAAAATTCTTCACTTAACATCAAGGTAAATCAAGGTAGATCAAGAATTTTGTGTATAAAACAAAATACACACACACCCACACACACAATGTGAACAACCCCAATCCTCAATCAATCGCTACTGCGCTGCGACTCGGTACAAGCTGAGAAAAAGGTGGAATATCTTTTTAAAGACACCTAGAAGAACTTGCCCTGGCCACTACTATGAGATAGCTACATTTAGATCAATCACTGTGCTCGCTGCCGTGCTGCGCAAACATGTTTTGTAAAGCAAGTTGCCTTTGATTCGACCGTTTCCATGAAAAGACCACTCTTACGAATAAAAATTCCCTGAAATTCATGAATAAAAAATGGCGCAAATCAAGTGCGAAATTCAAACTATGCAACTACAGTACTCCACATGTGCTCCGAAGAGCACAACAGTGGGCCACGTCGCCGGACCCCCGAAATCATTGTCGCGACCCTCCCGGGTCAGCTCGCATAAGCAGTTCAACTGGTACATAACGGGTATTTTGCATAGCAACACATATAGACTTGTTTCACTCCAAGTTTCGAAGTTACTACCGGTAGTCCGTTTATCTGCATTGAATCTGTACAGCGTGTACATCTACAGCCACGATGGCAGCAATTTCTGAGATAACTTGAGCGTTTCAGCGATAGTTATATTTTGCATGCCACCCGTGCCAGAATTTGCGGTATCGCCATGGTTCGATCGCAACGAGTTATGTATGCGTTGAATCTCTCGCACAGTGTGGAGTACATGGAGTAGCGCGCTCTCATAGTGCGATGTACTATGTATACAATTTCATACGCACACTAATCCATTCATACTTTTAGTAGGCAGGGCGAGCGTATGGCGCGGTACGTCGCGAGTGTCAAAGCACGGACATATGGGGTTGAACAATGAGCAAAGGCGTTCGAACGATGGTCGCAGCGCAGGTGTTCGAATCATGCACACTATTTTGCTTCCGCAATTTAGGCTGTCGAACATTGGGTAACTTGCTCTAATTGTACACCATGCTGCGATTTCTGCTCTTGTGCAACGCAATTATCGCAGAGCAAGTAGCTACGTACGATCACGATCAACATCACTCTGAGAAGTAGAAAAGTGTCAAAATGGTGAAAATTCCATTTCTAACTTTTACTGGACTTAAATCTCACTCAGATGCTAATATCTTCGGCAAAGGTAAAGGTAGGGTGTCTGATCGCGCACTGCCAACCTTCGGACAAAACGCGCCCCTATCTTACAACACGCAAGCCCCATAGAACACAATGGAGTCGCGCGCCTACGCTGTTTTGACCCCGCGTTTTGTGCTAAAAAAATCGCATTTATTGCAAAATCCCCGGTCCATGCCGCTATCGAATCCTAACAAATTTGGTATCATATGAAAGAGGAAGATTTGCTCCATAATCTATCAAAGCGCTGGTACATGACTCCGACGATAAATTGGTGTAAATGTCGTTTGAATCATACCTATCTCGATATCTCGGCGTCTGCTTCGCTACTTGTACCAGCGTGTGGCATGCGAGTAGTTCAGGATGTGCTGAATCCGATGGCGAGGTCGGTTTTTCGCTAGCTCCACATCTTGGACCGGGGATATTGCCTAGAAGATACCCCTTGCAATAACTTTTTGATCTCAGCGAACGTGTTAGGCGTGGCTTCGTATGCAACAACCATAGTAACGTCCGAGCAAATACGCTCATATATATGTAAATCTACACGCATTCGCCGCCACATGGCGCGCATGCAGCTAGCTCGCGCGCTGTGTGTGTGTGTGTATCTCATGGACCTACACGTGTAGGTCAGCAGTGTGTCTACCGTTGCAAGGTAGCTACGTAGCTACATACAATGTAGTTCGCTAGATCGCTGTGTGTGTGTCTACTTACGAGTACGTGCGCGCGTGCACACCCGTGCCACTGAAAACAGACTGAGCTAGCTAGCTAGCTGTCACGTCGCTTCGCTCCGCTTGCGATAGTTCTACAGCACTGAGTTCTCATGCCCAGCATTCACAATGTGCATGTATGTAACACGCTCGTAAACCACCTGGCGCATCAGTTTCAACGTAGTCAAAGTACATGTACTATTACTGAATTGATAATGAGCATAACAGGCCTACAATGTATGAGTTAGCAATCCAAACGAATGACCATGTAGAGTCATATTCATTTTTTAAATACTTCAGTAGAAAAGTGCACTAACGATGCACGAGTTACAGTCTTTCTCGCGATCTTATGCAGCACAACAGATAGGCCTAGGCTACACAACGCACCATATCAGGCAAGTCAATTGTGAAGCGGTACCGCGGTGGAAGGTAGGTACAAATACCGATTTTTACGACTGAACTTCCAATCGACAAAAAAGGGCAAGCAACGATTTTGGAAGCTATACTCTTCAGCCACGAATGGTGGTAAAGTGGCATTCATGGCTAAATAGCCATATAACATTTTCACATGAACTGCCATAGATCTCGACAGCATCGACGTGTTACTAGTATGTAGTCGTCGCAATCAATAGCCAGCTAGCTGTGTACGTGTGTACACACGTACGTAGTGTAGCGCATATAGCGTGTGTGTACAGTGTGTAGGTAGTAATACACTCAAATGCACGCTCGCTAGCTCGTCCTCTGATGTTGGCTGGGCCGGAATGCATGCGCCACGTATTCATTCACAACGCTGAGCGCTGTATACGTACATGTACGCACAACATGTATTATGACGACACGAGGGGGAGTGGCTTCTGCGCTGGTTACGCGTTTTAGCAATCCGCTGTACGCTCATTAACCGGTCGCTGGCGATCTGCACGCGAATGCTACTTATCGGCCTTGTTTGCAAACATGATTTGGACACATTTTCGTGCGTGCTCGTCAAAAAAAAGTTGTAATATTGCAGTGATTTGAAAGTTGAATTTCTCGAGATAGAATAATCATTTTGCCATGAAATTTGAAATAGAGCATCTATATGCTAATGACATATTTTTCTTTCATATGAAATAGTTTATAATCCACCTTTTATAGAATTTCAAAAGTTGCAAAAATGCTACAGACACCCTAGTAAAGGTAAAGGTAAATATTCGTGGCCATACCAGTAGAGTGAGTTTGTGCATGTTTGGAGGTCATTTGACAAACAGGTGCGAAAGTACACTAGCGCCCGTACACTCCCTCTTCAATTCTGGGTGCCTCATTCGTACGCACGCACGTGTACGGTGAATGCTTACTCACTGTTTACTACAGTAACTCAAATCTCTTTGACCCTAACATAACCCTAACCTAACCTAGCTAACATTAAACAGGCACAGAAACCCTCATAACCATGTAATTGCTTGCTAATGCACAGGGTCTATGCACATGATGATGATGCACGCGCACTGCACTGTGGTGGATAGTCACATAGGTCTAACCGTCTAGTGTGGTGGGGCATATTTTTCACGATTTTGCCATTTACTTCACAAAATCAGGACTGTGACTGTGAGCAGTTTTGACATTCCTCACAACAGTGGCACAAAACGTAGGATCTAGACATTACTAGACGCACTAGATCTAGAAGAGCTCCAGAGAGTGCTAGCATTATGATACGACGACCACGAACAGCACGAACAGCACTAACTCAGTTAGGGCCTACAGTGACAGTGTTTGGCGAAAGACAGGAACATGTTCAACACAGTACTGCACAGGTCACGGACAGTATTCGAGAACGAAAGGGATGCACGGCCACTTTTAGGACGTAAAAATGAGTATAGCAGTGACAATTTCGTCAAAATTATACATTCTACTGAATGAAGTGATTATGTGACATCTTTCTCTCTATCTTTACGTGCTATATTAGCCTCGATTGTTGAGATTGTACAGGATATCTTATCAAGGAATCACTCTACACTACCTGTCTGCCATGTTGGGCTGTAGGGAAAGAACGATCCGGAGGACGCCCTCTATTAATCAAAAGAAAAACAACCTAGTAGTACTGTCAGAGGTGCATGCTCGCTCTCAAGACACATTAGTCTGGTAGGAATGGGGTCCCCATGCATCTTCCGAACACATTTCACAAATCATGAATTTCCACAACTTTTGAACTACACAGCATACAATTACAAATAAAGCACTTCTTCAGGGTAAATGTGACATGAGGAATCGATTGAAACGATAATTTTCATGATTAAAGAAAAATTGAAACAAGAAAAGCCCAAAAATATGCCAATGTCAGTGTCATTTACACCGAAAAATACACAAATAGTTTTACTTTTGAATTACATAACATCCAGAGACAAATAAAACATTTCTTCAGAGTAAATACGGCACGAGAAATCATTTGAGATAGTTATTTACATGATTAAAGCTAGTTTCATACTAGAAAGGTCCAAAAATGCAAGAAAAATTAGTGTCATTTACTCTAGAAATTGACCAATCAATAGTCTATATACATACTTGTACATGACAATCTCATACCTCATAAGAGTGACTGACCACTTTGTCTTAACAGTCTTGTAGTAAAGGGGGATCTTCATACACCATCCTTTTTGGTATCCCTTAGGGTGTCTATTTAATGATTCTTTTTTATATTTGTAATTGTATGAATTCATGATTTTCCCTGAAAATCCAAGATGGCTGCCAAGATGGCCGCCAATGACCCCCATGGGACACGATTTTTTCTTGGGAACAAAAAATTTAATTAACTAGACACCCTAAGGGTTACAAAAAAGTAAGTTAAAAAATGTGTTCGGAGGGTGCATGGGACCCCCCCCCCCCCCCATTCCTACCAGACTAATGTGTCTTGAGAGCGAGCGCATGCACCCGCAAAGAGTTTCATATTAATCGGGATCCTTGGGTTTATTAGTAGATCCTGCTGTATGCGCATGGATATTCATTGGCTTAGAGTTTTAAGTAGTGGTTCCATCCGAATCATGGGCTAACTCCATACTTTACTTACTTTATTTACTTTACTTTTACTTTTCCGGAACGATGGTGTAGGTCAGAGCTGTTCATCGATCAGGATTGTAAAATTTGTATCCTATATGCTGCCTCGATCCTTTCCAATACAATTCCGATAACCTGTGCTAATCTAATTCAATATGTATCTTCAAGTGATATTCTAAAAATCTATCGAACATACAATTGGCTGGGAGGGATGGAAACTGCTTGAGACAAAGGACCTATGTAGTATAGTTACTCGTAGTCAAATACATAATAATAATTATACAGTACACATTTATTCTTCCAATGCTCGTCCAGCTCCACATTTCTCCCCGTCGTCATCAGCTATATACATATAGCAAGAGTACGGTATACGTACAGTAAGGGAGATGGGAACACCTCGAGGTGAGAACACCTCCCTGGTACATTTCACTGCTCTCGACGGCACTCACTGATAAGGAGATCATCAGCAGGTAAGATTCTATCAGTAAGGCCAAACCAGATGAACAGAAAACAAAACAAATATTTGCAATTTGGTCAGGATTGGTAATAACATTATCGTTATGAGTAATGCTGTCAGGACATTCCGTAGGTTTCTTTTTGAGTATTTCATTAACAGTCCGCCAAAGAGCACTTTTATCATACTTATTAGATTCGAGTTTATTCGAAATATATGATTTACGTGAAACTCGAATCAAGGTAGTTAGTTTATTTCTACATGTTTTATACCTTTTCACATTTTCAGGAGTAGGTTTTCTCAAAGATATTTTATAAAGACGGTTTCGAGTGAGAATGGAACGTATAAGACCTTGAGTAATCCAGGGTTGCCGAGCTTTTTTCCTTCCTTTTCTTTTGGGAGTTAAAGGAATGTGCTTATCACAATAATCTAATAATTTTTGTAAGAAAATTTCATAAGAAGAATTAACATCTTGGAGTTCAAAGACGTCATTCCATTGTTCTTCAAATAAATCTTGATTCAATGAATCAATATAATGTGGCGTTACATTTCTATGCATTTTCAAATATTGTTTGGGTTGGTGACGTATATTGGGGTTGTTACAGATTTATCATTAATCATAAAAATTGGTAGGTGATCGGATATATCTGAGTAAATAATGCCGTTCGTACAGGTTTCCGTTATTACGTTAGACATTATGACATTCATTGTTATCTATTAATGTTTTGCTATGTGTGGTGTTATTTATTCTGGTGGGTTTATTGATGTGGGGATGCATTGAATTGGAAAATAATATGTCGTGGAAATGGGTAGGTTGTAATAAATCTATATTGTAATCTCCCATCAAGAAAATGGATTTTCTCTCTCCAAAGATTTCATTAACACAATGGTCGAAGTTATCAAAAAAAGATTGAATGTCATTTTGTGGAGGACGGTAAATGGTACCAACTATAATATTTTTTTTCATTTTCATTTAAGATTTCAATAAATAAACTTTCTGCTTCCTGAATGCACAAATCAGTTCGAATTTTAAATTCAATTTGATTATTGACGTACATGGCAACCCCACCTCTTTTGCCATACTTTCTATCATTACGAATAAAATTGTAATTTTCAATGCCAAATAGGTCTGGGGAATTGGTGTGCAACCATGTCTCGGTAACTCCTATGACGGAAATGGGAAATCATTGAGGGAACTTAAAAATGATTCAAATATTTCAAAATTTTTATTTAAACTTCTTATATCAAAATGAATTAAACTGAAATTAGCACAAATCTGATTTGCGTTATTGAAAGGAAATTGACTGTTAAATTCGTTGATAGTGAAGTATTGGCTTGTGTGATTCACTAGCTGTTGGTCATCTATTCCAAAATCAAAATCCATTTACAATGAGTGACATGAGCTGCATATCGTGGTGCAACGTGGAGTGCAGTGCACATCGTATGCACGGGGTGTATACGATGAGGTGCATCGGTGCGTGGTGTGCTGTAACCAACTTTAAAGGGAAGTTAAACCCCAAGAACAATGTGGATTGAGTGAAAGCAGCAACACTAGTAGAACACATCAGTGAAAGTTTGAAGAAAATCGGACAATCGATGCAAAAGTTATGAATTTTTAAAGTTTTGGTGTTGGAACCGCTGGATGAGGAGACTACTAGAGGTTATGACGTATGAGTGGACAACAATACCAAGAAAATATAAAGAAAATACTACAAAATCCATTTTTCATGAAAATTACAAATTCCATCAACTTGATATTGACATATGTTAAGGGTAGCAATTATTCCCCCTGCTTTCTGAAAGCGGTTGGTCCACTGCTCTTTCATAATTCTAGAAAAGTGAATTTTTGTTGAATTTCCTTTATCAATTTTCTTTGTATTGTTGTCCACTCATACGTCATATCCTCTAGTAGTCTCCTCATCCAGCGGTTCCAACACCAAAACTTTAAAAATTCATAACTTTTGCATCGATTGTCCGATTTTCCTCAAACTTTCACCGATGTGTTCTACTAATGTTGCTGCTTTCACTCAATCCACATTGCTCTTTGGGTTTACCTTCCCTTTAAAGGAGTGATTGAAACGAAATACTTAGAGCCAGAGTCAACATAATTACGTTACTACTAGTAGTCATAAAAAACAACAACAGGGGAACTTAGCTATAAATCTGCGTATAAATGCACATTTAACTATTATTGACCTTATTGAGTCCTCAATGTACCATACAAACTCTACCAAAACTCCCGCACTGGATTATACTATGATAAGGATAGAACCTAATAAAATCTGGTTCACCTGTAACACACAAATGGAGAGGTATTTAGCATTCAGCGACAACAACTAAAAATTAGCTTCTCTCGGAGCTCTTTGATAAGGGGTGTGAAACGTTGAAATGCGGTTATTTCAGATCATCCTGTATAATAATTGCTTTCGCAATTATACCGCATGCATACCAACCATTGACATTTTCTAAAGTTTCCGCTCTCGATGTAGGTGCCTAGTCCAATATTCCACAAAGGGGTGTCACAATATTCCACAAATATTGTCACAATATTCCACAAAGGGGTGTTGTATAAAAACTGCTAAAAACACTATTTCCCCTGCGTTTTATGAGATTTAATCCCAAACTTCAGAATAAAATAGAAGAAGAATTGATCTTTCAGAAAATATGAAAACATAAGATTGACTAGGTTGACAAGTTTCACCTAATTTAAGCCTTCACACAGTGCGTGCGACTTTATGGTTTTGTGATGCAAGGTCATATCTTAGCGTCATCTTCACACTTTACGCCATTTTTACAAAATGTGACCCGAAAGCTTGACTGCTTTTATTGCTATTTTTTGTCTCCTCTCTGAAGTCCAAAACGATATTCCGTATATCTCTTCCCTATAGATGGTATATCTTGACTGAAAAATCAACAAAAGCATGCAACACACCTGATTCTACCTTGTAATCCATAAGATAGAATCCCTATACTGTGGATTTTTACTCGACTGAACTATAGGGGGGCCTAATGCTCACTAAGTGTTCCAAAATCATTAGAAATATTGAAACGTATTTCTCGTTTGTGTCTTTCATAGGCAGAGAAATGATATACCATTTCAGTGCATATTATATGTTATGAAGATCTAATTTTTTTTTAAACAATGAAATACTTTTGCTTTCTCTTTCAGTTCTACCAAGTTGGAAATTCAATTACAAAAAGGGGGGGGGGGGGCTTAATATTTTTCGATGCCATTTCCGGGATTAACCAGCAAGAAAAAAAAAAGGCTAAACACTCACACACACAAAAAAATCACCACAACTTTAATGTGCCATTTCTCTACCAAAGTTTTTGATGCAAATTGTAATGTGATATGCATCTCGATATTTACAGTATACTTTGTTTGTGCTTTGTTTTGTTTTCTGTTCATCTGGTTTGGCTTTATACTGATGCATAACCTTACCCGCTGATCTCCTTATCAGTGAGTGCCGTCGAGCTGCGAGAGCAGTGAACTGTACGTAGGCCGTATACTCTTGCTCTAGCTGACGACGACGGGAAAAAAAATGAAATGCAGCGATGGAGCTGGACGAGCATTGGAAGTTTTATTGTGTACTGTATAATTGGATTATTATGATGTATTTGACTACCCTCCCCCCCCCCCGAAAAAGTGCAACTTTCCGAAGGTCAGTGGTGTTGTGATTTTTATTTGTCCAATCTTTTTTCGGATCCCCCCCCCCCCCCGGAAAAAAAAAAAAACCGCGAGGGGTTGCGCGGCCCCTGGTAAATAAAGGGGAACAGCCCGGACCGGACCTCAGCAACGACGAGAACACCTTGTCTAAACCTGAACCAGGCCCGTAGCCAGGGGGGGGGGGGGGGGGGGGGGGGGGGGGGGGGGGGTGCGTCGGGTGCGTACGCACCCCCCCCCCCCCCAAATTCTGAAAGGTCCACTTTTTCATAATAACGGTTTTTAGCAATTCTCAAGATAACAATCCAAATAAATATAAAGACACATTATATGCTACGTAAATGTGGAAGAGTACGTTTAACAATGTTAAAAATAATTGTACGGAACCCTTTTGTTGTATGAACCATCGGATCGTCCCCATGCACACAAACACAAATGTTATGTATCAATTTGTGCGAGCTATTATTATATTGGCACTGCATGCCATGGCCCTTGGCGCGTGTGACCGGTGTTTTTTTTTTTTTTTTTCCACTGGCCGCCCGAGTACGTGCGATTCGTGGATGACATTGAGGTTGACACTTGCATTTTTTCACAGGAACAGAGGTAAGTGGATGAAAATCTAATAGCCTCAAGTTTACATATATGATAAAAATTAAAGAAATTTCCTCGAAATTGCTATAATCGAAAACCTGAGACATTTTGTATCTACGTCTCACGAAGATATAGTACATGTATATATAAGTACATGTTGGCATGATAATGCCTGGGGATAGATTATTATGTCAACTTTTTGCCATTATGAATGCATGCTCCAATCAAATTGTGAAAAGGTGGTCATGAATTAGCATTTCTTACGAAACGATCAGGAGAGACAAAAACAAAAATGAAAGGCCTGTCTTACTCCAGTTTCTCTATTAGTTATACATTTTTCTCATGTTGTGACAGTTCGATTGGTTTCTCATTTTGAAGTGAGCCAAAAACCTAAGAAACATTCTCACTTATAATTTCCAAAGAGTATTATGCAGGCACGCAAACTCAATTTAGTTTGTATTTCATTTAAATGTAATGGGTAAGAGGGTATGAGAGAGAATGGAAAGTGCTGAGCTATGAAGTAAAATGGTAAAGTAAAAAGTTTGTCAGATAGTATTACAAAAGCCTGAATATTGCAAGAGCTCCGGAGTAAAAACAGTCAGGGAAAAAACCCTATGTATGATAACATTGTGAGAGCGTTAGACTGCATTGTGACGCGTCGTTATTTGATTTACATTCTTTATTCATATTTTTCATAAAAAAACACAGGTAATGAGCCGGATTGGGTTAAAATTCTCACTTACAGCTTTGTAGAAGTCTGAGTCAACAGTATCACACAGTATACTTCAAGACGTATTATAGTACAAACGATTTCTTGAGCCTGCACCGTTTCAGGCTCTGTTCTGGATACGGCGGGTAGAAACTCATTCTTTTTGTTGTTTATTTTATCATTATTTACTAATCTCTTTTCTAACTTACAGGTAGCGGATTTCTTTGCAGGCCAAATTCGGAAATGTACTGTTGATTATTACTTATACATTTTCTCATGTTGTGACAGTTCTATTGGTTTCTCATTTTAAAGTGAGCCAAAACCTAAGAACATTCTCACTTATAATTTCCAAAGAGTATTATGCAGGCACGCAAACTCATTTTAGTTGTATTTCATTTAAATGTAATGGGTAAGAGGGTATGAGAGAGAATGGAAAGTGCTGAGCTATGAAGTAAAATGGTAAAGTATAAAAAGTTTGTCAGATAGTATTACAAAAGAAACTCATTCTTTTTTGTTTGTTTATTTTATCATTATTTACTTATCTCTCTTCTAACTTAGAGGTAGTGGATCTCTTTGCAGCCCAAATTCGAAAATGCCTAGAGACAGCTAGTAACCAAATATGCTACTATAATTTAATAAATAAGAAATAACCATTCCAGTATGTATCTTAGTGTGCACAGTAAGACAGATCAAATCAAATAGGAAAACATCTGAGCACTAAGCCTGAGGTCTGAATTTGCACTCAACTTCTTCCAATGGCTAACGGATGTTTAATTTTTGAATTTCACTGACCTCCAAATTTCACAAAGAAAACCTTCTTAGCATGATGGTTAATATGACATTTGACTGATATTGGAGATGTTTGCGAATCGGATCTACTACCTTTAATATTATTAAATCTAAAATGATTATTTGAAAGTTCGGAAACGCTGGAAATATCCTACCACAAGGAGGCAAAATATAAATGGTTCACATTTACAATTCATTTTGTTTTAAAAATTTTTCTTATTTATTTTCGTTTTTGACAAACTCGCATACCAACGGCTGATATACTGTATAGTAAAGTGAATGTTTCATCTTCCAAACAGCATCCAATGGGATGGAAAACTCCAACTGAAAGGTGGACACTGTGACCATACTCGCTAAAGAAAACGCGTAATAGGGGTCGTTTTTTCTCACGGATTAGATGGAAAGTGTGATGTACGAGCGTATATAATCAAAGGGTATCAAAAAGGCCGAAATTTGGGAAAATGGTATATTGTTCAATCATGATGAAGTACTTCTTTAGGGTGCAGGAAACATTTAAGGAATACTTGTTTTTAAGGCCCGAAAAAATCATATGATCATTACTCGGTTAGGGGCCATTTTGAAAGTCCATGTATGAGCATGGTGTCCACCTTTTAATTGTCGCTACCCCTCCGGGACAGTATCAAAGGACCGTTTTGTTAATTAACGCAATCCCCCCTTCCTTTAAAAATCCTGGCTTCAGGCCTGCTAACGCGGGTATACAATAGAAAAAATAAAAGTTAAAACAACACCAGGAAAATCACTATTCTCAATTTTGCGGCGCGCTACGCGCGCAGAGTCTCGAACACAATTAAACTTTGCAACTTCCTGGCAAAATGAGTTTTTACTATTTCCTAGATGAAATACCGTAACGCGATTGCATGCAACAGACAAAAATACAAATTTCCTCGAGACTTTAAAACGTCATTAAAACAGTCAAAATTCACAATTTGCGGCGCGCTTCGCGCGCAAATTCTTATACAACTTTTGTAGTTCGGTCGTCCAAAGAATATATATATATATATATATTATATATATACATATACATATATATATATATATATATATAATTGTGTGTGTGTGTGTGTGTGTGTGTCATCATGGTATTGGTACCGAAGGTCCGTTTTTTTAGTGACCGCACCCCCCCCCCCCTTGAAAAATCCTGGCTACGGGCCTGTGAACTCACCGTTTTTTAATGTTTACACAAGCCGAAGAGGAACTATGTTGAAGCAAAATGATACCTTCATCAATAACATTATGAGGAACGCGTCCGAAGGCTTATACAACTATGCTATACCAGACAATGGTTGCTCAGAATATTTACGAAGAATTAACAGTGCAGAAAATCGGTGGACCCTAGTATTAATAGTAAAGCATGCAGTGTGTTTCTACTCTGGTTTGTCTTAGACCCATAGAATTCCTACCGACGGGGAGAGCCCCCTCTCCAATACATGCAGGAAACATCTCCGCGAGTATCCATACCTCTCGGAGAAGAGATTCCTTGTTTTTAGCATAATTCTAGCATAATTGCTACAGAGAGAAAACTCCAGGCGTTTCAGTATCGTGTACTGTGGTATCTCTTTTTTTTTTTCCTTTTTCCTTTCCTTTTTTTTTTTTTTTGCTTGCTTGTCAGCCATTGGGCACCACAATGCGAATGGGCACTACAATCCAATTTGATTTTTATTGTTGTTGTTGTTGTTGTTTGGGTGACATAATGTGACGTAATATCATGGCAATTTAGCATGATTTTAGGCTGCTTTAAGCATAATCCTATGTTTTCGCTGGTGTGTGTCTATACAATGTATAAAATTTACTCCAGCGGCCACCCAAGGGAGACGAAGAAGACGGCCACTATAGACAGGGGTCTCTACCATGGCTTTTCTCTCGTGGCCGATAAGGTAGGTTTTAACTGTATGTTCTTAGGTACGAGTGAGACCAATCTCTTTGTGATGAGACGCAGAGAGTAGGCCTACTGACATTCAAATATATAGAGAAATATAAAAAGCCGGAAGAACTCCCATGACAGTCCTGTGAATCAGGCGCGCCGGAAGCAGTTTTGGATTGGGGGGGGGGGGGGGCAAACATTGGAGGGGGCTCAAGATTAGACCATGCATATGTTACACAATATACACATACACACACACACACACGCACACACGCACACACATCTATTATATATATATATATACATATATACACTAATATATATATATATATATATATATATATATATATATATATATGTAAAGTGGCGTACGGTGGGTCGAAACATGGGGGGGGGGAGCCATAAAGTAATTTTGACGGTCTGTATGCTTGTGCGTGTGTGCGAGAGCAATAATGGGACTATATATATATACATTACGGAATGTGATACATTCAACAACGCAGTCATTGAGGAACATTGTAAGTTTTCCTTACGTGGATTATGGAATGACGGTGTGAAACGATCGACAAGTTATATACTGTCAGCAACATAAGGTGAATGGCATAACAATAAAATGCGAGCGAGCGAAGCGAGCGAGCTTGAAAATTTTGATATTCTACAGTTCCAAAACTGGAGTTTTAATTGTAGCTATATATTTCGCTTTGGAAATAAATGGGGGCGCATCGGGCGCAACTGCTGGCAATTATTGGCAGCAACATTAGGAGAATGGCATAACGATTCAATGCGAGCGAGCGAAGCGAGCAAGCTTGAAAATTTTGACATTCTACAGTCCCAAAACTGGGGTTTGTAGCTATATCTTTCACTTTGGAAATTAATGGGGCGGCGCATCGGGCGCAACTGCATTAGGAGAATGGCATAATGATTCAATGCGAGCGAGCAAAGCGAGCGAGCTTGAGAATTTTGACATTTTACAGTCCAAAAACTCCCGTTTGTAGCTATATCTTTCGCTTTGGAAATTAAGGGGGGGGGCATCGGGCGCAACTGCTGGCAATTACTGGCAGCAACGTTAGGAGAGTGGCATAACGATTCAATGCGAGCGAGCGAAGCGAGCGAGCTTGAAAATTTTGACATGTTACAGTCCAAAAACTCCCGTTTGTAGCTATATTTATCTTTCGCTTTGGAAATTAAGGGGTGGGAGCATCGGGCGCAACTACTGGCAATTACTGTCAGCAACATTAGGAGAATGGCATAACGATTCAATGCGAGCGAGCTTGAAAATGTTGACATTCTAGAGTCCAACAACTGCCGTCGTAGCTATGTTTTTCGCTTTAGAAATTAAGGGGGAGGCGCACCGGGCTCAACTGCTGGATGCGAGCGAGCGAAGCGAGCGAGCTTGAAAATTTTGACATTTTACAGTCCAAAAGCTGCCGTTTGTAGCCATATTTTTTCCCCTTTTATTCATATATATACATATTTATTTTGTTTTCTTTGTTTATTCATTTATTCTTATTCTTATCATTTTTTTTTTTTTGGGGGGGGGGGGGGGGGGCTTTTTGGGGGGGCAAAAATGCGTTTTGCCCCCCCACTTTTTGGATTGGGGGGCGGCTGCCCCCCCCCCCCCCCCACTTCCGGCGCGCGTTTTTTTTTTAAGACGGCACAGATTGGGGCATGGCGCGTGTTAAACCTATGGGAAAAACGTTGGGTTAGGGTTTTTGGTTATGGTTATGGTTAGGGTTAGGGTTAGGGTTGGGGTTAGGGTTAGGGTTAGGGTTAGGGTTAGGGTTTGATGGTTAGGGTTAGGATTATGATTAGGGTTAGGTTTAGGGATAGGGTACCCGATAGATTTTTAGTTTCCCCAATCTAATGCCGTCTAAAAAAAAACACGCTTCCGGCGCCTATGCTGTGAATAGTGTCCGAGCATGAAACCTACTGGTCAAAATCATCCCTCTAGAGGGCGGATATTATCGCGCGGGGATTTTGACTGTTGATGTACGCGCATACTAGTAACCACATAATCAAGCAGTAGTTTCACCGCGCACGTATATTACGTGTACTATAGTACGGTAGTATACGCATGTTAGATCTCTCATCAAGGACAGAAGGGGAGTTCGAGTTCTGTGTGAAAAAAACACACACTAATCTCTACTCTGATCATTGGGAAAAACTTTTTCCTCTCCTGTCAAGTTGTTGGTACGCATACATCTGCAATACGTCACAGCATCATCAAGTCAAGTGCAAGCAAGACGGCAACGGCATTCTGACCAAACTTCTGTGAATGTGAAACGAATGCGTTTGAATAATTAGCTACCACACACGCTAATGGCTACGTGTCGGACTAAGGTATTCATGGTTAACATTAAAAACAGGGCATAACCTAACCCCGTCGCGGGGCGCTGTAACACAGTAACACGTATTTGTCCGTATGGGGTCGCTGCTGCGGTAAGGCATAACCTCATGACATAGGAGGTTTCTAGATCTCGTTCTTTTTTTAATAGACAGCACAGCAGTCTATCTCCAACTTCTTTATTGCAGTAGACCTATTCTAATAATATTGCACTTGCATGCCATTTATTAGCTCTCTTAACGTGTTAGACCTAAATTACTTAAAGTTAAGGCTATAATCAGTTCGGGAAACCCACTCACAAGGGGGGCCCCTCCTTATGTAACCCGTCCCCCTTATAAGTAAGGCACCCCGTCCCCCTTATAAGTAACCCCCGGGGCACCCCTTATAAGGAGTCTCCACGCTTTTTTGCAATGCAACGCAAAAATGAAAGGACTGCGGCAATTCGCTTGATTATGTCCATAAAGCATCACAAGTTTCCTAGGTACTCACGAAAAATTTTAAGTTGAAACTTGCAAGTTTCGCCAATGAAGCTTGAAATTTCCAACAGCTCCCGCATTCAGCAAGTTGTTCAGCGCAGCTCTGCGCTGAACAACTTGCTGAATGCGGGAGCTGTTGGAAATTTCAAGCTTCCTGCGCTGAACAACTTGCTGAATGCGGGAGCTGTTGGAAATTTCAAGCTTCATCGACGAAACTTGCAAGTTTCAACTTAAAATTTTTGTTTAGGGACGACTTCAACTGGACAACCCTATGGGAACGTATCCTTTTGTATATATGCATACCAATTGCAAAGGTAGGTGGTTGACTATTTCGTTACTTTTGTTATTTTTCCTTCATTTAAAGCCACCTGAATGAACGAAAGTCTCCGTACTCGGTCGCCACGTCTGCACTCAAGCATTGCCGCGCCTGGCGACACTCACGCCAGTAATCGCT
This sequence comes from Diadema antillarum, assembly GCF_040938485.1. NCBI lineage: Eukaryota > Metazoa > Echinodermata > Echinoidea > Diadematoida > Diadematidae > Diadema > Diadema antillarum. The sequence continues at coordinate 463,134 of NW_027271962.1, read as the reverse complement.
CGCATTTCAGCATTCGCATGTGTCGTTTGACATCGCATTTAAATCCATGATTTTAGATATGATGCCTCGAACCGATTTTGCTCAAATTTCGTGAGTAACTAGGAAACTTGTGAAGCTTTATGGACATAAATCAAGCGAATTGCCGCAGTCCTTTCATTTTCGCGTTGCATTGCAAAAAAGCGTGGAGACTCCTTATAAGGGGTGCCCCGGGGGTTACTTATAAGGGGGACGGGGTTACTTATAAGGGGGACGGGTTACTTATAAGGAGGGGCCCCCCTTGTGAGTGGGTTTCCCGAACTGTAATAAAGTCTACCTACTACACTAGATCTAGGCTTCTAGTACTAGCGTTACATGTAGGGTTGGACCTACTACTCATCGACCGCCTAATGTTTATTTGCTTGATAAGAATATTTAACACTGAAATTCACGTAAAAAACTTAACCTACGTGATTGAGAAAATCCAGCTCTATCAAATGCCGTTGTTCCCTTTTCGATTCGAAGTTTCAGTGTAAAAATATCGCCGACAAACTTGCGTTGCCTCGTTTCAGCTCCCCGCGGTAAATCGCGTTATTACTAATATTAAATAGGATCGACCGCTGTTTTTGCATTGACAATGCACGCAAACCGAGTTGTATTGAACACCGTGTTGTACGAAGCTTTTTAGAAGCCTTTTAGAAACTTCCATAGACATTACATTGTGCCCTCATTATGATTCGGTGAAAATATTCATTCGAAATTTTGTCCTTGATTAACAAAACCATTAATGAACAGTGAATTATCGCGTTTTCCCACACCATCCTCATCTAGCATTCAAAGCCAATCCATTTTTATGTGCTTTGTGCGCAGAGAAGTGCGTACTAAGTGTTCAGCGCGCGAATTATACGCGGTCAGTTTAAAAGATGGTGGTCGATATGTAGTAGGGCTACTATACTACGGCTAAACTGGCTATGTTTAAAGTAAATATAGATTCTACATGTAGAACTAACATTAGAATCTAGATTTTTGAATAGGCCTAAATATTCAATGACCATAAAAATTTATTTTTCGTGAAAATTACACATTCCATCAACTTTAATTTACTGACATTTCTATATCATTATATGTTAAGGGTAACATGTTGGACCCCTACCAATTATTCCCCCTGCTTTGTGAAAGCGGTTAGTCAAGTACTTTTTCATTATGCTAGAAAAGTGAATTTTTGTGGAATTCTGGATGTGACCTAACTAGTAACTATACACACCGGTCGCTGTTAGCCCGACCAGACGCTGTTAGTGTTAGTACGCTGTGCCTGTCGTGCTACGTACAGCGATTGGGCTGTGTATAGTTAGGTCGCTGTATAAATAGCGACAGAACGAACAAAAAGTCGCACCCCTTGATTTTACGTGAGGACACTAGAAAGGTGAAACGGGTCAACCAAGTCAATATTAAGTTTTTCATATTTTCTGAAAGAGCTACCCTTGTACATTATTCTTATTAAGTTTGGGATCATAAAATGAATGGGAAAGAGCATTTTCAACAGTTTTTCTAAGACCCTTTTTTTGTAGATCTAACGTTAGAGAGTAGAGTAGTGAGATCAGGGTATGTCTTAGAGGCCCCTTTTCATTTCTTGATAACCCTTTAATTATGCACACTCTTCACTTTCAAGTCTGATAACTTTTGAAGGGATAACGCTACTGCTTTGAAAGTTGGCATTATTTAATCATGGACAAAATGTGTTGATAGAGCATGATCAATATCAATTTAATCTGATAGTCCCTTCATTGTTGTTGCTCCAGTGGTTTACATCCTGTGTTTTGTCCCATTCATCACACAGCAAGCATGGTTCGTTTGGTAAACTAAGATTAAGTGCTTGAATAGACAGACCCTGTGCTGTACTTCAGAGCCTCTTTTCTCAGTTCACACTTTTCCAGAGTGTGTGCTTTCTTTCCAACATTTAGATAGGTTAGGAGAGTTCATTTCAGTTGAGCTTTACATTATTTTAAAGCTTAGAGTCTGCTCTTAGAATCTGCCCTTAACTAGAAATCCATGTCTGGCAACTTTTTGTTGGTTTTCTGATGCAGGGTCACATATTTTCTTTAGATTGTTGTCCACACATACAAATGTTGTACGTCATAATCTTTAGTACCGGTACTTAAGTAGTCTGCTCATCCAGCGGTTCCAACACCAAAACTTTAAAAATTCATAACTTTTGCATCAATTGTCCAATTTTCCTCAAACTTTCACTGATGTGTTTTACTAATTGTTGCTGTTTTCACCCGATCCACATTTCTCTTTGAGTTTGGGTTTTCTTTGATATTACAAATAGCACCAGACTCGCAAAATTCACAAAGATAAAAACCTCAGCGTGTACAGTATTATCATTAAGGACAAGTTCACCTTCATAGACATGTGTATTGACTGAATGCATCAATATTGGTAGAACACATCAGTGAGAGTTTGAGGAAAATCTGACTATCCGTTCAAAAGTTATAAATTTTTCAAGTTTCTGCTCAGTCACTGCTGGATTGGAAGACTACTACAGCTTGCGATGTCACATGTGTAGAACGCTATAAAGAAAATATAAAGAAAATTCAGCATATTTTCACTTTTTTCACATAATAAACACTAGACATGCCTCTCTGAGGGCAGGGGGAATAATATTACCCTGGTCCTACCTTGACATACGTCACTGACAAGTCAAGGAAATGTGCACTTTTTTCAAAAAATTAAATTTCGTGAAATTCTCTATATATTTTCCTTGTATCATTCTACGCATGTGACATCATACACTGTAGTAGTCTTCTCATTCAGCAGTGACTGCGCAGATACTTTTATAACTTGTGAACGAATTGTCCAATTTTCCTGATGGGTTCTACTAATGCACTGTGCACATTCACTCAATCCACATGTACAAACGAGGGTGGACTTACGAAGATAACAATTCAGCATCATGCAATAAGATGTGTTAAAGTCGGTTTTTTTTTCTATCATCATGTTTGCATAGTAACATGAGCCACTGATCATGGACAATTTATGTAGAAGGACTGTGATTGTTTCAACTCAATATATTTATTTTTTTATTGCACTTGTAGGAAACCAGCACTCTTGTACTACTTGTGTAGATCAAGTGTGACAGAAGGATGGAAGGACTGAAAATTCCAAAGGATTTTAATATCATCTGCCATCTGCAGCATCTTGAGGAAAATCTGCAAAAAGGAATAAAGCGTGAGTGCTTGCTATGCAAAGCTTGTGTGTGTATCATCAAATGTGTTGCAACAAGAGAGGCCTGCATCTTAACAAATGACATCAGTACCTCATGTACTGTACACTATGTACATGTACATACTGTACATGCAGGCCAACCTCACTTGTTTCTGTTTAGTCTATTTCAAGATTATATGGTCTGTTTCTTGTCAATCAATAATCTGTTGATACCTATTTTATGTTATCACACAAACTACTGTAAAACATGATATATTCGCGGCATGAATTTTTTGCGAATTGGAGCCGACGGCCTTTTTTGCGGCATGAAATTTTCGCGAACTGCCACTGGCATTCAGTGCATATAGTGTACAAAAGAACTTTCGCGTGCATTTTAATTTCGCGAATCTTCACGCTCGCGAAATTCGCGAAATTAAAATGCACGCGAACATTTCTCGTTTTACAGTATTCTCACCACAGATGTTTGCAGCCGTGCTGAAATAACATTTTTGTAGGATGTGATATTGCTTGTTGGTTTCATTTAATGAGAGGCGTATCAGTTGCTGCACTGATTTATAAAAACATTCGATAACAATGCAAGTACACTGTGTTCAAGTGGGCTTTCATTGGAAGTAAATCTTACAGGATTGGGAGAAGTTTCATCAAAGTCAGACAATAAAGTAATGGGATTTTAGTGTTTCCCATATTTTCTCTGATAGGCAGTGATAGATGTACATTTTACACTGATGGTCAGGGGTAGGTCCAGGAATTCCGTAAAGAGGAGTTGCCTTTACAAAATTAAAGGGGGGCGCACGCACCCCACCCCCATTTTTTGTTCTTTTTTGTTCTTTTGTTTTAATAAAAAACTAGACTTGGAATTTGTCAACACTGACAAATTAGGTGATCTGATCTGTTCGGAAATCAATGATATTATGAGTCCTGATCCCAATGAGCATGACCATACAGGTTTCATCGGTGTTGAGGGGACATTGGCCGTGTGATGTTTGGATTCTCATTTAGTAAAGGGAGTCAGACCTGCCATCTTTGGTACAGAATTCCGTATACACTAACAAAGATACAGAATGAAGTATATTTGACCTTTGACCCCACTTTGCACAGACAAGATGGCATCTGAGCAAAAAGTGGTTATTTTGTGAAATGATCCTTAATTGTAACATGATCTTTACGTGTGCAAAATATGGGAAAGACAGGACATGTATTCACCAAGATACAGGATGAAACATTTATGACCTTTGACCCTAATTTACATACCCAAGATGGCGTCTAACGAAGTAGTTGTTATTTTATGAAATAAATGTACGTGACATGAACTAAACATGTGCAAATAATGGGGGTGATAGGGGCTGTTTTTCCCAAGTTATTGCAAAGAAAGTTGCAGAAAGAAAGAAATATCTCAGTACATCGCAGATAAGCTTAAATTTCAACCAAGTTTTTCGACGTGATGTCGACGTCGTATGAAAGTATTGAGGGTACATTAATGATGGCCCAAAGTCTCAGCTACAACATATTAAAGTCTGGGAGAAATTCAACGAAGCATAAGTCAGCTAGTGCTCGATAAGGACAATCATGTCAATTTTCACATCTAGAAAAATTCCCTCCCATAGAGATAACACGTCATAACGAAGATAAAGAAAGAAGTACATATGACCTTTGACCCCACTTTGCACAGACAAGATGGCATCTGAGCAAAAAGTGGTTATTTTGTGAAATGATCCTTGTAACATGGTCTTTACGTGTGCGAAATATGGGAAAGACAGGACATGTATTCACCAAGATACAGGATGAAACATTTATGACCTTTGACCCTAATTTACAGTACGCGCAATAAGAAACGCCTCCGTCAATTTCGTTTTCCAACGAAAGTTCGTTATCGATCGAGTAGCAACGAAATTTGGACGAAATTTGGACGAAATTTCGTTATCGATCCAGTAGCAACGATTCTGACGCTTTGTGGACGCATTTCACGCACGACCGCCCGCTCAATTTCGTTCGGCAAATGCGTTGCTCGTTCGGAAAATGCGTGTTCGGAGCTCGGCAGTTTCGTCCAAATTTCGTTAAAAGCGTCCGTGATCCAAGGCGCACATGGAATACAGTACACACGTGTGTGTGTAATGGCCACATCCACAGCCGCTAGCCGGCAAGAATCACTGCAAGATTAGACTCAACAAGTACTAGTAGTAGCACAGCGGTCGGGAATGAGAACAGTAGACAGGCGTGGAATTCACCTGATTCACATAATACTATTAAGAATGGTAACATGTATACATACATCGATGCCGTTTTCATTGAAGCAATTTGTAAAAGTTTTAGTTTCCCTTACCCTAGCTGTAAGTACGGCACCGTTAGCAGATTATTCACTGCATTTGTAAGTCACCTGATACATCACATGTTGGTATGCGGGCTGCATGTAACTAGGGAATGTGCACGTGTGGGAAAGGCGAGTGCGCCGTACGTGCGTCGCAATTGCCATGGCATGGCTCGCTCGGCTGAACGAAACAGAGATGTACGATACATGACAAGACCCAGTATAAGGCCTACCAATTGTTCACGTGTTGTTTTTTTTTTTTTACAAGCAGAAAATAAACAACTGTTGATCATGAAATAGACTAAATTACCAATCAGAGATCATTCGGGTTCATAGTATTTAAGAGAAATCACGCAATTTTGGCGAGGGTGAACCCACAGGAACCCACAGGAACCTTATCGTAGAATGCCGACCAAAAAGAAAATGGTTTCACTAAAATTGCGTGTACGTAAAATCCATTTGAGTATAGAAAGAAAATTAACCCCCAAAAAGAGGAAAAAAGAAATTAGAAGGATTTGTTCGCCGTTATTTGGTCATTAAATATATTTTCTTTCTTCAGCAATTGCGCGTTACATTGCCCGTTTTTTTATTGAATCAGGGCCCTGTTGCATAAAACCCTTACCGCTGGACTTACCGCTCCTTTCTATGCGGTAAGTCTTAAATCAGCGGTAAATTTTATAATCATTGATGCTGACGGTAGTTACTATTGAAATTCAATGGTAAGTTTTATGCAACGGGCCCCAGAAAAGCAAAAAAAAAAAAAATAGTATTCAAAACAAGACAATAGTTTGATATCGTTTATTTCTTTATTGGACAGAGAGATAATTCAGACGGTACGTGGAATTTTCAAAGCGACTAATTCAGACTGATTCTTAGTTTGACTTGACTCTTTCTTTCTTTCTTTTTTTATTTTATTTTTTTTTTTTGGGGGGGGGGGGTTTGAGGTTCATGTTCGTTGTACCCATGCACCCATAAGGTTCATTAGGACGAAAATGAAACATTCAGATACACGCGACTTCCCTACACGAAAAATAGATGTTCGTAAATGTGATAGTCAAATTATGATTCATAATTCGAAAATGCACGAATGTTTGTGATTGGATAGGTGCGTTATTGTCGAATTAGCAAACCTTCGGAGTACTGTAGTATCGAGCCTGTTGTATTCAAGGATAAACGAACTTTTGAAATAATGAATTTTATATTCAGAGTAAGACAATAAGTTTAATTCTTATATACCTGTAGTTTGACATCGTTTATTTCCTAGTTGTGAAGCGGGAAGCGAGAGATAATTCTGAAAAGAAGTATATATACAGTCATGCAGACGGAACGTGAAATATTCAAAGCAGCTATGAGATTAAATCTTAAGTTGTTTATTTGTTTGTTTGATTGCTTGTTTGTTGTTATGCTCAAGCGTTGGTGTAATTATATATACATTTTTTTTTTGGGGGGGGGGAGGCATTTTTGTAGTACCCAATGCACGTAAAGTTCGCTGATGCGAAAGTGATAAAATGTTCCGTAACACGCAAATTCCCTACACCTTGTACAGATGTTCGTACCTAGTGTGAAAATAAAATGTATTACTATTATTTTGTTTCCCCCATTGTTCGATGGGTATAGCAAACCTTCGGAGTGTCAATCCTTTCGTTTTCGGATAAACGAACTTCCTTAACTCACAACACCATGTTTCAGAGTAACAAACTAGTCATTATTTTATTCGGGCATTGGGAATAGTTCAGGAATAAAATATAGAAGGGAGGAAAATCTTTAAGGCAAGAATTACGATGGATTCTTAGTTTGAAATCATTTATTCATTTCCGTGGTGTTCATTATTCCGAAAAAAAGAAAACGGGTGCGCTATTCCGATGGTTACGGCGTTATTTCGAATCCGAAACACGCATATTCCTTGTGCCTATCCATGTTTGTTGATTCGAAAATGTAATCATGCTGCGGGTAACTGCTATGGGGGGCCATATATTGTTTTATTTCTGTCTATTGTTATATTATTATTATCATTATTATCATTATTATTATTATTATTATTATTATTATTATTATCATTATTTTTATTATTATTATTATCGTCTTTAACATTATTAACCAATGTTTTGATTAACGAGCATTTTGTGGGCTGTTTTTTTTTTGTTTTGTTTTGTTTTGTTTTTTTTTGGGGGGGGGGCATTGCCCGATTAGCAAACCTTCGGAGTGTCAATCCTTTTGTTTTCGGACGAACGAACTTCCTTACCTCAGAAGAAGAAATCAGTGTAACAAACTAGTCATTATTTTATTCGGGCATTTAACCGGGGGGCCAAAAGCTAAAAACAGAGGTCGAGTTGCACTCTCTCTACAAACTAAGTAGACCATGCTTATTTTCAAGTTTTTATTGTAACAAACAACATTCCACTGGTCTACCTCAAAAAATTTGTTGCGAAAGCCTCCAAATCCAAGATGGCGTACAAGATGGCCGCCATATTTACTGAATTTGTTATTTAAATGATAGAATTTGATAGAAACATCAAATTTCAACAAATGTGATGTCATATGAAAGAAAATAAAATTGTCTACAAGTTGATACCATTTTTGTGGGTTATTGTGATAACTGGATTGAGATTTTAAGGAAAAAACACTCATTTTTTGATATTTTTCTGAAAAAAGGAAAATCATGAAAATGCTTGATTCAGCATAAATCAGAGAAAGACTGAAGGATTATCTTGAAACGTTTCAAGAATTTTGTTTAACATATAATTAATATTTGGAGAAAATTAGGGGTCAGTACCATTTTTGGTTCAGGAGTTATAATGTCTCAAACTTGAAAACTCACTACGTAAGAATGGCCACTTTAGTTATGACCAAGACCTTGTTGGTCATAAAAAAGTCTGCGCGCGCCTAGACTACTACACGCACCACTGGCACTGGCGCTGGTAGCAGCGCCAGTAGTGCGTGTAGTAGTCTTGGCAAATGCAGACTTTTTCTTTGACAAACAATGGTTTGTGCCTGCAAACTAACTTTTCATATCAAGTGGTAGCTCAGGTGATACTGATTGCTATTATTTCAAAGTAGATTGTTCTGAAGCAGATGAGATGAAGCAAACAAAATTTCAAATAGAGGCAATAGCTTGAAACTTGGCACCAAAATAGTTTAAGACACAATTTAGATCAACCGCTAAAAAAAAAGAAAAAAAAAATCAAGATGACAGCCATCAAAGTTGACATAGTGTATTGCGCCAAATTAAATGTATTATTTCGATTTTGATACAATTTTGTCTGCTGTGATATCTTAAACCGTCTTAGGTTTTTATGGACACATTTTTAAAACCAGAGATATTCTACTCTCCGAAAAAGAAAAAACAAATCGAGTGGAAGTTTTTACTTTTGATGTGAGGAGTGAATAACAGAAAACGGTGAATTTAAAGTGAAATTGGAGTGACTTTTGAGTGAAAATGTTCATTTTCACTTATTTTAGAGTGACCTTAGGCAGGGCTCCACACTAACTTTTATTTTTGGTGGCCCAAAGGCAAATATCAGACTTTTTTGGTGGCCCGATCAGGCCACCAAATTCTTCATTTCTGACATTTTGGTGGCCCCGAGCCACCGGACCAACGTTAGTGTCGAGCCCTGCCTTTGAATAGGAATCACTCGTCATTTGAGTGATCCCCGAGGTCACTCTAATATAAATGAAAATGAACATTTTCACTCTCGAGTGATCCTGATATCTAATATGGGAAAGCATCTACCAATGGCGTAAGTTCAGATCAATTGTGACACTATAACCCACATGAAATCAGCCCAAAAACAATGCAAGAAAAATCTGATAACAGTAAATACAGTTTCAGCATGCTTATTTGTAAATGTGAATATACAGCACGAATAATCAATTTGGAAAATTTTATTCGAACAATATACTGAAAAGTAATTTCGCACAACACATTTAAGAGCAACGTTGAGAAATTGCCGCCATGTCGGATTTTTTTTTTTTTTTTTTTGGGGGGGGGGGGTTCGGATCAGAAGGGCTTTCAAGGACATATCTACGGATAAGACATTACTACACATATACACTGTAAAAACATCGGTGTTAGATTTAACACCACGGGTGTTAAATCTAACACCGATCAAACTTCAATAAAGGACCACACCCACAGGTGTTAAAAATGCACTGTGATGGTGTTGAAAAGTGTTCACCTGACACTTCGTGGTGTTAATTTGACACTGTACCTGGTGTTATTTTGACACTGTACTGGTGTTAATTAAAAAATGACACCACATGGTGTTGATTTGATATTTGCTGGTGTTAATATCAATGGTTTAACACCCGTCCAGCTTCAATAAGGGACCACACCAGCTGGTGTTACTTTGGTGTAAATTTATTTTCACATTTTTTCCAAAATCTAGTATTTTAATGTAAAATTCTTGATCGTCTTGTTTCAATTGAAAATCAACAAGAAGTGCAGTTACTAAGAAACTCTTCAAAAAACAGTTTAAAATTTGGAAATGACACCCGTAGGTGTTAATTTAACACCATAAATAAGCACCGAAAATTTAACACCAGCTCGGTGTTCACTATTTAACACCGGACTTTTTGCAGTGTACCATCATCATTCACGTTTTTACAACAGCAGAGTAACATACAAGTACAAAAGCATATCTTTGATACAGAAGCATTTCTTTTCTTTAATCAAAGATTGGGCCTTACCCAAACACTGGAATGAGCTCCAACCCCCCCCCCCCCCAAAAAAAAAAAAAAGAAAAAGAGAAAAGACCCTCAATATGGTTTACACTAGTACAATATCGTTCGGATGTATAGAAACATGTAATAGAAAGATTAGAAGATTAGAAATATATATCAAATTGTAAGTTATAAGTTGAGATTTAACTTTGACGCAACACACTTAAGGTATTGTTTGCCATTGGGAGAGATATCACATTCGATTTATATGTGCAGGTTAGTTGTATTACAAAACATTCTACCATGTAAAAAAATCATAATAAAGCCTAAAACATACGGAGATATCACCATTTCTTTTCAAGAAACCATAACCATGATAACTGTTAACAATTTAGTATTTGAATTTGAATTTGAATTTGAATTTGAATTTGAATTTGAATTTGAATTTGAATTTGAATGATATAAAAAAAACATTCTTATCAGATCTATTTAGTACATCTAACAATATTTAGCATTAAATATACTGATTTAAGTTTGTACATTAGTTGTTCTATCCCTAACTCACAGTTTAGAACTAGCTTGAGGAATTAAGTAAAGCTGGGTTTTTGTTTTACGTGCACTAATGGGAAATAATGCCTTGAACGACAACCTCGATTAATTACCGCCATCTTGAGTTTTGTGTGGATACTGTCTTTATCGCTAATCATTACACATTGGAAAAATTTGTGCCAAATTCCAAGCTCCTATCTCTTTTTTGAAAATACTTTCTGTTCAATCCTATCTGCCTCAGAACAATCTACTATGATGAAATGCTACAGTAATAGCGACCAGCGTCACCTACCACTTGGCATGAAAAGTTAGTTTGCATGCAGGTACTTGCAAGTCACTAGACCATTACAGTATTACATGTGACCATGTAAACACATTGTATGCAAAATTTATAATGCATGAATATAATTTTTTTCAAGTTTTAGATGTTAACTTGTCAACAGTGTATGATATTGCCTGTAATTCCAGAAATATGAATTATGTCTCAATCTCAGTAAATCTCAATCTCAATCGCAGGTTTCAAAATAATTCTTCAGTTCTTCTTTGATAAATACTAAATCATGCATTTTTACATTTCTTCCTTTTTTCAAAAGAATATAAAAATATGGATTCCCCCCCCCCCCAAAAAAAGAGAAGCAAACAACCCCCCCCCCCCCTCACAATACACAGCTAAACTGATATCAACTTTTAGGAAGTTTTGCTCTCCTTCATATGACATCAAATTTGTTGCAATCCAATGTCTCTATCAAATTTTATGTTTGAAATGTTACATTCAATAAAAATGGCGGCCCTATTGGACCGCATCTGTACTTTGGAGGTTTTGCAACAAATCTACTGAGGTGTACTTACGGAACATTGCTTAGTATGCTTGATATTATGTATGGTTTTGTTTATAGAGAGAGTGGAACTCGAAAAGTATGCACGATCTTGGATTTGACCCTCTGTGACGTCTTTGGGAACAGATGCGTGCAAATACATATTATGTAAAATGGGATTTCAAGTTTGAGACATTATAACTCCTGAACCAAATACAATACTGACCTCCAAATATTGATTATATGGGAGAGATTTTAATTTCTGCATGGTTTTCATAAACATTTTTAATCTAATTTTTTGTAACTTTTTAAAGAAATATTCATGGTGCATTCTGAAAAATATCTCCATAAAAACCTAAGATGGTTTGAAATAGCATTAAAATGTTCAGAATATATAAAAACCATATGAAAAGACACCAAAACAGACAAAATTGTATAAAAATCGAAATAATACATTTACTTTGGCGCAATACACTATGTCAGCTTTGATGGCCTGCAATCTTGAATTTTTTGAGTGATTGATCCAAATTTTGTTTTAAACTTTCTATAGCAAGGTTATTTCAAGCTTCTACCTCTATTTGAAAGATATTTTTTGCTTCATCTCATCTGCTTCAGATCTACTTTGAAATAATAGCAATCAGCGTCACCTGAGCTACCACTTGGTATGAAAAGTTAGTTTGCAGGCACAAACCCTTGTTTGTCAAAGAAGAAGTCTGCGTTTGCCAAGACTACTACACGCACCACTGGCACTGCTACAAGCGCCAGTGCCAGTGGTGCGTGTAGTAGTCTTGGCGCGCACAGGCTTGTTTTACGACCAACAAAGTCTTGTCACAACTAAAGTGGCCATTCTTACATAGTGAGTTTTCAAGTTTGAGACATTATAACTCCTGAACCAAAAATGGTACTGACCCCTAATTTTCTCCAAATATTAATTATATGTCAAACAAAATTCCTGAGATGTTTCAAGATAATCCTTCAGTCTTTCTCTGATTTATGCTGAATCAAGCATTTTCATGATTTTCCTTTTTTCAGAAAAATATCAAAAAATGAGTGTTTTTTCCTTAAAATCTCAATCCAATTATCACAATGATCCACAAAAAATGGTATCAACTTGTAGACAATTTTATTCTCTTTCATATGACATCACATTTGTTGAAATTTGATGTTTCTATCAAATTCTATCATTTAAATAACAAATTCAGTAAATATGGCGGCCATCTTGGACGCCATCTTGGATTTGGAGGCTTTCGCAACAAATTTTTTGAGGTAGACCAGTGGAATGTTGTTTGTTACAATAAAAACTTGAAAATAAGCATGGTCTACTTAGTTTGTAGAGAGAGTGCAACTCATTCCTTAAGTAAGCGACTTTTTGGGGTTTGGCCCTCCGGTTAATTGGGAATAGTTCAGGAAAGAAATATAGAAGGGAGGAATCCGAAACACGCATATTCCGTGTGCTTATACGTCATGTTTATTGATATGCTGCGGCTAAGGGCCTATTGGAGGTCGTTATACCTTTCGTTTGGTGTACGATTTCTTTCGTTTCATATCACTTTATTTGTTCCTTTCATATTCTGAAATATTTAAAGGTAATCTTTCAATTGCCTCGCACTGTGTATATATACATGCATTTTCGTAACGGCGATTTCGCGCTTTGCTGCAGTATTTCGAAGGGTGTTTGATGCCAGCCGCTTCGGTGTGCTCTGTGGTAATGTTTATGTGGTTGTCAGGGAGGTTGTTGATACTTTGTCTGTTGACATTTATTTTCGTACAGGCATGGGCGGATCCAGGAATTCTGTACAGGAGGGGGGAGGGGCGCAACTAATATTTCTGGTGCCACTTCCGGGTTTCACTTCTATTTTTTTTTCCACGATAAATAAAGGGGGCGTGCGCCTCATGCGCCCCCTCTGGATCTGCCACTGTTACGTGTTTATCTCGAGTGATGGTGATCGTGTTTCTAAATGTTTATAAAAAAAAGGACAAAATTATCCGAGTGATGCCTGATGATAGTGCAAGTGATGATAATCAACGATGCTGATGTAAAAGACGGCTTGCTGTGGATGCTGAGCGTACGTGCCCTTCGTTTATTTAAATAAGTTTTCCCTCTTTTACTCTTCTTTCCCCTCCCAAGAACGATAAAAAAAGAAAATACCTACACCTCACAACAAAAGGAACCACGTGTGAACAACCATCGTTAAGTTCAATCGAAATGTTCATTATTAGCAAAGAATAAGGGGAAAACACGAGTGACGGAAAATGATAGAAGCGACGAGATAGTCTTCTTGTGTATAATGCGGTCTCTTGGGATTTAGTCCAGTCAAAATATGAAATGACCCACAACTAATTGCAACAGAAACGATTCCACTTGCATTTGACCCGGAAGAGCTTTCAAAACAACATATTAAAAGTTCCCTAAAATTCGAGTGGTGGATCAGTGTCTCATTTGCATAAATTCAAAATGGCCGCCATACAACCTATTTATGCCTATATCTCGAGATATATAACCCACAAAGTAAATTCCGGTGTCTAAACCTATGTTTTTAGGTCAAGGAATACAAATATGTTATCTTTAGCAACTTTCAAGCATCCCTTTATATAGTTTTTGCATATATTTGCATATAATTACATACAAAATGGCCGCTATATTGCCTGTGCAAGCCCGTATCTTCGTATATCAGTAATGTAGTACACTCAGGAATAAGTCGCTATATATCTGGACATAAAACCCGCAGAAAATAGATTCTGGTGTCTAAACCTATGTTTTTTAGGTCAGGGAATACAATTATGATGTAAACAGTAACTTTCAAGCTTCCCTTTATACATTTTCTGCATATATTTCCATTTAATTAAATGCAATTGGCCGCCATAGTGCCTCTACAGGCTTATATCTCTATCTGTGAAAGGTACCCAGTGATGGCGTCTGTGGTCTTAATCTTACTGCTGAGAATCACTGATGTACAGTAGAATACGTTCCACTCATAAATAATTACCTATATTTCACTAAAAATTTGCATAGCTGTTAAATTTATGCATAAATCTGTTTAAATGTTTATCGTGAATATAATTTCAGATACGAATACGAGCCACAGAACGTTAATTGTGCATCCAATATTTACAGAACGTAATTTCTACATCCAATATTTCAAGGGCAAATTGTTAGAATTCCATTCACAACCTTAATGATTATCCTTACACCCAGTTGTATATTCTTGCATTGATTGAAAGTATTGTATTACATTAAACTCACATTTTCTTCAGATAAAGCCTCAGAACAGAAATCAACTGTAAGTAGCATCGAATAGAACATATCTTTTGAGTATTTAACTGTAATCTCAACTTAGCTCTCAAGTGTGCTCAATAGGTATACACACAACAGCAAAGTCTCAAATTATGTAGTACAACGTAGGATTCGTTAAAAAACAAAATTATGATTGCATGATATTTAATGTATTATAACGTGTAATTTGCCCTCATGTTTACTGCTTATACTTGTGTCTATGTTGCAATACTTTTCTTTCTTTTTTTTGGGGGGGGGGGCAAGGGGGGGGGGGGGGAGGGGGAAAGTCATCAAGATCATCATTATCCATAAGCTACTCTACAAAAGTTTCATGAGTTTGGACATTTGTTTAGAGGATGTTCTTGTCATATCATCTCACATAGCTTTCAAAGTGTGCTTAAGGTGTAACCACACAAAAATTGGTCTTAAATCATTCAGCAGATTTTTTCAAACATCTTTTTCCTTGACTGCGATGATTTGCATCCATGTTTAGTCGATACTTGTGTCTTTTGTTGCAAAACTTTTGGCAAAGGCATGTTTATCAATGACCAACATATGACCGTGATAATTTGTATGGAAGTGGATTTTGTCATATTTTTGCGCGGTTTCACCCAATGACTTACAGAAAACAGCCAGATACAAAAAAAAAAGAAAAGAAAAAGGAAATGTTTAGCATTTCTATTCCTAGTACTCTGGATTCATCAGTCGATCAATACAAACAGCATCCTTCTCATTGGCTTCAAGCTCATAAAACGCTTATAAATTGTGATAAGTGTTACTTTTACCATTTTTCGTGTTGTATCTGCACCTTTATTAAAAGAAATGTTTCCCATTGCATTGAGGTTTCGCACTAATAACATTTTTATCAACACACAATTTTTTTTCGGAAATGCGAGCAGCATGAAGGCTGAATTCAATTTTGCAGGCGAAAAAGCAGTCAGAAGTCAGATAAAGAACAAAATACATAACATCATTTTCTGTTCCTAACACTTCCAAAAGGTCCCTTCCCTCCACTTCATCAGCAGCTTTTCTTTGAGTTAAACAGTGGAAGGGAAATTGTAAAATCATTGGAATTGGGACAATTTGAGGAAGAAGTTTAATCAAGAATATATTCTGATCACTACAGACAAAGCTGCAGCTATTAAGGAACTCCTGAAGGAAGTCTGATGCAACAGCAAGACAGGCTGTCAGCAACTGGTAGTGTATAGTTGCAGGGCAAACAGATTTGACTGCACACAACCCATATTAGTGGCAGATGCGGGTCATTATAGACCAGACACTTGTAATGTTGTATTTCTAGAATATATGAGGAGTCAGATGATGCTGTTCTAATTGGTGACTAGGAATAAATAGCATTATTGAAAGACATCAACACAGTTTACAACAAATGTGAGACTTACCACTCTTCTTTTCGACAGTATGAAATGAAGCCAGGATCCTGTTTGCTTTAAATTAATCAACTGCAATTTCACACTATCCTAGTCCAGAGTTTGTGGTAAACGCATAGAACACTTTGAGTGTAAGCGAGTTTACATGTTTTACACCTTTATCATTGATCTATATTTTCAGAGATCACATTACATACCTTAAGTATCTGTATTATCGCAAGCCAGAAAATGAAAATGATGTACTTGAAATGGAAGAAAGTTTTCTTGAAATCCAATGACTTTGATTCATTAGATTTTAAATTCATCTTAGCCAAAGGTTCAAGACAGCAAAAAAGGTTTAAGCTAATATTGCAAATAGCCACAGTTTATCTTCTGGCGTCCGTCGACAGTCATGCATGCATTTTCAAAAAACTTTTTCAGATTCTCTTTTAAGACCCCATGTAATGACAGATTTTCAACAAACTAGGCAAGTAGCATCCCAAGGATGACAGACCATCAAGTTGTCCAAATAGCCACCATGTCCAAACGGTCCCAGAACCCCCAAATTAAGGAATCTATCGTTAAAAAGAAAATCACACACACACCCACACACACCCACACAAAATAGAACCAGTTACAACAGAGCTAATAGGTACAAAGTACAAAGATTAATATCTTGGAGAATGCATAGTTTATCTTCTTTTCGAAATATTACACATTATAATATAATATTATATATATATATATATATATATATATATATTTGTAGTCCGCGTGTTGGTACCAGTACAGAAAAGATTACGAAGTAGGGTGGTAATGCATTTCAGTCCAACAGTGCTATTTAGTCAGACCAATTTTCGACGAATACATTCGTCTTTCTTCAGAACTGCCATTGTCGACCTTCAGGAAGACAAATGTATTCGTCGAAAATTTGGTCTGAATAGATAGCACTGTTGGACTGAAATGCATTACCAGCCTACTTCGTCATTATATAATATATAAATATATATATATATATATATATATATATATATATATATACATTTCTTTTTTTTACCTGTGGGCACTAGTGTCCCCCTCTCTATCTAGAGTTGCTGCTTTTATAAAACCAGAAGAGCATTGAGTAAATACATCAGTGAGTGTCTTAGCATACTTTCAAGATTATTGTGGCAGATGCAGGGGTGACCTCCTTGGGGCTAGTGCCAAATAGGGACCAATCTTCACTCTTTCATCTTCAAAAAAACCTGGTAGAATATTGGTAACCCCCCCCCCCCCCCCCTGGCCACAGGATGCCCAAAGGCACCTCAAATCTGATCTAGGTGCTGCCGCCTTTGGGCTGGGACCAAATTATTGGAGGCCACTTTTGATCTTTGATCCTCCTTTTGAAAACGCATGGTAAAATTTACAACAAACTTAGTACTGTAGGTGCATTTATCGCTAGTGTCATGCATATATGGACATCATGCCTCCCTGGACCCTGGAGGTCCCTAAAGGATTCCAGATATGGCCCTACAGGTTCCCAAAGTCTTCCAAGTTCCTTTCTCCCAAGTAATAGTCTGTAAACATGCAAGGAAGGGGAACTTGAGATACTCGGATGAGGGCTGGACCCCTGGGTCTTTTATTCAGAAAGTGAGTGAGTGACATGGTACCCTGATATGACAAGATCGTCATCTAATGTCCAAACTCATGAAACTTTTGTAGAGTAGCTTATGGATATAAGCTACTCTTAATTTGAATAGATTTATGTATAAATATATGCAAATTCTTCGTGAAATATTGGTAATTATTCCTGAGTGGAACATATTCTACATCAGTGATTCTCAGCAGTAAAATTAAGACCACAGACACCATCACTGGGTACCTTTTACAGATAGAGATATGAGCCTGTAGAGGCATTGTGGCGTCCATTTTGCATTTAATTAAATGGAAATATATGCAGAAAATGTATAAAGGGAAGCTTGAAAGTTACTGCTTATATGATAATTGTATTCCTTGACCTAAAACAACAAAGGTTCAGACACCGGAATCTATTTTCTGCGGGTTTTATGTCCAGATATATAGCGACTTATTCCTGAGTGTACTACATTACTGATATACGAAGATACGGGCTTTGCACAGGCAATATGGCGGTCATTTTGTATGTAATTATATGCAAATATATGCAAAAACTATATAAAGGGATGCTTGAAAGTTGCTAAAGATAACATATTTGTATTCCTTGACCTAAAATACATAGGTTTAGACACCGGAATTTACTTTCTGTAGGTTATGTATCCTGAGATATAGGCAAAAATAGGTTGCATGGCGGCCATTTTGAATTTATGCAAATTAGACACTGATCCACCACTCGAATTTTAGGGAACTTTTAATATGTTATTTTAATAGCTCTTCCGGGTCAAATGCAAGTGGAACCGTTTCTGTTGCAATTAGTTGTGGGTTAACCCACTTTTTGTCGTATTTTGACTGGACTAATTGGAAAAACCCCACCCTCTCCCTTTGTGGAAATTTCCACAAAACCAGGTGCGTGCCAGACCCCAGGTGCCAGACGAAAGAATGCGCGCATTTGGTGTAGTATATCGATCGAAGAACTCGCGGGTGAGTTGAGTTAAAGGAATCATTGCAAAGATGTTCTGATGTTCTGGTTCCCGAACTGTAAAAAGGAATTGATTAATCACTCAAAAATGCAATCACAGATTTATATGAAAAGTCTCATATGCCTAGACAAATTCACTGAGATGTCCTATGTGATGCAGCCACCACCCGATTAAACGGCAAAATCATGACAATAAAATTTCACGCTCATCAAAACTGCCTATTACTTTTCATATGAATTTTGGTTATCAACACTCGTTCGTGGATTTGTTTGTTTGCATGTTTTGTGTGTATTATTCCTCGATCCTGAAAGACGTAATAATTATTCGCATCGAACGTAAACTGTTTACCGTCACTAAGCCTATGGCGCATTCGATCCATTCAACTTGCAGTAACCTTTAAGGCAGTACAACTGTAAGTAGCACATGGTGCATTCTTTTGAACCACGTGTTTCGCATATCGGCACATCCAAACACATTAGCGATCGTCCTTATGGCAAACTTTCCGATTACAGTCAGGGGAGAAGAAATCGTAATACTGTACATGTACTTACGAAAGTGATTATGCTTAAGATCAAATAAAATGAAGAAGTTTGAAAACAACTTGGCAACACTCAATCAAGTTTTGCATTCTCTCACACAAAAGCTCTCTTGAGAAAATGAAAGCATTCCCTCTCCCCTGCTAGATAATGGAAGTTTTCATTACTAGCCCAGCAAGTTTTGGGAGTGTACATGAATATTTTTAGGATAGAGTCAAAAGGGACCTAAGTTTTCGATCATAGCAGAATCTTCGTCAGAAGCAAAATGGCAAATAGGCAGAAAAAGCAACCACACACATGTAAAGCGACTTCACACAACAAGAACAGTCAGGAACAGGCGAGGGACAAGGAACAAAGAAAACAAAAGGAGAGGGTAGGATGTCATGGGCAAGGAGCCCAACAGGTAAAGGGAGGGGGATTAGAGCAGGAGGATGGACAGACAAAAGGCAGGGGAAGGTTAGTAATGGTCGTGAGGGCCAGGGGGCAACCATTGAAGGAAAAGGATGAATATGGAGGCAACATCAAACAAGATAAGGAACAACAGAGAGACAAAGAAAGGTAAAGAGTGAAATAGCAACAGCAAAGGGGGGGGGGGGGGGTGAGCAAACAGCAAGCCCTAGAAAGGATCTGTACAAGCACCAAGAGGAGGCAACAAATTGAAAGTTAGAGTCAATCAACAAATGCAATTAACCATATCAAAGTATGGTAATATTAATACAGCAATAATGATGATATTGACAAAACAAATTAGAATAATCATTAAAGCACATAAAAAAAGGGGGGACACAAAGTCCATGGGAGAGAAAATGTATACTTGCAAAGCAAGTATCAATAGGCAAATTAAATACGTTTCAAAGAGCTGGTTCATATGAAATCACCTTTGATTTATGATTTTACAAACAAGAATTTTCATCGCTTACTTATTTCTTTTATTACTTTAGTAATGTCATGATATTTCATGATGGTATGTGTTCTGTCTTTACATGGCAAGATAGGGTTTTTTTTTCCATCCAGGGTCAAAAGAAGAAAGTGATAGAAAGATAACTGAAAGGATAGAATGGAACACCTACTCAGCAGGCAACACTAAAACAGCCCCCAGGGCCAGGCCATGTCGTCAGTGTCACTCTCGTCTTAGATCATTACAGGCCTACATTGTACATGTATAGGCTACTCGTTTCGTACTCGTCATCGCCAACGTCATGATGGTCGGTCACACGAAATAAATTGCATCATCATAAGAGCTCTTATATCAACACCACTAGATAGTGTAGATTCATTATCATTATCACTATCATTCCAGTCGATCTCATCCACCGCGAAACCCTCAAAATCATCGTGGTTAATACTCTCACAAAACACATCTGTAAACGATTCAGACATCGCAGACCTAGCTACACATCTTGCACACAAAAATGAAATGGAGGTGAAAACTACGATGAATACACAAAAAATATCGACGATGGCATTTTACCGTAGCAGAAAATACACAGAGTATCTTGGACCGGGAAAAAAAATGGATGTGGAAAACTACGATGAGGAAAACTAGGGTGAAAACCCGATGCGTGAAGACGAACGATGAAGACACTTTACGGTAAAAATACTTACACGGAAACAAACGAGTGGGTACGATATTCTCGCACACACGAAGATAATCGACACATCGTTCAATCGAAAAACTCAACAAACACTCGAACAAAAACTCACCCCAAATTGTGGCAAACACGGTAATCACTTAATAAAAATGAGAAAAAATACTCTCTAAAGTATGATTGTACTCTGAAAAGAAAGGGATACAATGATACGAAAGCAAAAGAGAGAAAATGAGAGAAATGGACGGGAAACCTAGAGAACTTCGACGAAAGAAGAGCTAGCAATTCGCGATTAGAGCTAACTTTCCTGTGTGTGTGTGATCGCGTGTAAAGGGTTGAAAGCGTTGAAAGCGCTGAAAGCGTTGAATGCGTCCACAGCTTCGGAAAAGCGTTCGGGGATTTCGTTGAATTCGTTGAATTCGTCCAAAATCCGTCCATGAAGTCGGGACGCAAAAAGCGTTGAAAACGTCCCCGACGAAATCAACAACGAAAAAAGCGTTGGGACGAAATTTGGACGCACTTTCGTCGGGCGTTTTCTATTGCGCGTACTGTAGATACCCAAGATGGCGTCTAACGAAGTAGTTGTTATTTTATGAAATAATGTATGTGACATGAACTAAACATGTGCAAAATATGATGGTGATAGCAGCTGTTTTTCCTGAGTTATTGCAAAGAAAGTTGCAGAAAGAAAGAAATATCTCAATACATAGAAGATAAGCTTAAATTTCAACTACGTTTTTTGACATGATGTCGACATCGTATGAAAAAACAAAGGTCACACTGACGATAGCCCAAAGTCTCAGCTACAACATATTAAAATCTGGGAGAAATTCACCGAAGCATAAGTGAGCTAGTGCTCGAAAAAGATAGTCGTGTCAATTTTCATTTCCAGAAAAACTGCACTCCCATAGAGATAACACGTAAACTGGTCAAATTTGACAAGGTCACTTTCAATCCATTTTTACGAGGTGATGCCGTCATCCAATCAAAAATTTATGACAAATATGAAAGAACATTAAATTAGCTACAACGTACTGAAATTTGGGTGTAAATCGGCCAAGGATAAGTGAGATATGCTCGAGTGAACTTGAAATTTGATGACGTCATTTAGAAAATTTACTTTTTTAAATTCATTAAGAAATTTGATATCTTTTAATCATTTTGCCAGCATCGCCAACCCATGAAATGACATAACAACTCATCAGCTTTCAGAATATGTAAAGAAAATGGGGGGTCACCGTCCATCCTGACGAGTGAAATCGGATTTAAAATTGGCATTTTTTTGTCGTAGTTGCACTGTATATCGCCATTGACGGGCGCGTGGAATTTCAACTTTGACGGGCCCGTATGACGTCATATTGAGTCGGATTGACTTGAAACTTACTAGAATTATTCCTTGACGCTTCAGACATTTGATACGCGTGAAAAACATGAAATTTCTATTGCATATGAGCTGTGCATGTGTATATGCGCGCACGTGTACGCGTCCATAAAATTTTTTCAATTTTTCAAAAATGCTCCAAATGATCTGAAACGTGTGCAAAAAACAATTTGAGCTCGATTGGAGCATGTCAACATTTTAACGTGCGCGTACGCGCACGTTTTAAGTGCAAGTGAATTCAGCGAAGTCAGTGGAATTGTGCACAGTGTAATCTGTCCGTCCTGTGAGCAGGGCAAGGACTTCGATGAGGAATTTGTACCTGACGAAGCTCAGCAGTAGCGAGCGAAACGTCGTACAGCAACATCTTGCCTCTGATTTCTTCACGAGACAAACAAATATCTTTACCCCTAACTAAAACCCTATTTTACTTAAAGGTACTGTTAACCTTTTGTAATAGGGAGCAGTAATTTCAATAATGTTCAAGATATCACATTTAATTCATATGTGTAGGTCAATTGTATCACAAAACATCCTACCATGCAAAAATTCTGCAATAAAGCCTAAATTATTAGGAGATAACACTACTTTTCTCAATAAACCATAACTGTAGACAGTTTAATCTGGATACACTTTTATACTTCTTGTTCACATTTTGTATGTGTAACAATATTTAGCATTGATTATACTGATTAAACTTTTTACACTGGTTGTTTCTATCCCTAACTCGCATTTCAGAACTATTTTGAAGCACTAAAGCTGGGTTTTTGTTTCATCAGCAAATGGTGAATTATGCCTTTAAATGAATAATCGATAGACAATTGTACATATAACAGTAATCTGATGTGAAGGATAGTGATTTTTCTAGCCATATTGTATTTCATAACCATGCAGATCAGTGGGAGAGTTCATTAGCATGCAGATCGGTGGAGACTTAGGAGGTGATTTTAGAATATTGCCTGATACAATGAAAAGATTTACATGAAAACATGAAACTCTAGAATACTATTGTTTTTAAATTAACATCAGGTTTTGCTGAAGTTTTTACAAATCTGATGTCAACTTACATGTATAAATAAATGTGGAGGAAATCACACTGTAATGTAATAAATCTGGATGTTAAGACTGTTTACATTTTACTTCCTTCTTCCTTGTACCAACCTCCCCCCGCCTTTTACATACTGCTTCATGTACAGTATGTATCATGATATTGGTGAACATTTTCCAGTAGTGTTGATACCTTAAGAAAGTAGTAAATAAAATTGCCCATCTTTTTTTTCAGTATTTGAAAGCCTGAAGTCAGAGGTAAAGGAGCTGTGGCAAGCCTGGGAGACCACATCAACTAATGCTAATGAGTGAGTTTTGTATGTCAGGTCTTACAAAATTTGTTGCAATAATATATTTTTGTTGGAAAAGAGGTTTGCTGTAACGCCATGTGCATGTAGTCCTTGCAGGGACCATTGCTGGCAGAAGGAGAGCCTAGAAGCAGAGAGTTGAGGAGGGAAGCAACATAAGGAGAGTGTAAAGAAGGCAAATAGTGGCACTTGAAAATCAAATAAAAGGTTCAGAAATCATTGAGATTGTAGAGTAAGAGAAAGAAAAGAAAAACAATGAAAGCTCAGAAAGTGAAGGAGAGGGGGTTGAGTGGATCCTTGAAGGATTGCTGCATGGGAGAGAAAAAATAAAAGTTCATACAGTCCTGAAAAGGTTCTTGTAGAAAATAGGGAATGGGAGAGAATATAAAGTTAAAGTGTAGTCCTGAGGGGGAGAAAGCACTAGTTGAGAAATAACCCTGTAAAAGCAACTGTAAGATAGTGAGGTGGTCCTGAGAAGGTCTGTTGGGTTGTAAGCAAGAGATATGTGGAGGAGAATCAAACTATAGTATAAGAGAAAGAAGTGGAATGAAAACGACCGAGCAAGAGATCTAGAATAACTATTAAAGATACTGTAAAACATGATATATTCGCGGCATGAAATTTTCGCGAATTGGAGCTGACAGCCTTTTTCGTGGCATGAAAATTTCGCGAAGTGCCACTGGCGTTCAATGCATATAGTGTAAACAAGAACTTTCACGTGCAATTTAATTTCGTGAATCTTGGCGCTCGCGAAATTCGCGAAATTAAAGTGCACGCGAAAATTCCTCGTTTTACAGTACTCAAAGATTGACTGTCCTTCGTCAGAAGTGAGGTGTAACCTGAGAGAGTTTTGAGAAGTGAACAGAAAGTGTATGAAAGTCATGTGACAAACTTCACATTTTTTCAGTGGTGAGCATTCACATTAAGAAATCATGGCATAAAAAGGCTTTCAATTTTTTGACAAAGTTTTTTTTTTGAGGGGGGGGGGGTTGGGGTGTTGTTAATTTGCTTCTATAAAGCAGCTTTCAACAAAACTTCACCAAATGTCCAAATTTGCAAGATTTCACTTGCAATGCTGTGAATGGCACTAAAATTCTACCTTGAGTCATGGAGCTGCTTGGTTCCATGATTGAATGGATGTAGTCATGTGTTAATTCTACTGTATATGTCAAAATTCATGTACATTGTAAGGTAAAGGATTTTCTCCGGTCCCTTTAGATTCGACACAGGCTAGGATGACTGTATTTTGCAAGCTGGATGTGTAGTTGAGGGTTGTGAAATAACAGCACTGTGTTCTCTTCTGTCTGCCTAGGCTTATGCAGTATGTCCCCAAAAGATTACAATCAGATTTTCACATTGATAACTTTCAACATTATTTAACAATTGGAATGATATTTCAGGCAATGAAACTATAACTTCTTGCCTACATTTACAGAAAACCCCATTCAAAATGGTTAAGTGGTCAAAGAGAATTATGGATCCTTGTAAAGCATGTAATGGGTCTGTTTCTTCCAAGTTCAGCACTTGGATGCTCTTGGAACTGTGAACACAATGTACAAAACTGTAAGGGAAGAGATTCCTGACATGTTCTAAGAAGATCCTCATTTCTTTTTGACCCCTGAAGCAAATTGGCTGGGTTTTCTGTAAGACATAGGGGATGCAATAAGTTTCAATTTCATACCTTGAATTGCATTTGGATTGATTTGCTCTTTTAAAAGTTATGTTTGCAGAAAGTCCAATGACAGAGTAGAAGTGTTTTGTTTATTTCTTTCAAATAAATGAGTTTGGTTTGTAAAGAATAAGATAATTAAAGATTAGCTATAATCTTTAAGCCATGCTGATTATTGTTTGTTTGTATTTTTTTTCTTTTTTATTTACAAATCATTCTGTGGAAAGGAATGCGCAAGTGGCCTTGAAGGAGAAAAGCAGATGCCGGCAGTACAAGAGGGAGAACCAGATGCTACGAGCAAAAATTGCACAGCTCCAGGCAGCAAGGTACAATATTAAAGAGAAGCACTCTGGCCTCAAATTTGCCAACAGCTAGAGGTTGTTGTGGCCTATGATACCTTCCATTGGCAGTAGTGACCATCACATTTTTCCTTGATGCCTTCACACAAAGCCAAGTCCGCTTACAGGTTCTGGTAAATTTTGAGTGTTACAAAATGCCAAATACAGCCAGAAAAAAAAAATACAGACAATGTCAAGGAGATTTATCCCATTGCCAATATGAATGTGGTGGGTCCTGTACAAAGTTTAAGGAAATTGTGGAGTCTTTTAAGTACCACGGTAAGTGGTTGGGGCACAAGCCTTGACAGTTAAAACATTTGAGTGTTTCCTCTCATTCCAGGCTGTCATTGATAATAATGATAATAATATGAACACTTGTAATGCGCCGTTATCCATCATGAATAGATGCTCATGGCGCACAAAAGAGGGAGGCAGAAAGAAAATACCAGTGAAAAAGAGGTATGAGAAAAGGAATAAAGAAAATGTTTACGAAAAAGTTTGTGTAAATAACCCTTAGAAGTTGTTAGGCCTGTTAACCCATCTCCAAAGTTTGGATTTTACAATTTCCACCAGTCTCATCCGTTTTTGGTCTGCTTTAATACACTCCTCATGTTGGCACCAGCAAACATTAAGGAATTATGGATGCTTCCATTTAATAGCATCTATACATGTATGTTTTAGATTGTTTGGACTCCCCTCCTGGGAAGAGACACACAAAATATGACATTTGGAACCTCGAGCAAACCCCACAGACTCTAAAAAATTATAAATAAAATAAACTTCTGCCATTGTAAATAATAGATCTAATAATGTTTAAAATTTACATTTGTAAGTCAGAGTTAGAGGTCAAATTTCTGTTTTGAGTCAAAGTAAATTCCAAGATTAAAATATGAAAAGTGTATAATTATGTTTGTTACACCATGCATTTTTATCAAGTGTTAGTTGAGCATGTTATTCTCCTTTCCCATTGGATTCAACTTGCACAGAGTAGACTGGGGTAGAAAGGCAATACATATCTGCTGCACCATGACACTCCCGTCTCCAAGTTGGATGGTTTAAGATGGGTCTATGTCTTTTGAAGCTGAGGATCTCTCTTTCAAAATTTTACATTTCTGCATCTTTAGATAACTGTTTGTGTGTTTAGTGATGCAGGGTCACCTTTTTTCATGGCTTCGCCATGAAGTGTTGATGGAGGCATTATGCTTTTGGGTTGTCCATCTGTCCATCCATCCTTCCGTCATTGCTTCCATCCTTCTGTCTGTCCGTACAATGTAACCTAAAACCCATTTGAGATATCCTAATAAAACTTGGCATATGTAAGTATGTGTGTAAAAGTTGTGCCTATCAATTTTTGAGCGCACATGCTCATGCTAAAAGGTCAAAAGTCATGGTCAAATTCTGAAAATTCCACTATTTCCCCATTTCCCCAAGAAGGCTCTCCTCACTGCTAAATCTGAATACTTCAAGGAAAAGCTTTCAGACTGCACTCCTAAGTCTGCTTTTGGAATCATTAATTCTCTCCTCAACCGCAAGGACACTGTTTTACCAGCTCATGATTCACCAGTAGATTTGAGCAACCAGTTTGCATCCTTCTTTGCTAATAAGGTCAAAGATATTAGCTGTGACCTGAGTAACCAGTGCAGCAACTTGGTCTTGAACCCCATGTACGCAGATCAACAAACTCAACATGAATTTGATTTTTCTGAGGTAACTGCTATTGAACTTACACGGATAATCATGAAGAGTCCTTCTAAGACTTGCTGTCTTGATCCTTTACCTACATGGTTGCTGAAGAAGCATCTTCCGATTCTTGCTCCTTCGCTCACTGCTTTGGTAAATGTCTCTCTATCAACAGGAACCTTCCCAGACCCACTGAAGCAAGCTATTGTGATTCCAGTGATAAAGAAATCCTCATGTGACAAGGACATTCTCAAGAACTACAGACCAATTTCCAATATCGAGTTCAGATCCAAGATCATCGAACGTGTAGTCACATCTCAGCTTGTTCAGTACATGGACGAGTCTCATCTCTCCAAGTCCTTTCAGTCGGCCTATAAGAGTAACCATAGCTGTGAGACAGCCCTCCTCAAAGTCCAAGATGATATCCTTCGCAGCATTGACAAAAGGAAAGGGGTTATGCTGGTAATGCTTGACCTGTCAGCTGCGTTCGATACAATCGATCATGAAATTCTGCTCGATCGCTTACACAACACCTTTGGTATCAAAGGTTCAGCTCTACAGTGGATGGCTTCCTACCTCACAAACCGAAGGAGTCGTGTCTGCGTGTCTGGTCACTTGTCTAGGGAGTGTACTGGTACTTCAGTAGTTGGTATTCCACAAGGATCTGTAATTAGGCCCCTATTGTTCACCATGTATACCAGTCCTCTTGGAAATCTTCTACGTACTGAAAATGTTAAGTATCATATGTATGCAGATGACGTGCAAATCTATCTTGAGTTTGACCCCAGTGACCCTTCCAGTGTTGAACTCACTCTGAATGCACTGTCCAGATGTGTGGGTAAAGTGCAGGAATGGATGACTGTGAACAAGCTGAAACTCAATGAAGAGAAAACAGAGTTTCTTGTTCTTGCCTCCCAACGCCATCTTAAGCTTGTATAGGACATCAAACTTGCTCTTGGTACAATTCTCATCTCTGCATCTGATCATGTGCGCAATCTTGGAGTTATCTTTTCCTCTGATGCAAAGATGAGCATGCAGGTTTCACAGATCTGTAAGTTAGCTAACTACTACATCAGAAATCTGTGGAAGATCAGAAAATTTATTGATGCTTCTACTTGTCACGCAGCAGTCCGTGCATTGGTCTTATCGCGACTTGACTACTGTAATGCTCTTCTTGGCGGAATCAGTCAGGCTGATGCAGATCGCTTACAGAGAGTTCAGAATGCTGCCTCTAGACTAGTGTACCATGTTCGTTCACATTCTCATGCCACTCCTCTTGTACGTCAACTCCACTGGCTGCCAATCAAAGCAAGAATATCCTTCAAGCTTCTCCTGCTGGTCTACAAAGTAGTCAACAAAAGAGCTCCAGAGTACATTGAGGAGTGTCTGGTACGACACTCTCACTCTAGGCGCACTCATCTTTCATCATCCGTTATCTTTGCACAACCACACACACAAAAAAACTAGCCGGAGATGCAGCTTTCTCTTCTTGTGCTCCTAGGCTGTGGAATAAGCTCCCTCCTCTTCTCAAATCTTCACCCACACTCGATCATTTCAAACAAAACTTGAAGACTTATTTATTTTGATGTCCCTCTGTGTGCACTGGACTTATACTGTCACTGCCTGGCATTTTGTATATATTTTATCTCCTATGGCGACCAGGGATGACATGTCATAGCGCTTTGCATCCAGTGGAAAAGGCGCTCTATAAATGTCTACGATTATTATATCTGTGCTACTGTATGCCTGAAGGTGTTTTTTTTTTCCATGAAAGATTGTGTATACGGGCAAGTCCAAGATAAGGTCCCCTCAGAATGCAAAATTTCATCTTTGCTCAATATTGACGTGTTTGGTATCATTTTGAAGCTTATGAGTTGAAGTTTTGATTTCCACTTAGGAAAAAATGATATTATGTAAGTTTATGCAAATTTCAAGGGCTTCATTTGCATAAATGTGAAACACAGCGTTACGTATGGGACATTTATAAAAATTCATATTAATTCAAAGGAAAGCAAATGATATTTGATTAATATGTGGACATAAGAAGTTCATCAAATAGTTTAACTTGGTATAAAAATTTGGGGATTATGCAAATGATTATGCAAATTAGCTCGTGTCTTATCATGAGATGTCCCATACGTAACAAATTGAGGTCATTTTTTAAGGTTTTTTCTGAAATTGCTATGGATATTTTAATGCCCTTTTGGAAAGTTCTAATTTATTGTTTAGAGAAACTAAATACCATAGAAAAAAGAAAAAAACAGTACAAGAAATATATTCTATTAGGCATTAAAATAATGTTACGTATGGGACAAATGCGTTACGTATGGGACATCCTCATACATATTGCATGTGAATGCATGTAGCTAGCTGGGAAGGTCTCTCAGTACACAAATGGTCAATCATCCTGAAGAAAGCATCCCAACATTGTAGCTACTTTT
The DNA here is from genome assembly GCF_040938485.1 of Diadema antillarum. Taxonomy (NCBI): domain Eukaryota; kingdom Metazoa; phylum Echinodermata; class Echinoidea; order Diadematoida; family Diadematidae; genus Diadema; species Diadema antillarum. The sequence continues at coordinate 433,384 of NW_027271962.1, read as the reverse complement.
TGAGTTTGAGACACTTGAAACAATGCATGTACTTGACTGAACAATTTTCAGAAAGGGGGAGGGGAAAATGGCAAAATACACAATGAAAAATCAGCATTAAAGGGATGGTATAGTTTTTGTAGAAATGGGGATTCAGTTTTCAACATTTAATGAGATGATTGGAAACCAATTATATGAATTACTAAAGAGCATACAATCCTAAGACTAGAGGAATTCAAAGTTTATGTGATGGAGATCCAATTTGAAATGGTTGTGATATATAGGGCCTATATACAAAAAAATATATAAAGTAAAATGATTCCTTTTTATTGCAAGTGATACACAAATTGTCCTTATTCAGTTTCAATAGTAGCCACGACAAAATTCATGGGTATACATACCGAGGTGTGACACGAATCAATGACCTGACTGCTAGACAGACATCATATATCTACTCGATCACTGGGGTTCCACGCAGCAGGTATTGCTTATTTATTAAAATTAATATTTCTTGTGTCAAGTCATTTTTTGTTGAAAGTAAATGGCAAACTGCCCTTCATCAATGGAAGTGAACACTTTAAACTATTCAATTTTTCAGTAGTAACTATCCTGATAAAAATAGGGCATACATACTCAGGTTGGTCATAAAAAATATAGAATATGATTAAATATGATTATGATGGTAAATATACAGGGAATATTGTTCCCTTGTCAATCTGGAACAGCATTTGAGTAATTTCAACTGATTCTACCTCAATAATTATGCAAAAATTTGTTTATGGGTATTTTGCAAAATTATTTTGCAAAATACCCATATAAACTTGGTTCTCCACACACTGTAAAACGAATGGGGGACAAAGGGCATGCGTACTCAGGTTGGTCATGAAAATATAAAAATATGATTGAATATGATTATGATGGTGAATATTCGAGGAATAATGTTTCCTTGACAATCTGGATCAGTATTTGAATAGTTTCAACTGATTTTACTACAATAATTATGCAAAATACCCATAAACATGGTTCTTCACACACTAACTGAATGGGGGACAAACTGTCCCATACGTAACTGTCCCATACGTAACACGTCATGTCTGTCTTTAATTAGAACCTGTAATTAGAGCTTTTTGCCTAATGACATGAAACTTACCTGTGATAATCTTGAGTGTTGTGACTTTCATCACAGTGAGTTACAAGTTATAGAATGAAATACTTTCAGAGAGTTTTGAGGTTGAAAAAAATGTTCAAAAAAACAAAAGTTTTCTGGTCCCATACGTAACGGCACATATTTTCTCTTCTAGACTATAACTGTCAAAGTCATTTTTCTCAATTTTTTACATGTTTATACTTCTCCTAGATATCAATCACCATGATGAAGTTCAATATGATCAAAGGCCATTAACACTATTTTTCAGGTCATAAAAGTCTCTGAATGTCCCATACGTAACGCGCGCATTATCTTGGACTTGCCCATACATGTATTACAAAATGAAGAGTCCCCAGGAAAATTTGGGGTCTTGGGGTCAAAGGTCAAGTAAATATGCTAAAATTTAACTTTTTCTCCACCTTTTTCTCCACATCTTGAAAATGGCTCAAGGTGTAACTTCATTAGTACCTAGTGCATATCCTGCCTGGCAGTGATTCTCTTGAATATTTTATGGTCAAAAGTCACGAGTCGGGTTAAAATGCTGAAATTCTATTTAATCCTCAAATTACATTTCTTCTCCACACATTGGATATTACTCAATGCATAAACTTAATCAAACTAGGTATGGATGCATTACTCCATAGGGAAAAGTTTTGGCATGGGGTCAAAGGTCAAGTGAAAATGTTGAAATATCACAATTTTTCCCATATTTTAAAAATAGCTCACAGTAGTCATGAAAATGGATGTTACCAGGTAGTGATTATTTGAAGAGTTTAGGGCTATGGAGTTCAAGGGCAAAGGTCAAGTGAAAATGCTGAAATTCCTGTATATTTGCTCTCATAAACAATTTAGCCATCCACCCAAATTAAACCTAGTTCAAGGAGAGTAAATACTCGGCATATTTGTGACGTTATTTCAATTTTTTTGCCAATTAAGTGAAACTGTCATCTCACAGATGTACTCTAGATATTGGCAGAGGCATACGAGTCACCATAGCGGCATTTCTAGTTTCTTGTTTTTTATCAGCAGCTGCTCTCACTAGTCTATCCTTAAAGGGAACTCAAACCCAAAGAGCAATGTGGATTGAGTGAAAGCAGCAACACTATAACACATCAGTGAAAGTTTGAAGAAAATGGACAATCAATGCAAAAGTTATGAATTTTTAAAGTTTTGGTGTTGGAACCGCTGGATGAGGAGACTACTAGAGGTTATGACGTATGAGTGGACAACAATATAAAGAAAATATAAAGAAAATTCCTCAAAAATTCACTTTTTCATGAAAATTACAAATTCCGTCAACTTGATAGTGACATATGTTAAGGGTAGCTATTATTCCCCCTGCTTTCTGAAAGCAGTTAGTCAAATGCTCTTTCATAATGATAGAAAAGTGAATTTTTGTTGAATTTCCTTATATTTTCTTTGTATTGTTGTCCACTCATACGTCATAACCTCTAGCAGTCTCCTCATCCGGTGGTTCCAACACCAAAACTTTAAAAATTCATAACTTTTGCATCGATTGTCTGATTTTCCTCAAACTTTCACTGATGTGTCCTACCAATGTTGCTGCTTTCACTCAATCCACATTGCTCTTTGGGTTTGCGTTCCCTTTAACAGGTACAAATATTCTTAACAGATAAACACATAGCAATTTGTAATTACTTGGTTGATACTCAACCCCAGGATTTCATTCAAACTTGGTATGGTGGTAGATGGTTTGTCATCCAAGTTTCTAATAATCTTTTGTGATGCATTCATTCATGTACATACAAGTAAGCTACCAAGCTACAGCATGTATACATTGCTTGTATTTGCTATGCAAGCCTAATTTTTTGCCAGAATTTAGTCGAAAATGATATGGAGTTATATCCTGCAGCAGTCTACTCATCTAACGTTTTTGGTGACCATGCTGACATTGTTCTAAGTCTTAGGTATCCCAGATAAACAATGAACACAGTACATTTGTATTGCATGACAATACTCGTTTGTTTGTTTGTGTGTGTGTGTGTGTGTGTGTGTGTGTGTATGAAAATCCCCAGTAGTTGAGGCATGTGCACATGTAACAGACTTTGGTTTCTCCTTTTCCTTCAGACTGAATACCTGCCAAATGGAGGAGTCCATTCCCAGATGCCCACCACAAGAAGGGGCAACTGGTAAAGTTATCTCTTTTCATTCTTGAAATTCATGTGTAAGATTTTTTTTTTTTTGATCCTTCTGGTAGGTATATAACATTGAGGGATAGTGTATGTGTGTATGATGTCTAAGGGTATGTTGAAAACACCAGACCAGATGTCATACTGCAGATTACAAGTGTGACATTTTAACATGTGACATAGTTTCTAGTCTGCTATTGTCCTGGATTTAACAAGACTTTAATAGCAATACTAATGATATACATCAGTCATTAACTTCGTATGTGAGACATTTTTGTAAGTATAGATATTGTTGATCAGAGACATGAAGGATCTGCATTTTCATAATCAATATCTTATCAGTTAATATAAACCTAGCAGTTGAGAAGAGGCATTTAATATCCTGGCTGTACTTTGTCTGATTTGGACTTTTTAGGTACGTTTCTCTTTTAATACATCTTCCTTTCATACAAAGTGGTTATTTTGTGTGAATATTTGATGGGGAAAAAAAGATCCCATTTAATGCTAAAACATAGTTCTCAGAAGGGCTCAGAATGCATCTTCCATCATTTGGAATTTGCTTGCAATATTTGAAGGGTCCACCAAGAGGCTTGTCTTGCTGACGTGATTTGCCTGGATGATAAGTTGGTTTTTAGTATTTTGGGATCATGAGTTTGAAGTAATAAAAGTTGGTGTACCGGACATTTATTCTTGCAGCGTCCTCCCTGTTCAACAATGAGTAGGATGAACATTACCAGTACCTGATGATTAAAACATGCCCTAGCTGTAGTATTGAATCGCATGCAGGTAACAGGTATCATGTTCAAAGCCCAAACAAAGTTCTTTCATACTTTCAGAACTGACGATCTTTGCTCTAATCTGTACACTTATGTATAAGAAATGTGTGAAAGAACACCATAATATTTACATGATTATCATCTGGTAATGATGAGAAATGTGAAATATGAACGAAAAAGTTCACTGAAAGTACCAGAGTTTCAGAGCTTACCCAATCGTGGTTGCTACAGAATGTTTTACAGTGATAACATCGATTACAATATATAGGGCCTTAGCAGTATCCATTGCTTGCGAAAGTGAATTGCTTGCAGTTTGTTCTGCATACCGATTTAATACTACTGCTTGGACAAGAATTGATCATCAGGAACTAGCAGCAGTCTACACACCCACTACTGAACAGGGGAGGGTGCTTCCAGAAATAAAGTTTGTGTACTGACTTTTATTGTTAAATTCACACTCTTTGATTCCAAAATACTACAAACAACTTTGATAACTTTGCAAATCATGCCAGTCAGACAAGTTTCTTGGTAGATCTGTCTCATAAATAGCAAAAAAAAATTCCAAATGGTTTAAGATGAATGTTAAGGTCCCACCAAGTACTATGTTTTGGCTTGAACTATTGTCTCATCCAATTAATGTGATAAAAATAATGTGCCTTGAAAGTGTTACCTGATATTGCCCCATTACGGCCATGTTCCTATTATATAGATATATATCCAATGCTCGATTATGTGGGGGCAACTATACATGTATCTGAAGAATGTCTAGTTTTTCAACATTTCAGAAAGGGAATATCAGACTTCAGAGGCACGCTGAGACATATAATGCAACCAAAATCAAAAGCAGCTGTAGGTGACACCTGTACAGTGCCATGGTAGGGCAGTAAATATGCTAAATTGATAGCCATTTTCCCCATCTCATTTTGCCATCTAGTAGATTTATCTTCCATCAGGAGTACAATCAATTTTGATAGATAAAAACATTACTTTGATGAAAGTAAATTAGCAGACACTTCTCTTTTTTCTTTTTATGCCTCCGCCACGAAGTGGTGCCGGAGGCATTATGTTTTCGGGTTGTCCGTCCGTCAGTCCGTCCGTCCGTCCGTCCGTCCGTCCGTCCGTCCGTAATGAATTTTGTGGACAGGGTAACTATCAAAACCTTTTGAGGTATCCTAATGAAACTTGGCATGTATGTGTATTAGGAGGTGAAGATGTGCCTATCAACTTTTGGGTGCACATGCTTAAGGTCAAAGGTCAAGGTCAAATGCTTAAAATTTCACTTTTTCCCCCATATCTATGCAATGCCTGAAGATATTTTCTTGAAACTTAGTGTATACATGTATTACCCAATTAAGATTCTCTGGTGAAAGTTTGGGGTCATGAGGTCAAAAGGTCAAAGGTCAAAAGGTCAAGTAAAATGTTAAAATTGCACTTTTTTCTCTGTATCTTGGAAATTGTTCAAGGTATCTTTATGGAACAAAGTATATATGCATGTACTGACTGGCAGTGGTTATCTAGGGAATTTAGGGTTCATGTGTTCAAAGGTCAGGGGTCAAAGGTCAAGGGCAATACTTCAAAATTTTACTATTTTTCTTATATTTATGTAATGCCAGCAGGATTATTTTTTTTTTTAAACTTGATGTATGCATGTATAACCCACTAGAGATTCTCTGGGATTTTCTTTTTTTTTTGCCAAGAAGGTCAAAGGTCAAAAGGTCAAAGATCTCGGAAGTGGCTCAAGTTATCTTTAAACTTAGTACATATTTATGTATGTTGTGCCTGACATTGATTCTCTTATGAATCAAAGGCCAGATGAAAATGATAACAATTTACTGTTCAATACAGAAATTGCACTTTTTCTCCATACAATTTATACCTTGACAATTACTCAAGTGCGTAAACTTATGAAAGGGTCAAAGTCGAAGTTAAAGTTCTTAAATCCCCAAATACATGCTCTCCTATTCATCCAATTAAACATAGGTCAAGGAAGGTGAACATTGGATACATTTGTGACAAACATGTCATTTTAATATTTTGCCAATTTTGTGAAAATGTAATCACACATTGTCCACATGTACTATAGACCTATTAGGAGAATCATGCATTATGGCGGAGGCATACCAGTCGCCATAGCGACATTTCTAGTTTAAATAATTGGTGGATACTGAATCAATTTGTACACCTAAAATACCAGTGTGTAATAAATCTTCGTATTGACATTCTAGAATAATTGATGCATGATGACAGTACTGTTTGATGAGAAATTGGATGTCTTGTTCATCAATTTTGTTGATTTCTGCTTAAACTTTGAAGATTGTATTTGTTCCAGACTCTTGTCAGAATGATACCATGTCAGACCGGATAGAAAGGAACGTCAGCAAGCTCTCCACTAACAAGCAGAAGAAAAAGGTACGCTACCAAGAAGTGCCGCTGGAGAAGAGGAGTCCATCCTCTTCAGGTATTTTGCTGGGAAATGGAAGGCAGACTTCTCGGGATGAAAAAGAACATGCAACTAAAAGAATTGACAGAGGAGGTTCATCAGGACAGGGCCAAGCGATGGAATTGGGTTCCAGTGATTGCATATTTGTTCCAGACACAGAATTTATACCTGAAGATCATGCAAACACTGGTAAAACGAGTGATAATAGTAGTGATTGTGAAGTAGAAGGAAATGGGTTAAACTCCAGTGTAATCCTGCACAATACCAGTGCTTTTGCAGGGAATGATGAAATGGGGACATTTAGGAGAGCAAGGAGTAACAAGCATTCAGTGCTCAAGAGAGTCATCTGTGTCCCAGAAACATTGCCTACAGATTGTCCTGACCTTCCTGACGAAGATCACCACTTTCAAGAACACCAGCACCACCTGCTACCCCTTGACTCATCAACCCCAGTGATATCTGTTTCATCTCAGAACAACATGCAGAAAGACACATTCTGTAAGAGTGAGGCTTCGCCACCTTTGGGAAAGAGGTGTGGCAGTAAGATGAAGATACCCCAGTCAGAGTCTCAGCTCTCTGTGGATTACTCAACAACTCAAATGTCTCCAACATTTTATGGCACTGAGGGTAGGAAGTTCACTTCAAGTAATGCAGAAGTACAAGAACAATGTCGCATTACCCAAGCTTCATCGATACAAGCAGGATCATCTTTGAGTGGATCAAGAAAATACAAAGAGAAACACAGGAACAAGCTGTCACCACATCCAGGGGATTCTTGGATGGATGATTACAAGAAGGAAAATGGTCCAGCAGAAAGTAGTAGTGAGAATGATGATTCAGCAGAGCTTCATAGAAGCCCAGTGACAAGTCCTGGATGTTATGAGAGTGGAAATTCTGAAACATCTTTTCTTCTTCTCCAGCCACCACCAGATCATGAAATCATCTCAAGCACCAAAAGTGGAGGACATTACATGAAACAGAAGCATGATGATACAAACAGTTTATCCATTGCAAAGGTTACAATGACAGGGCATAGGAAGCGACCCATAGATTCAGAGAGGGAAGCATGTGCAGATCTGAGCTTACGCAAGAGGAAAAGAATGCATATGGATGCAATAAGTGATAATTGTCTTGAGACATCTCCAGCTGGTAAACTGTCTGCATCTCATCTTGGTGCTAAAGCAAGTAAAGAAGCCAGAAGGGGTGGAAATTCCAGAGATAAGAATCCTGGTGATAGCCTAGAAAGTAGACATCATAGGTCATCAAAACTTCAGGTAGCCCCATTATCAAAGTACTGGAATGATGATGGCAGACCATCTGTGAGTTCTATTGATATTGAACAGACATCTTCTACAAACAGAGCGAGACCCTTGGTTCAGACAACACTGTCAGCTAAATCTTTCAAGCAAGTCACAAGCAAAGCAAGTGGTATGCAGCCCAAGCACACTGGACATTTCTGTACAGATGCAATGAATGATATGTGCCACCAAAAGACAGTTCAAAATGTCATGGTTACAGATGATATATGTCAGGAAGAAAATCTTCACGTTAAGAGAGATAATACATTTAAAATACCTCTTTTACCCAAGAGTTATAATCTTAGCAGTGGCCATCATGACAACAGGGGACAATTGGCATCATTACAAAAGGAATCAATAAAAGGCAAGGAGGCGAGGCATGACTACTATGAACAAGGTGTATGTGTGTCTGAAATAGATGAAGAGCAGAGAGTTAGTAGTTTGGACCTGATGCTGTGTGCCCCTAATGGCAGTATTGACCCTGCTGTTAGATCCAGCTTTCTGGAAGACAAGAGTGATGAAGAGGATCAATCAGAGAGTCCAAGGGAGACTGCATCATACAGACACAGAACTGTTCATGAACAAAATGACGATGAGAATCTGGAGTTTGTGAATGACAGCTTTGCAGACATGTTTGAAGATGAGGCATCCGATTCAGGCAAGGCAGACGTGAGAGAAAATTGCCAAGATAATGAGGAGGAAGAGAAGGAAAAAGTTCAGTTGTCAAAGAGCAGCGTAGGATTCATTGATGCTGAGGAAATACTGCCTGGAGCTGATCCAGAGAATCAGACTGATGGAAGTCACTGTGAACCAAGTAGCCACCTGACAGACTTTGACAGGTGAGCTTAGCTTCTTTCTTCTAGTGGTAAAGCTACTCATGGTTACTTCAGAATGAAACAGTGTTGAAACAAGAAACAAGAATCAGTCAGTATCATACCAAACGAACAGTTCATCTCAAATTGGTGACCTTTATGTGCAAGAATTCAGTATCCCTTCTCCATAACACCAGCCCATGTGCTTGTTTTCCCCTCAGTGTTCCAGTGAAGAAGGAGGCACTACCCTACAAGTTTAGGGACGTAGTAAGAAAGAGGCATGAAAGACAGAAACTGAAAGGCTTTGACTGCAAGGAGTGTGCTTCAGTAAGTGATCATTTTACAAGCTGTATGTCATTCCATAGACAGAACCTTTTCAGTTTCTTGTGGGTTCACCTATTCATCTTCTTTGCTTGTTAAATATCTTATTTACTGAGTACATTATTCATACCCATATGTGTACCTTTCCCGTTCTACATGATCTACAGCTATCTACGTCTCGAGTTCTAGCTTCCCTACCTCCTCAATCCCTCTTGTTTCAGCCTACATACATGCTGTAAAAAATCCTGCTCACTGTTAGAATTATACACCATGTACATGGCCGGCGGAACCATGGGGGCCGTGGGGGCTCGTGCCCCCACACTTTTTGTGCACCATACAGAGGAATACATAAGGTGTCATCACTTTGGGCCCCCACAATTTTTATACCCCCGCCAAACGAAGTTTGAAGGGGGTATATAGGAATCAGCGGATGGTCGGGCGGTCGGTCGGGCGGTCGGTCGGGCGGTCGGTCCGTTGCAAATCTTGCGTCGCGAAGTACTTCCTCAGTTTTCAACCGATTCCCATAAAACTTGGCACAGATGTGTGCCTTGGGTTGTAGATGTGCAAGACGTATTTTTGACAGTACCCAAAAGTACGTTGCCATGGTAACGGCATATTATGGGCAAAAATGGGTACAAATCTTGCGTCGCGAACTCCTCCCACAGTTTTTGATCAATTTTTATGAAATTAGGTACAGATGTTCATCTGAATATGTTAATGTGCAAGACACATATTTCCGCAGTGGCAAAAAGTGCGTTGCCATGGTAACGGCATGTTATTGGTAAAATATAGGGCAAAATGCTTCATGGCAAAACTGCTTCATCAGTGTTCTTCCAATTCTCATGGAATTCATATTGAATGTTTGTCTTAGGATATAGGTCAGCATGACACATTTCTTGACAGTGACAAAAAGTATGTTGCCATGGTAACAGCTCACATATTATGAGCCAAAATGATGGAAAATTTTGTGTTGCAAACTACTTCCTCAGTTTTTGCCCAATTTCCATGAAACTTGGTACAGATGTGTGCCTTTGGTTGTAGATGTGCAAGACGCATTTTTCGACAGTACCCGAAAGTACGTTGCCATGGTAACGGCATATTAATGGCAGAAGATCAAGGAAAGATCTTGCGGATTTAACTACTTCCTCAGTTTTTTGACCAAAGCTTATGAAATGTTGTTTTGACCAAAGCTTATGAAATGTTGTTTGGCGGGGGTATAACCAGTCGCTGTAGCGACATTTCTAGTTTTAACCCGGAAGTACGTAAGTGGCACTTAATAAAAATAAATAGAGATCTTGAAGTGTGAGGGGGGCGGTAAGGTTATGTTTTTCACTGAAGACCTTTATTTTTTTATTGTTTGGTTTTGGTTTTTTTTGAGCTGAGGACCTTTTTTGGGGGGCTTGTCAGCTGAAGAAACCGGGAAATGGAAGGGGAGAGATGAGCCAAGGACTTTTTTTTTTGCTTGTTAGCTCATGAAACCCGGAAGTGGGCCCCCACACTTTTGAAAACGCTCCGCCGGCCCTGATGTATGTAATACTGTCAGTTTGTTCCCACTCTATGCTCCTTTTCTCTGGCTCTTCGTGTCCCTTATTTGTAAATTTTTGACACACTCAGATACTAGCCATTTATTTTCATGTACATGGGATGATAGGCTTGAAATTGATGACATACATATTTCTCCACAAGTATCTTCATTTTTCTTTGTCATATATATACTTACTTTTTGTTTTGTTTCCCCCGTCTGTCTGTCTCTTCTCTTCCTAGTTCAGGCGCAGCGATATGGTGCAATTAACTCACCAAAAGCTTTTTACTTCACTGCCTAATTAAATTTGCATAAAGTAAACAGCTTGTTTACGTAAAACCGCTAGGGAAGTGTTGCAGGACAATCGCAATATCTTGCCTCAAAAGCCATCAAATGATAAAATCTATACAGCAAATTGACAGCGAAACTATTCTCTAGCTGGCAATGTTAGTTATTTTGGGTTTTATTGAGGATAAACCTGTGAAAATAGTATCGAAACTTAGCCTCAAAAAAATAAATTTTGGTCTCTGAAAAAGTGTTAATTTTTCACATTTTTCTATATCGCCCTAAAATGAAACTTCGCTGTATGACTTGTGGTAGTATGTCCATGTGTGTTCCAAATATCATTTCTCTGATATTGTCGTATGGTTATGTCGGGAGAAAACCTAGACCACTGTCATTTGTGACCCAATTAAAATCCATAGCGTAAGCGTTATGCATTCCAGTGTATCGGTTTTCATGCTGCATGAAACAGTTGAAGCACATTGCAGGGTTCATCTCTCACCCACCCACCACCCTGCGGACCGAAACCGATCCCGTTGCTGTGCGCCGAACCTGACACCACTGATTGGCGTGCACTGACCAATAGAGAATGCATGTGTAGGAGGATGATCTAGTTGTGCATGTCCAGTATTTTCTCTAAAATTTGGTTGTCTATTTGCTCTGATTTTAACCTAACTATTAATTGCGCAATCGCGAAACTTCGCAGGTAGTGAGTCTGGGGTATATAGACTAGCAATATGTTAATCAAGTGCATATGCTGTAACAGACTTGTGCCAGGAAATAATCATAACCCTTTCTCCACGATCGACTCAAACAGAAAAATGCAAATATCTTGAAAGATACATCAGCATTTTTGCCCAAAATTCAGATGTAGGATGATATATTCATATTAGATACATATGTGGAGTTTCAAGGGATTTGGTGGTAAAATAAGAGAAATATGAGGAGGTGAACTTTCAAGAAAGCTTACGCCCCTTTTCGAGGAGTTACAGTAATTGCACCGTATCACTGGGCCTGAGTTTTGATCACATGATCTACCAGGTACAGTCAAACCTGTCTATAGCGGCCACCCAAGGGAGACGGAAAAAGTGGCCGTTATAGACAGGTGGCCGCTATAGACAGGTACATGTAATCCAACTTTGTGTGCATTGCTTACATGTACATGTATCATCGTTGTATCCTTACATGTACATGTACAGTGTATGTGTGTACGTATGCATACACCATGTGTTTCATGCATTTACCATGCCGGTGTATATGAAATTTTTGCACAGTAGCATGTTTATTGTTGTGAAGAATCGTGCATTATTATGACTGAATGAGGGATGAATGCAGCGGTGGCGATCACTGAACGTTGCTCGCACGGCTACCAAACAGAAAAATACGCTGAATTATCGGCTTGGCTACGGCTCCATTGGGTTTTTGGCCACTATAGGCAGGTTAATATCTCCCGCGGGAAACAAAATTTGTGGCCGCTGGCCGCGTTAGAGAGGTGGCCGCTATACACAGGGTCTTTAACAGGGCTTTTCTCTCGGGGGGATTTTGCAGTGGCCACTATAGACAGGTGGCCGCTATAGACAGGTGGCCGCTAAGGCAGGTTTGACTGTATCTTCATCTGTCTCAGTCATTGTCAGTAACTCTGTCTCTCCCTTCTACATCTTTTCTGTTTTCTTTTTGTTTGTTTCAAGTTTGTTTTCTGTTTTTCAACCATAAAGATGTCAGTCAAGTTTATATGTTAGGACCTGCCTGGATATGCACTCTCAGCATTGTGTGCTTTGTTATCACAATCAAATTTAAAAAGGATGCTTTCCTCCTGTACAAGCTACCATACTTTCACGTGGAGATGGCATGCAAATCATAAAAGAAAGAGAGAGAAAAGAAAGAAGTTACAAATCGTAGCTCAGACTACCTTCTTGTTCAGTGATTGGAAATTAAGATATTCTTGATGACAGAGCAGAAGCTTCTGTTTCGTACATAGTGATGATAGAGACAATGAGGATTTTACAGTAGGAAGAACATACGTGACCGGCGACAACGGTTTCAGTCAAAAGTCGGGAATTTTGAAAGTTCATTTTTTCACTGAATCACATTGCCCATTTCCTAAGCTTTGCATTGATATAAAACACTTGTATTCTTCAGCACCATAAGTGGGCATACAAAGAGAAATGAAATGCACTTTTAAAGTTGTTAGCCTAACAAAATTGCGAGAAAACAGGCTTTGAAGATTCACCTCTTTCTCAAAGACAATGTCCGAGCGGCGATGCGAGGGGAGAATCACCCATCCGTACGATGGTGCCAATCGATGTTAAGCCCTGCCTCTAGCAACCACATCGCCTTCTGATTGGCTCACTGAGAGAGTCAAATTTCCCGGGCACCTTCCTCGGAGCTCAGCGTATGGAGCCGAAAAACAATGCGTTTCGCTCGGTTTTGTTTACCAGTACGTCTTTCAAGATGGCGAATACGATAATTGCACGTATGGTGTACATGTGCATGACGTGTATGGTGCACGTATTACGCAATGGCATCCACACGCCATGACTGTGTGCATGTGTAACAGGAGCGGTGGCGAATCCACACATTTACAAATTGTGTTTTCATTGTGGTTGATTTGTCTTTATCATTGGCGACCCTTTTGCTTAAATTTAAAAAACAAAAAACAAAACCCAAACACGACTCGTTAGTTTGGTGCGATTTTGATGTGTAGTATTTGAATATAATTGGTCACATGTGACCGCTCCTTTCCTCTTATCTGCCTTCCATTGAGGCAGTCTGCTGTCATAATCTTTACTACATGTACAAGTAGACAAATTTGAGAATATTTAGTTTTTTTTTTTCACACGATTATGTCATGCTACACGATTTTTGTTTCACTTCCGTTGTCGAACATTGCGTTAGAATAGTTTGGACAGAAAGCCAAACGAAGAGCACGCACTACAGAGTGAGCGTATAAACCACTCTAGCAAGAACAATGGAGCATGTAATCGTGCACGCGTGGACAAAGCATTCCCCACACGCTGCAACTGGTGTCTCCGAAAGCCGAATTATGGAAATGTATGCGACGCACCAGCCAATCGCATGCGAGACCATGCGCCGTAGCAACACTGGGGAAATTGGCGCGGCGTTCGAAAGAAACTCGAAACTGACGAGTGCGATCCAACATAGGGTGCTTAAAATTCCATTTTCGATAGGAAAAACTTAGTCTTATGCTATGAAATTTAGTGTAGATGTAGAAAACATATCAAAGATTCGATTTCTGCAAAAAACCTAAATCGACAAAAATAATAGTCAAAATCTTTGTACCCCGCCTAGAAGGGAATTTGCTCTTGCGACTTTTGCCTGAAACCGTTGTCGCGGGTCACATACTGTTTATGTGTGTGTTTGTGTTTTGCATGAGTGTGGGTATGGATGCATATGAGCACATGGCCTGAGAGTAAATTAAAGTATTGGTACAATTGGTTATGAGTTGAGCAGTCAGCCTGTCAACTTGTATACAAGGACTGCGTCATGGTGGAGGCAATACGTCAGTCCTGCTGCCCTGTCACAAAAATCTCTGCCTTAAAAAAAAAAACTTGCACGGCTTGTGAGCTAGCAAAACTTTAAACCACATAGCACTTCTGTTTAAAAAAGACATAAACTACCCTACCATCTGACACTTGAAAAGACATAGTTAATTCCGTATTGCCTTTTCAAATGCAATTTTGAGCCTCCCTGGTACTTTAGCTATCACTTGAGTTCTTTGTCCACCATCCATCTTTAGTGATATGTTGTTCTCGTTTCACATTTTCTCTAAAACCCATCATTAGATTTAAAGCAACTTGGAACAAATTATCTAGCAGCAGTACATTGCTACACTGTTGTATTGTAGTATTCTTTTGTGATGTGAAAGGATTTGAAAAAAAAAAAATCAACAAAGGATATAAAGAGACTGGAAACAGCATGAGCCAAAAATGACCTTTTGAAAAGGGCCTTTTGAAAATTTAACCAGAGTTTGCTGTTTATTCTTTTTACTGTCCATAACAGTACTATGGAAATCTTGTTTTATCGGACGAAGAACTTGCTGAGAGGATGAAGACCTGTTCCCGTCACCGTGGCCACTACAGTCCACCTAACACCCCACAGCACTACTGGTCCATTGACTTCCCAGATACACCCACATGCATGGAGAGAGGTATGATGATGTCTGTGAGTGTGATGTACTCTTAGAACAGCAGTTAGGAACATCTTTGTGTCTTTGCAGAAGATTCTGCACATACGAAAACATGTTCGCTTCAGGTTAACATAGTGCGCATAGGTAATGGGCATGATACCTACATTTTTTCATTGCATAAATCATATAACATGGTGCTGGGAGAACACTGAAATTGGATGTTGTTAATTTGTGTGACATCCAATACACTACCAAAGAGAAATTTCACAAACATGACAGAAAAAGAGGAAGAAATTGACATACAAAGTATTTATTCAGATTTGAGATGGATCTCATAACATTTTGATGAGAATAAAAGTCCAGGAATACTTTTTGACTTGTAAATACGTATATCAGCTACAATATTTATTCCTACCTCTTCTCTTAACAATGTCTGCATGTTAGGCATACCATTTTTTGTTTACAATTGTTAGTTACTCGTATCTGACAGGGATCAGCCTGTAAAAGGCCTATGGGCTTATTGACTCCTCCAGTTTTTATATATCCTTGTAGTTTACATGATGTAAGTCTCAAATTTTTATATTTCATTTGTGTTTTTTTAAACAATATGGAAATAAATGAATTCAATTATTTATTTACTTGTACTTCCATCCCCAGGTTACATGCAAGAAGGGGTGGGAGAGATTCCAAAGAAGAAACGAAAGAACAGATACAGACATAACTTTAACAAGGCTGAAGTGGACAAGAGACCTGAGAATCGGGAGGTATAATTGTGAGGACTTGGTGTTGATGCACTGAAAATAGCCTCAGTGTACTTCTGCTGATGCACTCAAATTCAGGGATATTCATTGCACACAGCTAATTTCTGGTGTTTGCAGTTAAGTTGATGCAACATGATACCTTCAGGTCATTTCTATTACTGGCATGTGTGTTGTGAAATTATTGATTTATTATGGGAAGGTCACACAAGTTTTAGTAATCAGGAAAAAGAAATTCCTTCTGTATAGTCTCTTTGTTGCAAGTTTCATACTTATTACCTGTAAGCATTTTCACAAGATGAGTATGCAGGTTCAAAAATTGAAATCGTACTTTGAGAAAAATGCTTTATGAGGGTGAAGGCATATATACAACTGTACAATGCTTAAAGCACAAAAAGTTGGGGTTTGTTTGGCCAAAGATGGTAATTTTTGTGTACAACTTAACTAGGCAAATTACATACGCTATAGATCAAGTAAAAGTTGATTAAATTGTACAGTGTATTTATTTCATTGTACAATGTGAGTCCCACCATGTAAACATGCATACTCTACCTCAGATTATATCAATAAAACTTTAGTTCTAGCTACTAAAATGATACAGATAGAATGCAAATGTTATCTGTGTTAGAAAATTTTGTCCTCTCGTGTGTTTTAACAGCCAAATGCTGCCTATCTTTGAGGCATTTTGGGTTCCTGAACTGTAGAGCAGGTGTACTATGTGTGGAACATTCGCAGTAGCTTTGTTTTTTGACCCCTTTGTTAATGGCCGCAGGTCATTCAAATGAGTGTAGTATTGCTTCTATGTACGCACGCATACTCTATTAGGATACAGAACCTCTTTACGGTTACTGTTGAACAATGCTTCAACATGTTTGCTTTCTATGTCTGTAATATCTCATGCAGTGAATTATCTTTCATATTGTGCAGCTTACTTTAGTATCACTTTATCAAATCCCCACTCAATGCATCTGTATGGATTGACTTTTCTTGGTGAACGTGAAAGGTGTATGATGTTACATCAGTTAGCGGTGGTTGTGAGGGTTAGTCATATTCATAATCTGTTTGCAATTTTGATCATAGAGTCAATGCTGCTCGGTACGGTTTCTTTGTTTTCAAAGGCCTTCCCTTTACACAAAAGCCTAAAGTTACTGGTAACAGAACCTCCAAGTCTTAATAGACTTAACTCAATGTCAGTGAACATGAAGTCAGTGACCACTGGGTGAAGTCAGTTAAAGAGTATGCCAAGGTTTTAATTACATGTATCAGATTTGGTTTCATCTCCACAATTAAGACAATGTAAGGTACCAAACTTATCCTCACTGAAACGAAGTACAAATCCCATCAGGCTAAAACTTGTACCTTCGTTTCACAGAAGGTAATTGCATCCCATGTGCTGTATTTGCTTGTGTAACTGTGCACATAGCTGCAATACTGGTCTGAAACCACAGAAATTGCCTTTAGTTTGAGATGTTTTTATTCAACACAATGTAATAAATCAATGTTCCTAACTATATTTTTGCATCACTTAGGCGTTATTAACCGCATAATGCTATAAATAGTGTACACTGTACTTACTGAAAATTGTTTACAGTATGTACAGCAAACCTGGCATTGGAGTCATCAAATTGCCTTTAAAAGTCAACTTAATTCAAAAGTCTTGATTTTATGCATACATTATTTCATTTCTGATGAAATTCTTTGTGTAAGTTGACAAGTAAACAGGTAGTTTTGCTTTGCTTCGCTTTGATAACTAACAATTAATGCAAGGAGGAAATTCAGATCCCCCCCCCCCTCCTCAATACCAACTACACTGATGATGACAGTTTATAGTAAGCCATAAGAGTTTTGACCAGGAGAGAGGTTATGCTTGGAGTGATATGATTATACATGTATGCTGACATTGGAATGTTACACCCAACACTTTTTCATCAGATACGGGTTTGTTTCTTGATTCTGAAATGTGTTCATTTTCCATGCATTTACACAGCATTTCCCATATGAAAAGGAGATGCAGATCGTCAACACAGAGGCCCAAGCAAATTAGAATGAGAAACTAGAAATGAATTGGAAATGCAGGCATTTCAAAATCAAGAAATTTTCTCATTCTGATTTGCCTGGGCCTCTACGCTGAAAATCTGTATCCCCTCTAAATGTGGGAAATGCAGTGTACCTTTTATCAAATTCAGGTCATGCATTCCCAGATGGATGTCTTCTTGTTTCTCTGATTTTCACATAGAAACTGAAACATCTGTTTTAGGAAAGGCTGTCAATCTACCTGATCATATGTTTTAGTCCATCAAAACAAAACAGCAATTTGCCCACAAGACTCATAGCTAAACTTGCTTTTTCTATTAATTTCAAAGGATTTCATCAATGAGAAAAGGTAAAGAAGTTTAAGGTCGTTAAACTCAAAAGAGTTTACCACATCAGCACAGTCAATGTCGTATCACCCTGCAACCATGCCTGTGTTCATTAAGGTGATGTGCACGATAATGCATGTATAAATCAACATGTTGTTGATTTACATTTGAGTTGACAGTTATGTAACTTAACAAATTTCTCCAGTCCCATGTATGTTGACTGATGAAGGGTTTACAGTATTTTATTTCTATTGAACAGGAATGAGGGAAAAAAGTTGTCTTACAGTTTCTGTGGTTAGGGAAAATGTATGCATATACTTTACCTAAAAAACAGTTGCTTTGCTGAATATTCTGTTCACTTTACATAAACTGTACACCCATCCTTACTTTGAAAGTTAAGTTAGTCATTCTTTCACTGTTTCTTACTTTAATTTACAGGGAAAAATAAGTTTCTTTACAGTTTCAGTAACGTCCCCATCCCTCAAGTCTCTATAGATAAAAACTGTGAAAATGTAGGGGGGGGGGGAGTGTGCATTTTAATGTGCAATTTCATGCCCATATGCTCTTTTCTACAAATGCGTAATGATATCAATATTTTACAGGGTAAGGGTATTCCTATCATTGGATGTTTGGAGGGGGGGGGGATATACTGAATGCATTCTGACTGAATTATTAACCCTAACCAGGCCGGGCTTTTTTGGGTGTTCTGTGGCCGGGGAGGGGTTGATTCCCCCCCCCCCCCCCCCCCCCCCCCCCGAGATCTCGGCCGTCGATCGCGCAATCGGCATGAAATTTGGCACGTAATCTACCAAGCTGTGCAAAAAGAAATGGCTAATATATGCATAAAAACATACATACTGCTCTAAATCAGACATTAAAGCTCCTAGAATCCTAATTTTTTGGTGAAAACATTCTTTGTAGCATTCCTCGCAATGTACTTGAAAAAAAAATTTAGTATCAAAATCAATTTCTTATGTATTTTATTGTTTTATGAATTTCTTATGTATTTCTGTTTTTTCGACCTTTTGTTTCATCATTTTTTTCGACCTTTTGTTTCATCATTTTTTTCCCGCAAAATTTATGACGGAACCTATTTCAAGCATAATTATGCTAAAATTAATTAGTTTCAGCCTATAAAAGTGAAAATAATCATATCTTTATGAATACGAAGAGAAAACTCCATTTGCATAGACTTTATACACAAAATCACGTATTTGAGACATTTTCGGTCTGACAGGCATGTATAAAACGTTATGCAGCGTCGTAACGGTATTCATGATTTTCGCGAAAATGGTTTCAAAAGATGCGCGAGACTTGAAAGTAAAAAGTCAGCGAACGACGCGGTCAAAAAATTTCGCGTGGCAGAGTAGTCACGAAAAATGTCGAGGGGGGGCTGATTCAACCCCCCGGCCTTTTTAGGGTTAAAACACATATTGGCAGATGGTACATACGATGTAAGTCCTTTATTGTCCTATCACAGCAAGCTGCAGTGTATGGCAACATTCAAGATGTAGAAAATAAAGCTGCCATCTTGTATGAGGTTTGCTACGTTAATCAGATAATATGTAACACTTGGTAGTCCTATTCTCTGTGTCTGATGAGTAGTCCATTCAGCAAAAAAAAAAAAAAAGCATCTTATTTCCAACAAAAAAAAAGTTTGTAAAGGTCTCCTGTCAACTGGCAAGACCAAAAGGTGTTATCTCTGGAACATTCTCTTTCTGATATATTGATCCATTAACAGACAATCATTTCCAACCTGCTTAGATTCAACATTGCCACACATTGATAAATCATGCATTAACCCTAAAGGGGCTGGGCTTTTTTGGCTATGCTCAGACCAGAGGGGGGGGGGGGGGATGGATTCCGGACATTTTGCATGCGTGAGACCCGCGTCATAATCTACAAGATTGTGTCATAAGATTTTTTGAAACAATCAATTTCTATTTTTAGTTAATTAATTATGCAAATTAAGCTCAAGATCATATTTTAGCCTAATTAAAAGAATTGAGAGTCTAATTTTTGATCTGTAAATCTGTTTTAGCATATTCAACAATTGTACATCACAAAAACTTCCAAAACTCATTTCAATTCTAATGTATTTTATTGTTTTCAGAATTTCTTATGTATTTCCTTGTTTTTCAACTTTTGTTTTTTCTTTGTTTTTTCATTGGAAATTGTCACTGACCACTTTTCTACCATAATTAGCACAAAACTAATTGATGAAAGTGATTAATTGTAAAAATAATCAGGTTTTTATGACTTTCATGACAGATTACTGTTTTCCATAGGAAATGTACATAAAATCACAAAATTGTGCCCGCTTTGGGGCGACATTCCGTTACAAAAACGGGCGTGGCTTCGCAAAAGCATGCGCGGACGTCGCAAATTTGGTCTTAAAAGTTGCGCGAGACTTGGAACAAACAAAGTCAAGAAGCCTGGCGACGAGGCCTTCTCCCGTTACAGAATTATAGCGCGAAACGTCGAGGGGGGGGGGAGGATTCTGCCCCCCCCCCCCCCAGCCCTTTTAGGGTTAAAGTGAGTCATTTCATGATCCAGTAATCATGGGGTTCCTTCCTTCACAGCACAATATCACACAAAATCATCACATTTAAGTTTCTCCTGTTTAGCAGTTAATTACCATACATGCTTATAATAGGGTGAATTTCCCTCACAGTGAAAGTTGCAAGCTACAATGTAGCTTTTAAAACATACTGTAACCCTGGGCATCTGCTATTATCGTTGATGGCCAGTAATGTGTCATTTTTGGGGGTTGAGGTGGTGCTTGATACAGGGGAGATAGGGCAGGAAGGGATATTGCCCAGATTGCATGGGCGGATAGGGAGTCTGAGGTTTAATAGCTATTGTTAGTGCCTCTGTGGGCCATGGGGAAAGTATAGGGCAGTGTAGGTCAGTGTTTGTGTGAGGGTAACAGTTGCAGGGTTTTTCTGTCCTGCTGCCATATGGAATGGCAAGGGGGGAGGAAGAATGGATAGACATCTGGTCCCTACAGAGCTGTTATCTCAAAATACCAGCACTTTTGAGGGTTACATTAGCAGGGTTTACCGGGGCCTCATATGTAGTACACGTAGTGGCTGGTGGTCTTCTCCCTTGCACCTCCACATGGTGCATTAAATGTATCACAGGTGGTTAAATCTGGTTTCCAGAGCCAGAGGCTGGATCTGGCGCTGACGGTGTGTTATAATAATGATAATAATAATAATAATAATAATAACAATGATAATAATAATGGAGTCTTGTAATATGCCATGTCTGTCACACAGTGGCACTCTTGGCGCAGAAAGGTAAGACCTCCTCTCACATCACTTCATTCAGGAAAAGATCGCAATTGAAAGAAAGCACGCAGTTACTAGAACAAAAAGGTTTTGAGTTTTTTCACTACTGTATCACTTACATTTTCTTGTGGAGGTGAGCCTCCTTGGAGCTTATCTGTGCTTGCAGGATATTCTGCAGAGGTTGCATTCCTTCTTGAGAGACCAACATTGCTGTTCCCACATCTGAGAAATTTCATCTGTTTTGGGGATGTGATTTTGTGCCATACAGTAGTAGCTCCCCTCTCCCAGGAGCCAGTTAACCATCTCCTGCTCCCTCATGTACCTCTTATGAGGACTTGACAGCCTCATTGGGAGGAAGCTTATCACTGTCAGAGGATGAATGTTGTGCTGCGGGATTGTGAACCTTGGCCACTATGTCTATCTTGGAAGCAGGGGGAGGGGCAGTAGACCCAGCTTCAGATTCTGAAGGTGCTGGGGCATCTTCAGGCTCTTCACATGCTTCCTGGGCAGCAGCACCTCGGCCCTATCCATGGCAGTCGCCATTGGTGGAGTTCTTAATCTTGACCCCTTTTATCCTTCGCGGCATGACATGATATTGACCAGGTACTACATCTGTAAGTAAGTTAATGCCGGCTGATGCTCCAGCGGCAGCTGGCCATATTTTCATGCAATTCAGCAGTGTTCTGAATTATGTTTAGACTCGTTCAAGAGGCCATTTGGAGTTATCGACTGCATCGAGGCACATTTAAGCAGCAACTGAAAGATTCTGACAGCATTCAAGCTGCATTTCCTATGAATTCTTTTTGATGTCAAAAATAGATTTTAACAGTAATTGAGTTACATTCAAGGCTCATTCCGCCTCATTTGAGGCTATTTGAGCAATTCTGGCAGTATTTGAAATGGATTGCCATTTTGGATCTACTTCAAATGCAAACAGAATGTTTCATATGCTGTTGTAATATTGTAAGAATAATGTAGAATGTAGTAAGGCTGCAGATAAAACACCATGTGAATGCTGTTCTATATTTTTCCACTTCAGATGTACATGTACATGTACACATATCTTAGAAATTTTGAGCATGAGCAAAACAATGTTGCTAACCACATGAATGGGCCTAAATATTTGGTATGTACTCAGAATGCAGTTAGCATTTTTAGATTGCCTGCAGAATATCCAGGATTATACAAAGAATTTTCATTCTGATGGTATTCTGGCCCATTAAGTCTATAGTGTGACTAGGGACACAGTACAGTCATGTACATTTCAATCTCTTTCTGTATTTAAGGCCAGTAGAATCTGCTCCATTGGTTGCTGGAGCAGTGACATTCTCTGCTCTTTGATGTCCTCACCATGGAGCTGCTTGAGGACAAACTCTTGGAATTTCTCTGGGAGATCAAGTTGCAGCCATTTTCTTGCATCTCTGTAGAGAATTCCCTCCTCATTTATCCTTAACTTCTTCCACTTGTGTAGAAGACTCTTTGATTTCTTACTATACACGAGTTGCTCATTTTGAATTGGGGAAGTGCCTACAACCTTCCTTTGTTTTAGAAACAGAAATGATTAGGTCATTGCCCTGTGTCTTCTCTTTTTTTTTTTCCTGAATTTCACCGTTTGAGGGGTCGTGGTAGAGTGTCTTTTCCTCGAATTGGTTGGTTGTAGACAGAAGCCAGGGCATTGACACAGAAGCTAAATGAGGACTCTTGCACAGCCTTCGTGATGTCTTGCTCTACCTCTTCCTTACAACCCTGTTGGTGTCCACAAGTTAATTGGGCATATGTTACAGGGTGTCTGCAACAGAAATGGTTATGCCTGGGTGGTACGCGATGTTGAAGCGGACATCTGCAAGTGCTGACGCCCATTGGTGTTCTATGGCATTTAATTTTTGTACAGCTTTCTTCATGCTGTAGGTGAGGGGTTTGTTATTTGTGAACATTAAAAGATTTGGCAAAGGCAAGGTGGTCTGGAAATGGTCACTGATGGCCCACTTAAAGGCCAGGAACTCGAGCTTCCCAAAGTGTAGGTGGTAGTTGAGTTCTCCAGGTGTGGGAGTACACGTATGTGGTACATATCCAATCATCTTGTTCTGCCCATCTACCTCCTGAGTCATTACTGCTACCAGGCCATCCTGTGACACATCTGTGGAGAGGCTTGCTAAAATTTTGGTACACCATGATTTGAGGTGATGAGAGGGTATTAACTACATGTACATGAATGTAGCTCATTAAATGTAGTTTGGTGGCTTTCCTCCCACTATGAAGGGTTATTGGATAACAATGTGTTTCCTCTCTTCTTTATTTTGCTGGTTGCCTTTTGTTTTTGGTTGGAGGGGCTGGTCCTTTGTGTACACGTGTAGCTCGTTCAGTGGTTTGGTCCTTCTGTGAGGTGCTTGGGGTGTCTTTGCAAGTACCCCACAAGTCCCAAAAGTTCTTTTTCTTCAACTGTTCTGGGCTGCTTCTCTTTCGGAGCTTTGAGGCAGAAGTATGGCCTGATGATGATACAATCCTACCCAGGAATGTTCATCTGTATATGAGTATATCATCAAGGTGCACCACACAATATTCCTGGATGAGGCCTTCCAGGCATCCTTCCATGTGGTGCTGTTTTACTTGTGTGACATTCTTTTAGCAAGTTCAGATTTCTTGTCACTCATATAAATCATATCTTGTCACAAGGGTTGTTACATGTTGACTGTCTGGATGGACAAAACCTTGATGGTAAGCCTTCCCTTGGGTGAGAGTGGTGGACCAGGTGCTGTCCAAGACATCTTGGATCAGAGGTATAGGCTGTCAGTCATCAATGGTCTTCTTGTTTAGCCCTCAGTAGGCAATGCTAAGCCAAAGATCTGTGTTCATCTTTCATACACAGACAATTGGTAAGGTGCAGGATGAGGCAGATTTCCTTATCCACCCTCACTCTATCAAGTCTCATAAGCTATCACATCAGTGCACAAAGGTCTAGGGATGGAAACATATACATTTTCTTTTTTAATAGGGGCATCATCTGTAAGTCTAGAATACAACCCATGTCGGACTCATCTTGGGCAAAGGCATTCCTCTCCTCCATAAGTATCTGTAGGACACATGCCTTCTGTGACAGGATGAGCTCTGCAAGGTCTAGTGTTTTGGATGGGGTGGACTGTCGTGGTTGGTTTGGTCTCTGTCTTTTGAAAGTTGACTTGAATCAACTTACTGGACGTGGTGGAGTCAGCCCAAGAATCTGTGTCCCTTTAGTACACATGTAGAACATCATGCTGGATGGGGTTTGAGACACAGATTACTATCCGTTTACTTTACCCCCTCTTCAATTCGACCAGGCTTTCATTACCTGGAAGGTTCTTGATCTCATCAGTTTTGCCAGGCAGAAACAAGGTATCGGTGGCATTTGAATGCACATGGCATACCACACCTCTGTCTTGAGATTGTTGTGCTGTTCTGTCTATTCATTTACCCGTCCCATCTTATCATTTTGATCTTGGAAAAGGAGATTAATGAGACAGGGCATGTCTTTTAGGTTTGGCTGTGCTTACAAAGAAGACGACATATCTTGCTGGTCGACTTGTTATGTGTATGTGCATCTTCTCCAGAGCAGGACTTTGCAACTTGATATGACCTAACCAGTGATTGGGGTTTCTAATGAATCTGGGATGACCATGGTGGGTGGGTACCTTGATGGCATTGCCCTATCCAGCAATGTTGAATTTAACATTAATCCATCCGAGGAAAGGGCTGCCAATGCCATTAGGGGCCTTGAAGGTTTGATCTTCGCTGAGTAATTCAGTCCATTTGGGTGTCACATTTGGTAAAGAGTCTTGTCTCCATTTTTTAGAGATAAAAAGGACTTGTTCACCAGTATCCCATAATTAAGGAAACAACTATAACAGTACATCTGCTACCTAATTACTTGGATACTATGCTGGTGTGAGAGCTCATTAAGACTGGATAATGGAGGAGAGAAGAATTTCCTATGATGGCTGATGAGACTTTGGCCCAGGGCTGTTTCAGCTGAATGTCACCTCTCTCGGCTGCTTCCTCAAAGTTTCCTGAGCTCTGACATCGGAATATCTAAATTCCTCAGAAAGTAATCACCGGATTTGTAATCATAGATGGTGGTCTTGATGCTGACATTGGTTAGCTTTCTTGCTTTTCTCTTAAAAATGTTTAGGAGATGGTTTGAGTGATGTAAGAGGGCATTGTGCTCTGTTTATTTTAGCACTACTCATTCCCAAAGTTATTTAGTACTCAATCATTCCCAAAGTGTGTCATGTGTTTAATTGTGTAATGATTAGATAATTGTTCAAAAAATTAGTAGGGGATCCTACTTTTTAGAAGCTCCACAATTGTAATGCACTGTTAAGTGAGAGCAGTTAAATACCTTCTTCCTTTGCACATCTGAACTGTCTAACATAATTTATTTGTCACATAAGACTCATGTCTACAGCTCTGATTGGACACCATGTATTAGAAATGTAGGAATTTTCACTAGTTCTTTTTACACCCTTCTGTGAAATCAATGATAAATACATTTGAACTTACTAGTACATGTACTGACAGTTAAGAGATTATGCTAGAGTGGAGACTTGCCACTGCTGTCTTCAATGTAGGGACCTCAAATAGTAGGCTATACATGTACAACTACACTGAGAGATACCTCAACCATTATTATATTTGCTCAGCTATAGAAGAATCAAGAGAGCAGTTCCTGGAGGCAGATGTACCTGCCAGGTAGGTATTAAGAAGAATAACATTCATCGAAGCTCAAAGTATTATCCCCTTTAAAAAACAAACAAAACTGTGCATTACTTTATTTTTTATGGAGATATTTAAAGCTTCTTCAAAAGTTATAAAAGTTAAGTGGTCGCTTGCCATCCAGCAATATTCACTTCATCTAGGCTTGCAAGTGCAAAGGAGTTTTGTACTGGCTGTGCTACTGCATTGTGTGGTTTTTCTGCAGCTGTTATAAAGCTTGATTTGTGCATGGTCCTGACATTTTTCAAACAGGCTTGTGCATATAGGGCTACATGTACTTTATGATCTCTGCCACACATGCACTCACAGCATCTACTGTCCTTCAAGTGTACAGAGATGAAAAATGTAATTCATATGGGAGGGACAGGGAACAATCTTGTACGCGTACTGTGTTACATGTTATGTTAACATTACTTTTGCAAATGGCTTTAATTTTGAAAGAGCACTTCAGTTTCTCAGGAAGCTACCAGCACCTTCCGTCATTCAACAGGAGATTTATTAGTTTACATTGTCAGATTTGTAGTGCTTTGTAGATTCTTTATGCACTATTTATGCCACCCAATACAATTTTATAGTATTTAGTACGATAAAGAGTGTGAAATATGATAATACGATATTGCCTCCTGAAAGTATGACTTTCATCATTCAAGTAAAATTATAATGAAGCCAAGATCACCGCGGAAAACTGCAGAAAATAGCGTTATCATATAGAAAGATATACTATAAATATCTGCGACCCCTACAAAAGCATTGAATGACGAGCCTAAATGGGCGGGAAATGCACGGATGCTTTACAATTTTCTCATCGATGTTGATGAAGTAGCAACATTTTTACATGCCTGTCCTTACTGGGGAATCTTTTTTTTTTCTGACATTTCACTTGCCCAGAGCCAACAGGCTACTGATGGTGTCAAGATTTCATGAAAATCTGATTTTTTTTTTATATTCCATCTGTTTTTCTATGTCAAGAAGTTGGCATCTCTGTATTTAGTACATTAATACAATGTTTTGCTATATTGTCTACATTCCCATGAAGCAAGAATAATGTGTATTGTTTACACATTTTAATTGCAAGTGATAAATGTGTACATTGAAACACCAATGGTATCCAGTTTTCACAGGTTGGTCCATAGTGTACTCGTCAGAACAATGTAGAAAAATCTTGTTACCCAATAACAATGATTGTAGTTTGACATGAATTCATTGACAATATGAGTTGTAACAGCAATGTATAAAGATAGACAAATATATTCAAGATACAGGCTATATTAACATGTGAAGTAAATTATGAGGTCCCAGGAGCTGTACATATCAGATTTTCTTGTGCAATAATTCTTTGTCACAAGTTGGCATAACAATAAATCAAAAGTCACCATTCATAATGTCAGAAAAAGTTTCTTTGATTGTGTTTTGTTACTGTGCTGTCATATCATTCACTATAGAGTAACATCTTGCAGCTGATTGAAGGGCTTCCTTGCAGTGATGTACAATGTGTGTATGTGTATATTTTAGATGCAGGTTCCATGTAAGCAGCACTTTCAAAATAGTATACATGTACTACAGTAGTACACTGACAATAATCAAATATGCAGTAATGGTCTTATATATTTGCAGCCTTTGTTATGTTAATGAAAAGAGAAAATAACATTTCTTTAGACTTTTTTTTTTCAAAATGCTTACTTTGAATTTTTGGTACATTAATGTCTTTTAGATAGTAATCGTACATGTCTTCATACTTTAGAGAGCCTGCTGATATTCTGTGATAAAGATTTTACGCATTGCAGTTCACAGGAAGAAGAGTGTGTAATAAACATGTGGATAGCAATCATTTGTTTTGCAAGTGCACCCCACAGAGATAAGATGATTTATGCTAGAAAATAATGAACTTGCGAATTTGAATGAAGGCTGCAACTTGTTATATGGAGTAAAGCTCTAATACATGTATGAGGATTGAGTGAATGCAAAAATACAAGTGAAGCACATTAGTTTGTTGGTTTCATTTTCCATCACAAAAGACGGTTGGATAGCTAGCCCATATCCAGTTGCACATTATGTCGTTGGTCTTCCATGGGGTCCATGAGGCTGACCACTTTACCGGATATTTCACCCTGCTCTCTGACATGAATGAATGATGCAGGATCTCTAGTACATGAGTTCGGAGTTTCCCGTACACAGTTCCGACAATTGAAAGGACCTCCGTGTCCTATGCAAGTTGCAGAGTTGTTGTTGTTGTTTTTTTTGTATCAACAAGGAATATAAATGTACTCATCACACTTGTTATTGAGCATTATAGTGGTTTAGTCGAATGAACGGATCTAGACTGGATTAATATCTTTTAGGGATTACAGGGTATCATTTCAAATATAATTACGTGAGTGAATGCTGTGAGAACTGTGGTAAAGTGTGAAATCTCCAAGTCAAGTGCAGGAAATAATTTACCCTCAAGGGAAAAGACACAGGAAATGTGTTTTTGCTTTTGTTTTGGCTTTTATACCCCGCATGCACAAAGTGTATAAAGGGATATTTTATATACACTGTAAGTTGATCGGGCGGTCCATTGCAAATCTTGCGTAGAGAACTCATTCTACAGTTTTGAAGCAATGTAGGATGAAACTTAGGGTACAGATGTCATTAAGGTGTATTTATGTGCAAGACATGTTTTTGTGTGAGTGTGTTTGTCGGAGAAAGTGTTGCCATGGTAACCACAATTTTCCAATACCTTGTGGAGCGAACTACTTCCACAGTATTTAAGCAATTTATTTCAGATATGATACTGTATGTATACTGCACCAAAATTGTGGAATAATCTCCCTTTGTTTGTAAGACAAGCAATTACAATTAATGAGTTTAAGGTCAGATTAAAAAGTCATCTTTCGAAGTAATGTATTTTTTGTTTGAATTTCTTGTATGTATCTGATTTTGTAATGCGCAGTAGAGTACATGTATATTATTATAGTAGCTGCGCAATATAAATGTCCTTTATTATTATTACTATTATTATTTAATGATCTGTAGGTGTAGTTATGCAAGACACTCTTTGTAGTTGTACCCGACAAAGCGTTGCCATGGTAACTGCATATTTTTCTCGCAAATTTGTGGAGTAAATTCCACAATTTTGAAGCAATTGAAATCAAATTTGTTGGACATTATGGCATTGAGGTTGAGATGTGGAAGAAATTTGTGTGTGTGTGTGTGTTTGTTGGACAAAGCATTGCCATGATGGCATACTTGCCAACTAGTAATATTTTATCAGATTCAGTAAGATTTTTTACATTAAAAATAGCAAAATCAGATTTTCTGTCAGAGAAATAAGATTTTAAAAAAGATATTTAGATATACCTTTCATGTGTATTTTCTGAAGATTTGACAGAAAGTAAGATTTTTAACTTCAGTTTGCAATATGAAGTAAGATTTTTGCAATCCACGAGTAAGATATTTTATCTTGAAATGTTGGCAGGTATGTGATGGGTGCTGTTCGTTATTCCGAAGGTTCGTTAATCCAAAACACACAAGTTCCCTATGTACCTATAGAGGTTTGTTAATCCGAAAATGAAAAAAGGTTCGTTAATCCGAACATTTGTGGCATTATTCTGAAGGTTCGTTATTCCGAAGGTTTGTTAATCGGAAAATGAAAGAGAGTTTGCTATTCCGAAGGCTCGTTTATCCAAAAATGAAATAGGTTTCGTTATTCCGGAGGTTCGTTAATCCGAAAATTAAACAAAGTTCGTTATTCCAAAGATTCTTTACGGACCCTATTTCATTTTCGGATAAACGAACCTTCGGAATAACAAACCCTATTTGATTTTCGGATTAACGAACCTTCGGAATAATGAACCTTATTTCATTTTCTGATTAATGAACCTTCGGAATAACAAGCCTTGTCACATTTTCGGATTAACGAACGTTCGGAATAACGAATCTTCGGAATAACAAACCTTCGGAATAACGAACTGTACAATATAGCCGCCATGATAACTGCAATTCTACCAAAACCTTGCGGAGCGAACTACATGTTCTTCTACAGTATCTAAGCAATTTATTTCAAATTTGGTATGTATAATGATCTGTAGGTGTAGTTATGCAAGACACACCCAACAAGACGTTGCCATTGTTACTGCATATTTTCTTAAAAATCTTGTGGAGTGAATTACAACGTACATGAAACAATCGAAATCAAATTTGGCATTGAGGAAAGATGTTGAAGACCTGATTTTTGTTTTTGCCAGACAAAGCATTGCCATTATAACTAGCAGCAGTTTTTTTTTTCTTTTTCTTTTGTTCGTTTGTTTGTTTGGTTTTTGTTTTGTTTTTGTTTTGTTTTTTATTTTTGCTTTATATTAGAGGACAGGAACTTAACTTTCATCAGCTGCTGGAGCTCCTTCAGTGATAGTTCTAGTTTAAGTTTACATGTTACTAAACAGAAACCAAATTTCTACATACAATATAGAGTATATATTTTAAATTACAGACAAATAAACAGATTTATATGGAAATGTCCTGGATTCACTTCAAACTCCTTGGGTTGTTTTAATGTTTCTTTGGTTTTTTTTTAATAGAGTGTATCCTATGTATAGTAGGGCTTATGCTGTACAGTAACAAGTCTTTCAATGCGAATTTAGTAAATTCCATGTTCTTTATTATCGATGGTCATTCCTAAAATGTTTTCAACGGTGATATGTGCACGATCCACCCCTTTATGCCATGTAAGCGTTTCTCCTTTAGTTATACATTGTACCTTTCTTTTTATGTAACACTGACGTAATAGCTACTCCTTTCCCTCTTTCTTCAATTTTACATTTTAACTTCCGTGATATTGCCTTTATGGAAGTGATATATCAAAATATGTTTACACATTAATATCATCGATTATATACTATTAACCTTGCCAACGGATGATATGTGCTGTCCTCTTGCAGTAAACACACACACACACACATACATACACGGCACATTCGTAAGGGTGATTGTCATCTTTTTACAAGTAACGTAACGAATGTTACATCTTCCATTATTCACAACTATGCTTACCTATATGTTATCACACAACTTATACGATACAAGGAACTATCGCAGTTTTGTCATAACTCCATTTTTATAAAGATTCGTATTTGTTGTAGAGAACCACAATTCGGCTTGGTGCCTTTGAAAATGTATTTAGTATCAGAAGAAAAAAAAACCGTTTCAAGAATGAAGAGAAAAGACGAGTATTGTTTGATATCGATACGCCATTACTTTTAATGAGATGACCGAAAACCCACCCTCAAGACATATCGTATACCTGTAATGGTCGATGGCAGCGTCACACCTGCAGAAAAACACGACAAGGTTCTATAGTAAGGTGCAACGTGTCAAGTGCTCACGTGCCCATCTTGACAGCTGTGGCCGCTCGAAAGGGCACGCCGAAGAGGTAGCAATGCGGGTCACTCTCAATCCGGTCAAGAACTAACATTACATCGATGTTACGACACAGTTCTGATTGACCTCTCGCAATGTATATCAAGCCTTCTGCGTTACACAAGGTTTTTGGTAGCGCGTTGTCATTATAATCATAGATCCAATTTCAATTCAGTTCGATTTCAATTTATTTTCACAAACCATTCACATGTAACACAAACCCCTTGTGGGGACATGTACATTGTTTTGTATAACTATGATTTAAAAAAGATCGAACTAGTTTGATGTTTACATGGAATGTTGCGTGGACCTTGAAAAGCACAATTTCTTAAACAAGGTCCCAAAAAAGAAATATTACATGCAGATGAGTGGAAGTGATAAACAATGTATTGCAAAATAAATAAAGGGCTAAGATGATCCTCACTCCTATGTATGGGAATCTTTTTGTATGGTAGGGACCTACATTGTCAGTACTGTATATGAGAAGAATTTCATGGAGGCCGTGCCGAATCTTTGATTTTGATGTCAGTAATCATCCCCCGCCCCGACCAACCCCAAATGATTCAGTACACATCGTACATGCACTAGACCTTGCAACAGAAGTAGGCCTACATAGTAGCTATGTGCCGGTAGTGACGTTACATAATTACTAGTAGTGCATTTACCTCTCAACACTCCATCTGCAGTGCAGTAACACTTTGGATGAGTCTTTCCGATAAAAGAAACTCTGCACCCTTGTTTAAAAATTTAAGCAGGGGCAACGGTCGGACTTAAAATTTCAGAGCTCAAATAGCCTATATTTAAAGGTTATTCAATTTTTTTCAAAACTCCCCAAATAATTACTTTGAATTTACACCCAGTGTGTTTGAAAAAAAAAAAAGTTCATAAAATTTTTTAAAATTGGATCAGAACACAAGATTAACAGAAACGACAAAACGAAGAAGAACTTGCAAATTACTCTCATCCTCATCTGAAAGAATCATAATGAATCATCCACATCATACTATTTTCGGCCTTTAAGAGCTGTTTCTCCGATGCATGTTGTTCTTATAGTTACTTTCATGTGCACGTGCGGTTCTAAACACAGTCACTGAAATCATGAAACGGCTTACATTAATGCGAGTTTTCCAATGAGCATAGAGGAAATCTCATAGCCCTAAATACCTAGTCAATGATCAATTGACCAAACTAACACACACACACCCACACACACACACACATACTCCTCCACACATAACCTTCCACTATGATAACTGGACGGGCGCAAGCGTGAAAAGCTGTTCTTGATGCCTGAGAAAAGCAATCCGCCAGCTACAGTCGAAAGCTACCTGCTTTGTCACGGGTCAGAGTTTTCCCGCCGGCTGACGGCATTACGATAGCACAAAAACAATTAGTACTTTATTACATGTACTTAGCAATTGACCAGCACAGGTGACAAGACTTAAGTGAGGAAGAATTCAGTGCCGTAATATGATATCCGTTCTCGGGCAGGCATGGCAGGAGAGAAGAATGACGGAGAGAGTGTCGTCGGCGTCAACCATCGATCACACTGAATCGCAGAATGTCAGCCACATGAGATGTCCGAGGGAAGAGTTCTTGTGAGAACTTGATTACTTTACTTTTACTTTTACTTTTCCGGAACGATGGTGTAGGACAGAGCCTGTTCATCAATTGAAATACACGGACATCATACAAGAACAGGACAGGAGGCTATTGTATTATATCTACCAGCTTTCCGTCAAAGGAAGAAGCGTTTCACGGTCATCAACTTTGGCATACAAGGACAATGGGCCAATTGGATTTTTCTGAGGAAAACCTTTCAAGCGATCACGAAGGTATGTCGCGCATCCGGGTCAAGGGCAATTACCCCCTGGGCAATTACCCCGGACCCTTCCCTTGGCCCTAATCCTAATCCTAATTTTGAACCTAATCCTAACCCTAACCCAATCTTTACTCTAATCTTACCACTAACCAGAATTTAGCCGGGGGTAATTGCCCTGATACGCGCGCATCCTATCAAGATCATTTTAAATCAGCTCCACTTGTAAAAGATTTATGATGTAGGCCCTATTTCTGTATTGTCGACATTCCTTGTATATTACATTTATTTGTCAAACATAATCATTTTGCATTGTCATCGTGCTTACCCGGGTGTAGCCCACAGACCGTTTCGGTATGTTGTTGTTGTTGTTCATTTTCCATCTGTGAAGATGGCTGGATAGCCCATATTCAGCTACACTAAGCTGGTCTTCCATGGGGGTATTCAAAGTCTACGCAAAAGTTGGCCTTGTAAGTTTACTGTACGTTCGAAGATATCACTGGCGTAGCCAGGGGGGGGGGGGGGGGGCGATGGGGGCGATCGCCCCCCTAAGATTTGGACCGGGGATTTGGGAGGCGGAAAAAAAAAATGCGTGTATACTGTATATGCATGCACATGAAGCGGGTCTCCTTTGCAACCTTTCATCAAATAAGATATTTTTTGAATATTTCACTCAAAGTGTGCACCAGATCGTTGAATTTCAATTCAAAATATGCAAAATCTCT
The DNA here is from genome assembly GCF_040938485.1 of Diadema antillarum. Lineage (NCBI taxonomy): Eukaryota > Metazoa > Echinodermata > Echinoidea > Diadematoida > Diadematidae > Diadema > Diadema antillarum. The sequence continues at coordinate 399,415 of NW_027271962.1, read as the reverse complement.
CGTGCTTGGGAGGGGGATACCCCCTCCCAAACCCTCCCCCTCTGTGCCCCTTTCCCTAGCTTAGTACACTTTTTAGATTTACAAAAAATTATGAATAATTCTGAGTGCACAAGACTTATCACTTACATTCAAAAAACTCAAGGTTCCTGTCATGTATAAGGGGAATTTCCCCTTTTAATCGAACCTTTCCTCCCTCAGCCCCCTCCCCCAATCAGTTTTAACACTCGCCCACGCCTTCTCCCTGCTCCCCCCCCCCCTTCCACCATGCATAGAAGTATAGACTGTGGCTATACCCAGATCGCTTTATTTCAATTCTAAAAACGCAAAAGCTCCGCGAGCGGGAGGAGGAATCCCCCTTCCTCTATATACCTCACTAGACTTTATACATACACACAGATGGTGCACATTCGGAATAAGAGCTAAATTCCGTGATTTTATCACTTCGATGAAAAAGTATTGCACCAAAAATTTGCAACAGATCGCTGAATTTCAGGTCTGAAAACGCAAAATCACCTTCGTGTGGGAGGGGATATGCCCCTATCTACACCCTCGTGTGCATGCTTTTTCTGTTTGACTGCTGAACAGACGGTATTCATGATATTCAGTGTAAGAATATTAATACAAGAAGATTATCTAAATGATACCATTTTATAGGCAAATTGTTCAATAATAATATACACTAAATTATACTGCAACTTTCAACAAGTGGGACTGTTTCATCACGTTAAAACACGCAAAAACATGCATCAAATTGCACCATTTGCAACATCAAAATGCAAAAAGTTCTCACCGTGGGAGGGGGTACACCCCCTCCCACACCCTCCCCTCCCCCCTCGCTCTCTCCGCTCTCTCGGGTTCAGTCGCGTTCATGATATTCAGTGAAAAAGAAGTAACACAAGAAGCGTATTTAAATGATAGCATTTTATAGGCATATTGTTCAATGATAATCTACATCAAAATATACTGCAACCTTAAACAAGTGGGACTGTTTCACGTCGATAAAACGCGCAAAAACATGCATCAAATTGCACCATTTGCAATATCGAAATGCAAAAAGTTCTCACCGTGGGAGGGGGGACACCCCCTCCCCTCCCCCCTCGCTCGCTCTGCTCGCTCGGGTTCAGTCGCGTTCATGATATTCAGTGAAAAGAATTGATACAAGAAGTGTATTTAAATTATACCATTATATAGGCAAATTGTTCAATAATAATATACATCAAAATATACTGCAACCTTAACAAGTGGGACTGTTTCAACTCGTTAAAACACGCAAAAACATGCATCAAATTGCACCATTTGCAACATCAAAATGCAAAAAGTTCTCACCGTGGGAGGGGGGACACCCCCCTCCCACACCCTCCCCTCCCCCTTCACTCGCTCCACTCGCTCGGGTTCAGTCGCGTTCATGATATTCAGTGAAAAGAATTAATACAAGAAGTGTATTTAACGTATACCATTTTATAGGCAAATTGTTCAATAATAATCTACACTAAAATATAATGCTACGTTAAACAAGTGGGACTGTTTCACGTCGATAAAACGCGCAAAAACATGCATCTAATTGCACCATTTGCAACATCAAAATGCAAAAAGTTCTTACCGTGGGAGGGGGACACCCCCTCCCACACCCTCCCCTCCCCCCTCGCTCGCTACGCTCGCTCGGGTTCAGTCGCTTTCATGATATTCACTGAAAAGAAGTAATACAAGAAGTGTATTTAAATTATACCATATTATAGGCAAATTGTTCAATGATAATCTACATCAAAATATACTGCAACCTTAAACAAGTGGGACTGTTTCAACTCGTTAAAACACGCAAAAACATGCATCAAATTGCACCATTTGCAACATCAAAATGCAAAAGGTTCTCACCGTGGGAGGGGGGACACCCCCCTCCCACACCCTCCCCTCCCCCTTCACTCGCTCCACTCGCTCGGGTTCAGTCGCGTTCATGATATTCAGTGAAAAGAATTAATACAAGAAGTGTATTTAACGTATACCATTTTATAGGCAAATTGTTCAATAATAATCTACACTAAAATATAATGCTACGTTAAACAAGTGGGACTGTTTCACGTCGATAAAACGCGCAAAAATATGCATCTAATTGCACCATTTGCAACATCAAAATGCAAAAAGTTCTTACCGTGGGAGGGGGACACCCCCTCCCACACCCTCCCCTCCCCCCTCGCTCGCTACGCTCGCTCGGGTTCAGTCGCGTTCATGATATTCAGTGAAAAGAAGTAATACAAGAAGTGTATTTAAATTATACCATATTATAGGCAAATTGTTCAATGATAATCTACATCAAAATATACTGCAACCTTAAACAAGTGGGACTGTTTCAACTCGTTAAAACACGCAAAAACATGCATCAAATTGCACCATTTGCAACATCAAAATGCAAAAGGTTCTCACCGTGGGAGGGGGGACACCCCCCTCCCACACCCTCCCCTACCCCTTCACTCGCTCCGCTCTCTCGGGTTCAGTCGCGTTCATGATATTCAGTGAAAAGAGTTAATACAAGAAGTGTATTTAACTGATAGCATTCTATAGGCAAATTGTTCAATAATAATCTACATCAAAATAAACTGCTACCTTAAACAAGTGGGACTGTTTCACGTCGATATAACGCGCAAAAACATGCATCAAATTGCACCATTTACAACATCAAAATGCAAAAAGTTCTTACCGTGGGAGGGGGGACACCCCCCCCCCCCCCTCCCACACCCTCCCCCCCCTCGCTCGCTCCGCTCGCTCGGGCTCGGTCGCTTCGCTGCCTCGCAGACTAACCGCCCCCCCTAAGATGAAATCCTGGCTACGCCGTTGGAAGATATCAAACATGAATAATATTTTCATGAAATTGCAAACAGAGTTTAAGCCAGTCTCATTACAATTACCTACCTCACGCAAAAAAAAGAAAAGAAAAAGGTTTGTACAACATGAAGCGAGAAGAATACCATCTTCCTTTCTATTTCGAAAACCTACCGAAAATCACCGAACACGCCTGATATTTGTGACGTCACTGAATGGACTATTAAAAGCGAGCAAAAGGAATGCCAAATTGTAATTTTCTTTGAATTTCCACTTTAGCAACTACAAATCTTGCCCCACCTCGCAGCAACGAAATGAATTTCTACCTCGGGTTCCGTTATGTATTCAGATTTCATGCATGCTTTGTTCACAAAAGTTACCCTTAACAACCTCAAAGCTTGCGCAGGCTTGCCCTATTTAGCAACAACTATGTGAATTCCTGCCTATGGAACTTAATGGGAGGGAGCAGGTGAATGAAATACATGTATTTCGATAGGCTGTTGGAAAAGAAAAAAATATATATTGATATACATGTACAGAAAGGGTCTATATGATGGAGCAGGTGAATGAAATAGCTGTAGGAAGAGAAACGTTTATGAATAATATAATTATGGTAATACAATACAGAAACGGTCTTTCAGTCACAGTTGTAAAGAAAAGTACACCTACTACGTAACGGAGCAGTATGAATAAAAGCAGTATTTCATGCTCGGCGCCGCTCTGTCAAGATGAAATAATTTGCTTTTGATGTCAATTGTTGTGTCCTTGCCAGTGGATCAGTGCCTGGCGATCGATTCATCTGTTTGTGCTGCTGACCCCTGCTACTTTTCCAATAGTGAATACACTGTACTGTAGTCCTACCCGAGCTCTCTCTAAAACTGCCCTTCCCAGTGTCTCATGCTGTTTGACCTGTCTACATCCAGGGAGGTGTTACAGAGATGGAGCGGCAACTCTTCGTAATTCATGCAAACACATGGTTGGGTTCAAGGCGTTACAATGGGATGTCTAGCATTCCACTACGTTTTTAAGTCATGCTCGGCACCGCTCTATTTGCAGGACGAAGTTCGGAGACGAAGAGCGCATTTCACCTTTCGTTAAATTACAAGCTTCATTTCACCGTAAAATTTTAAATGAAATACTCGAATTGATTTAGAATAGTTTAGGAAAGAATTCAATATTATAAACATGTATTTCTAGTTTCTTCGTAATGCGCAAATCGAAATGAGATGAAAATTAGGCCCTCTTAAAAACCTAATACTTTTCTATAATGCGCACATTTCCGCATGTTAGTTCTTATTTTTTAATAATAAAAATGGTATATTTTGATCTTTCAAATAAAGTACTCCGCTAAAGCGTGTTCCAGCGTGCTTTTAAACTATTTGCTGTTAAAATTGTCAGTTTTACACTGCATTTTGATTCGCTGCTCCAATTCAAGGTACACAAATTCATTGTTGCCATCACATTGAAAGAGAGAGCGAATTGCAGTATTAAGGGGCAAGTATTTCTAGATGTGAGAGCGCTACTCCCGATTACTGACGGTCTCTTTTGTCAAAGCACATGGGTAACACCTGTAGTTGAACGCATAACTTCTCGGCGGTGCTGCGCATGACTTCAAAGGAGAGCAGTAGTTGTCTCTCCTTCTCTAGCACCTCCCTGCTACATCTTTGTTTTCCCCATCTTGAGGATGTGTGTGTGTGTGTTTGTGCCTGTGTATGCTTTCATTACTTTACTTTCTCCTTTATAAAGCCCAATGCCCACTGTGCGACCTAAGCCTGCGATCTGGCGCGAGTAGACAGCGACCTCGAGGTCGCACCAGATCGCCGCGAGTTAGCGCGATCTAGCTTTGCGGACGCGATCTCTTCATTGTCCACTGTGCGACCGCTTTGCGATCTCATTGCGACCTCCCTGGGAAATGCCTTTTTGCCCCGTTTCCGCGCATGCGTGCACGGTCGAAGAATATGTAAATTTAGTGTTCTTGCGCATGCCGAACTTGGCGCGTGTCAAAGGAGGGAACGCGGTACTTCGCCTGTCAGGCTTGCTTTATTTTATTTTTTGCTTGTTTGTTTGTTTGTTTAACATAAATCATCAACTTTCGAAGTTTTTTTTTTTTCAGGGTTTCTGCACTGCAATTCATCCAATCATTTGAGGTCATACCAGGATCTAACGATAACGGAGTTCTTAATGTAACAGTGTCTTCTTACATTGTTCTAAAATTACAGTGCAGCTGAAAGTTAGTCTGAAGAGGAATAAAAGTAACCAGCAAAAACAATGAATAAATAGTTTGATAAAAATACAGAAGTTATGACATTTTGAATTTTCGTTATTTTTCAGGAAACTGTACGTGAACAGACAATGTGAATATTATGCAAATAAGAAAGTGATGATGCCATCCCCTCACTACTTGCCGTATAGATTGTAAGCCTACATAATATTTTGACATTCTTCTTTTTGTTTTCTTTCATGTTGGTGATTGTTAACTATTAAAAGCTAGTGCGATATCATTCAAACAGATATTGTTTATCACATTTCTCTCTAAGTTCACAGATGAAACACCGCTTTGGATTAATTGTGGTGTATGCATTTTACCCCCCCCCCCCCCCCCCGGTACAGCATACAACTCTCAAGTCACATACTCTCACTTTATAGGAAATGCATAATTATGATACTAGTATACTCGACCACCCGATCACATCCTCCATACCACTTGCACATATTATCGGAATTCACCAACTGCATCCAACAGAATAGAATATAACTACATGGGTTCTGGACACGTATGATAAACTAAGCAGCTATACGATATTGTATCTTAGTTGTTTGATTCATGATACATACGAAATGATTGATAGCGGTATTTAGGAGAGATTTTTACGATATTAGCATTCACATCGACATCATCAATAATTGGCCACTGATGAAGACTGGGCGTATGATTCTATTGTTTCCAAGGAGTCATGTCATCAATGTCTCAGTGGGTGTATATCGGTATGAGGGGAGGGGCAAGATTGAATTTTACGATGAAGGCACTCCTTTTTTTCATTAAGTGAATACGACTGGTACCCTGCTCCCTGAGAGATGGTTTACTATAGTATACTGCGACAGGGAAGCTCCTCCCCCTTCCCTGACAGTGTTGTTGGATTCAACTTTGATAAATGGAAACACGCAAAAACAGACAAGCAAACAAGCAATCAAGTTCACAAATCTATTGCAACATCTACGTATTACGTGTATTCCTCATTTATTAACCATAAATGCCCATTGATCGAAGCTATTTAAGTTGACCAGAGCGTTTTGACTTAAATAGAACACACAGAAACACAAGAAATGCTTTGTATAATTATGCTGATGATTCATAACATTTTTATTGTTTTGTTCTGTTGTTTTTTTCGTTCAATATCATCGGGCAATTCAGTAGTATGGCTACCCAATTTGCACTTGCGCATTCTAATTCATTAGATGTGCATAAATTATTTTCGGCAACGGTTATTCAACTCCGTCTCAACCTGTCGCTGGCTCATTCCGAAACATGTGTTCAAATTCCCAAATGGGCAGACAAGTTCATAATAAGAGCATTAAAATTAAACCTTTACGATGTCCTTTAATTATTCAAATTGTGTGAATCTGAAGGATTTGCACTACAACCATGACAACCATTTCATTTGATTTTGTCTCCCTGTGCGAAATGTCTAAAAGCTGATATACTGTTCATGGAACGTGTTTGCTTAAAGCGCTTCTGAATTTTTCATGTTTTCCTGTTTTCATTTTTTTTTTAATGATCAAGGCAATGGGAGAAAATGTTCGTCTTTGTTGTCACCGGTACAGTACGCAAATGGTTGTGGAAGGAAAAGAAAACAATAGAATATCAAAAGCTAGAGGAAATGCCCCCCCCCCCCCCCCAAACCCTCTTCTAATTGGACATTCAGGTTTTCTTTCTCCATCGAGCTTGAAACAGATGATAATATGAATGGGGAAAGGAGAAACAGATATGGATTGTCAATAGCTCAACTATTGCAATGTAATTACCTACCCTCCTGTCTGCTTTGGAATATGGCAAAACAAACAGTCAAACAAACAATCATCATACAAAACAATCATCCCTTATCTAACAAAACATGCTTGTTGTCTCAAACCCGATCAATTCACACCTACAACCACTGTCTCATTATCTCTTTACTATTGAAGCAGGCCCGTAAGTAGGATTTTAGGGGGGGGGGGGGGTCAAAGGTGGAACTAGTGGACCTTTCTGAGGGAGTGAATCGATGTTTCAAACATACGAAATTGAATGCACACAAAATGAAAAAGGATTACAATTTTTCGACATTAGCTGAAAAAAACACCTATATATTATGCAAAATTTGACAATATTTTAGAGATAATTATTTCCATTTCCCAATACAAAATGAAATGGATTGCATTTAGAACTGGAAAACTATGCAAAAGTCTATAACCCTATAAATCAAGTAGTAACTTGATTTAAAATCATATGAATTTTTAGAATTTATCAACTAAGATTTTTTGATTCTGTTTCCATCAGTGTTCCTTTTTCAAATCATAATTATTAAAGTGAAAAAAATATCATTCAGTAAAAGAAATGTTACTCAATAGTTGTTTACCCCAAAAAACGAAATAATGTTAAAAAAACTGGTCGACAAAAAAAAAATCATCGGATGATCAAGCGCGGTAGGGTCTGGCACGGCCACAGCGAGGGAGCGTATCTCTTCCAAGCGAAGGGAAGGTCTCTTCCCTCACCCCCCCCCCCTTTTTTTGCTCTTTTATAATCAAGATTCAACGATCTGGAACTCACTTTTGACAGAAATTTGGAAAACGTTCAGTCTGAAAAGTAAGACGAAGCGTTACTTATTTATTCAAATTATGCCCCCAAATCACACAAACACAACCACACACACACACGCACACAAACAAACAAAAACTTTGATTGTTGAGCGATATCTGATTTACTGATCCAAAACTTGAAAAATCTAGTCGAGACGAAGCGTTACTTATTTATTCAAATTATGCCCCCAAATCACACAAACACAACCACACACACACACGCACACAAACAAACAAAAACTTTGATTGTTGAGCGATATCTGATTTACTGATCCAAAACTTGAAAAATCTAACAGGACCTAATAAGCGCAGCGCCCAAAAAGGGGGAAGGGGATACCCCTCCCCCCCCCCCCCTTCCGAGAAGAGGAACCTATTGCATATTTAGACTTGAATTCAACGAGCTGGTGCATACTTTGGGTAGAATTTTTGGGAAATTTTCATTCAAAAAAGTAAAACGATACGTTTACTATTTAAGTTGACAAAATTTGTTGCGTGATTTTCTTATTTGATACTGATCAAATCATTAAAAATCTTTATTCAAATCTAAAGAAAAAGGGGGGGTCGAACATTTCGTAGGGCAATTACCCCACCACCGTCATCTTGTTCGAGAATCTGCAATACCAAGGTATTAAGGAAAACCAAGACCCCGTTTACAGTGCGAGGCTCGGCCGCGGCTCGGCCGCGGCCGTGCCCAGCCCCGCTTCAGTGTAAACGCGCAAAAGGCCAAATGCGAGGCCAAAATTGGCCTCGCATTTGGCCTCGCTCTGGAGGTGGTCTCGGCCGCGGCCGAGCCGCGGCCGAGCCCGGCCTTTTCTTGGTGTAAACGCAAACTGGGCCAAATGCGCGGCCAATTGCGCGGCCAATTTTAGTCTGGCTTCCAAACCCTCTGCCTGTATCTTTCTCTATTCAGGATATTAACCCCCTCAACGAAGAAAACTATTATAGTTTAAGGTGGTTTTGTCCTGCAAAGGATTCTTTCCTTCGTCAAAGGCCTTTGCCCGAACGGCGACTTCGTCGCCACGGAATTCATTTGGCAAAGGGTCTGAAAACCAGACAATACCAAATTGCATTTGTTCACAAGCAGAGCGCCACTAAAATATTGAAAGGTTTGACTCAAAAGCGCGGCCGAGCCCAGCAGTGTAAACGGACAAAATTACGGGGCTCGGCCGCGCAATTGAGGCCGGGCTCGGCCCCGCACTGTAAACGGGGTCCAAGGCCCAAATATGTGGATTGGTAAAAGCAACGATATTAGAAGAACACATCAGTGAAAGTTTGAGGAATATCGGACAATCGATTCAAAGGTTACGATTTTATTTTTAAGTTTCGTCGTCGTCATAGCTTGATAAGAAGACTACTACACTTCATGACGTTATAATGATGTACACAAATAAAGAAAATATAAGGTGAATTCTACAAGATTTCATTTCTTTTGAAAAAATGTACATTCCATCGACAGGTTACTGAGTTATACCCTAAGAGTAATCCCCCTGCTCTCTTAAAGAGGTGTGTCAAGTGCTCTTTCATTATGCTATTTTGAAAAGTGGAAATATCATGTTGAATTTTTTTTTGTATTTTCTTTACTAAGTATCTTATCGGCCATAATGGCGTCATGCTGTATATATAATCTCCTTGTCCAGGGATGACGGCACCGAAACTTTAAAGATTTATAACTTCTGTCTGAATTTCTTCAAACTTTCACTGAATGTGTTTTACTCATACAATAGGTGTGTTGCTTTCACTCAATCCAAACTTACATTTAGGCTTTGGTTTCCTTTTTCACAGTACCTGAGTTATAGAGGGCGCTTATTCCTCCCAGTTGGACAGACGTCAGATCCCAGATTTAATACATTTTGTAAAAGGTTATCAAGTTTTATGCATCATTCGGCTGCCGAATAGATCAGACAAATTTAGTTCCGCGGCCATCAGGTAGTAAACATATCTTGACACACCAATTCCGTGTAACTTCTCATGCAATCACTATTCCACACACAGTTCATTATTTTGGTTCCTTCTTTCACCACAACGCCACCGCCAAAGTCATGTGATCGAACTATGACTGGTTTACCCACTCTCGCACTCTAGCGATCACTTCAAAATCACTGTCTTCTGTTTGACCTCATTAGCAGTACATGTATTTCATAGGGCGAGAAAACAGTTACTGTTCGCTGCACACGTGATCGTACAATTGTAACTTAAGTGAGACCATTTAATGGAGTATTCTTATGCCTTTGTTTGATTACTATCAATTATTTTTTATTACGGTTTCTTAAACCTGTTTTTTTCAAGTAGTTAGTGGGTGCTGACACAATTAAAAAGCCTTCATCAGAGTACTTCATACAGTCATTGTTGTTGTTGAAGGATTTTGCCTACGACTCATGTGAGAATCTTAAAGTAAGTACAACCATGATTATAATTAGATTTGTGATGAAATGTTATTACACGTTTTATTGCGATGTATAAGCGAAAGTTCATCATCACTGGCATACTTTATGGTGTGGCGCCCTCTCGTGAATGAGATACTAAGTAACTTGCATGTGAAGCCTCTTGTTGATGATACACGTTAACAATGATTTTTTTTTTTGTTCGGTATGCCTACTTGCAAAGAGTTTCTGTTTGCACGGTTCTTTAGAAAAGAATGTGATCACTTAAAAACAAACTAACAAAAACCCTAGGTTGGAAAGACATTCTATTTGTGTGCTAGTCTCAAAAAGTCGTGCTTTCATTCGGTTTTGTTGTTGTTGTTGTTGTTGTCGTTTAATCCACTTTCTGTCAACCACGCGTAAGATTCAATAAGTTTTGTGTTTGTTAAGCAGGTTTTAAAAGAACTATTAATACTGATCCTGAACTTTGCAAGAGAAACTTTCAGTTGTATAATGTATTCTTCCTTCAAATAGACTCTTATTGACATCAAGAGATACAAGAGTTATTTAAAGGCAACAGCGGGCAATCACAGGACAAACGTTTCATTCTGGAACTTGATGTCATCACGGTGAACAATATAATTTTGTTAACCAACGATTTCCTGGGTATAGAAGCTTGATAAGCATTAAAAGTAAATTGGCTCGCGACTTCAGCGTGATTCAGCGAGCGCCAAAAACAGACGCCAATCATTAAACAGCTGCATGACAATTAAGAGACATTAACACCGTGCTCCCTGTGTTCACGTGTCTTCAAAGCACGTGCATCCAAATACTGGGTGCATCATACGTAATATTATGTTCATGTATACTATAACTAATTATCTGCGATCATTATGCGTACGTAACATTCGTATAACTTCCATTCATCAGATTTATATACAAAACTGATTGTCTCATGACTGTGCCCCATATGCCCCAACACACTCATCGGGTCAAACACCCCGCCTAATCAAGACTATCTAAAATCTGAGCTTTTCCACACAAAAGATAAAATGTTTAAGAAATCATGTCAGGTTAATGTCAATTGAAGGTTTTAGCTGCTGTCAATAGTGAAAGTGAAACATTTATACTACCAGCTTGTTTTTGTTTTTTTTTTTTTTTTGTTTAAAGCTAACCATGTTCAATTTCTATTTTGTTGAGTTCAAACAAAACAATATTTATACAAGAGCAAGGGCATTTACAGATGGAGCAAAAGAAATTGAAGGAAGACGAGAGCTAAGCCCTGTTTATGGCCATGGTGACAGTGAAAATAAAAGTGCATACAAATAACAGTGGACTATAGAAAAAGAAACCAAAACATTCACTAATGGTTCACATGGATGGGGTCCTGAACCTTTATTCTGTTTTTGCACAAGTATTCCTATTGCTCATGTTGCTTAAGGGGAAGTAAGGTCGAAGACAAGTGTCATTTTACAATCATGATCATAATGGACGTCCCGGAGCGATATGCAGACACGTCCAAAACTCGGCTGATTCATCTCAACCACAGAGCACAAGGCATGTGACATGGATTGACGGTGCATGACTTATCTAATGGTTTTACCCACTCTCTCTTGTCAAGCAAAACGACCATTTATTTTCTTTTATGGTAACGGTCCGTATCCTAAATACAGAGGAAGTGCTTTTTTATGCTGAAAACGACTTAAAGAATAATGAGAGAGTTTGCACAAAATATATCCACCAGAAAAAAGTGTCTCAAGCCAAAATGGGTCCTTTTTGTGTTCTATCGTGTGGAATTAAAATGAAACCAAACGGATTAAAAACATCATACTTCTGTGACTTTTGTGTCTATAATTTATGTATGAGTGTGTGATGTATGGCAATAAAGGTTCCTAACAAGCAATTAGCCACATTACGGAGACGGCCATGCTAAGGTCAATTATCCTTTCTCTGAGGCAAATCATACCAATTATAGCAATTTTATGACTTTATGTTAATTATAATGATTTCAAACTAAATGAATTTTCTCAGTGGCAGCATCGTAGGGCTAGCAAAGACAAATGAATTAAGTAAGAGCGAGCGCTAGGAGGATTCTTTCCGATCTTATTATTTCAATATTTTCGAGCAACTTGGTCTGAAGCCTACCTAGCCTGACCGGACGAGATAGATACTAAACTTTATATATCTTTGGTCTGTACCTGTTGCGTAAACATAGTGATGACAAACACATAACTTATCCCATATCCATTATACAGAATGTGCATACGATGTGATCCGTATACAACTACATCAAGATTAGAATTTTGACAAAGAATGAGAGAGAGAGAGAGAGAGAGAGAGAGAGAGAGAGAGGGGGGGGGGGAGGGAGGGAGAGAGAACAGAAAGAATTCCAGGAGTCCACCTGATGGATGTTTCCATAAAAATGTGTTTTGGATTAACAAACTCTCAATCCAAAAGGCTTCATACGCATGGTCGAAAAATATAGTCACATTTGTATCAATCGTCTCTTGATATGTATAGGCCAAGCTGACAAAAGGCTTGGAATAATATCAGTGAGAAGAATGTTTTGCTGGCACACTTTTATCATACAATCACTCGACGATTTCGAGAGAGTTTAGACGAAGATATTGCCTAAAGAATGGAAGGATTTCAAGCGCGCTAAACCCGCGCAAGGAGGAAACAAGAAATGCCGGTAACTACGGAAGCACACAGAATGGAGTTGGCTATCGAGGTTTACAAATTACAGACTCAAAAACTGGAAATAGCAAGTATGGCAAGTATCAAAATAAGCAATACGACTAGAAAACAATAAACGCCCACGTATTTCCGCTATCTTTCCACTCATCAAACCGCACACTATACGTATTCGATTTTGAGGGATCACCGCTTCCGACACGACTAATTATTGTTCGCGGGCTACCAGATGCGGTTAGAAGCGTGGTACACGCTAAAATCAATAGCCCATGAGTGCAGGCATAAAAATCATCAGAAATCAAATTGTGTAGCCCCCATCCCCCTCCCCCCCCCCCCCAAAAAAAAAAAAAAGAAGAAGAAGAAGAAGAAGAAAAAGAAAAAGAAGAGGAAGAAGAAGAAGGAGGAGGAGGAGGAGGACGGATCGACGCGCAACCGAGTGGCGTCAACTCGGCTTTCCATGACTTTGCTCTGCCTTGTAACCGCCCTAAACCGTGCATTGATGAATAATGCAGAAGACATTATGCATCATTCACGTTTGTCATGCTAATCTACCAGCTGTTCGTCGCGGCCATTTTTGTGTTTGGTGCTTCTTCCGACCACCATCACCACTCCCCTCCCGGAAGACGGACTGCAGCCGCACCACCAGGTTCCCCAGTGGCTGGCTCCCAAGTCTGCTATTCCTAACGAGCCAAGCTTAGTTCTTTGTCTGAGTCGTCTTGACCTTGTCTTTGCCCTCGATCAGTCTCAAACCGCACCCATGTTGGCTGTCATCAATAGATATAATGATTATGACTGGGTCGACTCTTCAACATTACCTTGGCTCAATCACTTCTGGCTCCGTATCTCATCTGCTATAAGTGCTCGCAAGATGTGTGCTATTGCAAGTCCCCATCACCCTCTAGCCTCGAGATAGATTTTCTTCACACTTAACATTCCCAGCCCAGATAAGAGGCACTTTTCAATATGATACGGTGGCTCACGTAAAATGCGTATCTCGTAAACACAGAGCAAGAACATTCGCATACAATACAGCTATGATTAACATCTAAACTTGGACAAGACTATAATGTAAGACGTGCTTTACTTTCAATGCATAATTATAATTATGAACAAGAAACTTCCCCTCTTAAGCAGTTATAGGCTACGTGCAATAAGTTATCATTTAATCCAGAGATAAGTTTTTTCAAATGCTCTGTGTATCTTGTCTCATTAACAAAACTCTGCATACATAACTCAGAAGCCCGTTCTACCGTTCAGGGTGAATTCTGATTGAACACCTTCTCGAATCTCTCTCGGCCTTTAGCTTCGTTCGGCTGAGTTCATTGATACAGTAGGTGTAAATAAAAGACGAACAGCACGCGTGCGTGGAAGTTTTGAGCAGTGACCTAGGATTATAAGTGTTGCGCATTGCAGGAATATGTTAATTTGTCGGAAACGATCCATAAATGCTGTTCATTTACCTTCATATTTATGTGTGGCTTCGTGGAAATATGCATTAAAATGCATATAATCATGAACACTACATTAGATAGCCACAAAACCGCACTAGTAGTTACCGAGTTACAATACATCAGCTATCACTCCGAAAGGAAAAGTTAAAACACTCCCCGCGAAACGGGAAGTTCATGCCACCTCTATTACATCGTGAATGAGACTTTTGTCTGTTTGCGTTACTGGTAATTCCCCTTTTTTTCAGAGTATGCTTATTAAGTGTGTTATTCCCTCTTTGGGGGCATTGGGGTGAGGCCTGTAAACGTGTGTGGGTGTGGGTAATAGAGTCTTTGTGTTTTCATGACTGTGTTGCCACGGAAACATCATTATACATTTCATAGGCCATACAATATAGCAACAAACCAATGTTTCCATAAACTAGTGCCGATACACTGGCCGATATAAAGAGGCTTGACGAATAGCTCGTGACAGTGGGAATAAACTTGTGGCTTGTTGGTTACCAGGTTAAAACGAGGACTTGTCTGCCGATTCAAAGTAAGTGTAAAACACATTGGTGCAATCTTGTCCAGTGAAAATCAAGTAAAACTGTAGAGGCAGAAACGGGTTGTAAGTTGCCGAACGCAAGAGCTAATTCTTTTATTTAGGGAAATTCTCATGCCTGTCATTTCCCATAGTTACGGTTGTCTGCAACTGCGAAATCGCGAATATCCGTAAGACTTTAATCAGACGAGACTCACTGCATTCAGTGCTCTTACATAGGTATTTTTGTTTATAACTTATTTTTAATTTCAATCATAACAATAAAAGGGGGTTAGTACAATCGGCAAAGCCAACACGGGGCTCTATTAGCCAAATTTCAGGTATGATAACTTCGTAGATGGATTGCGACCTGCAGGCATCAATGCCAAAGCAATAATAGTCACCCTCTGTTCTATAGAGGGGATTCCAGTCTGCAGATAATTATGCTGAACATTGTGGAAGAATTCATAAACATTAATCATGCTCGTAATTTCTGCTATTTTATATAATAAATGTGAACGCATTCAACGGAACGTTGGAACAGAACAATGAGAACGTTGGTAAACTTGTGGCCATTTTGCACTCGTGTGTTTGTTGGCGAAAATCTGGGGGCATAATTTCTCTGTCACTCCCGGCTGTCACTACAATGGACTCGTTTCACTGTGTTATCATTTCTACGATGATAATGGTGATGAGTGTGATTGTTATTGTTCCTTTCATCATTGATAATAAATACATTTTTAGTTCATGTGTGAGTCATTTTCGACATATTCCTGAAATGATAGGGTGATTATACACCCCTGTCTGCCTGTCTGCGCTATGCAATAATGAGGGTCATCCTTCTGATGACCTTGAGATTCCTGTGTTATTTGTCATGCAGTCGTCGACCCACCTGAACCCTCTGGCATAATGAATGGTTGGGAAGGAAGTTGTTGCGATTTGTACAAGCGGCTGGATTATCACTTCGTGTCTGCAAGATCTCGGCACTACCTTGTATATCGTCTGGCGGAAGTTCACTGAAACACTGTTAACTCCTCGCTAAAAAAGAAAACGATGTTTATTCATGTAGATCTATATAGACTATCTACGGATATCTAATCACATTGTAAGCTATAACAGAGAAAAGCAGTGTGTAGCCCTGAGTTAAAATCATCATCAGAATGATAAAGAAGAAAGAAAATTGAGTAAATGAGGGTGTTGCAGTCGATATTTCATCGTGGCACTGGCAGCAAATATCAATGTGCATACTTCGTGCCGTCACACGTCAGACATGGAAGTTTATGGCAGAGAGGCGATGCGTAAGGAGCAACATGTCAAATGAAAGAACATTTAATACCAGGCATAGAGTCACATGACGTTCTTTCACTTCTGTATGTTGTAAATCTACCCAAATTGATGGGGGAAAGTTACCACGGAAGTTTGTCAGATAAGTTCTGCCCGAATAATCTTGTCTTGAACACTTCAAGGAAGCAGGATCATGCGGTAAATTACCTAGAAATATGACACCTGAGACATAAGTAAGTGAAGTTGCAGTCTTCTCTTGACTTTGAAAATACAAAGAAATACATCTGATACATTTACTATGCTGCATCTCTTGAACATCAGTTCATGTAATAGCATCATGGTAGATGGGATAAGCTGAAGGTTTAAGGGGGTATTAAACCTAATTTTCACCGTGCCAGGCTCACAGTGATTCTTTCAAACTTATAGTATATCAAAGCAGGAGAAGCAGATATACGTCTGGCTCCCATAACGGAAAAAAAAATAAAGAATAAAAGTCCTGCAACCATGGAGGAGTCGGTGATGAACGATGCATGAATAAATGAACGACTAATCTAGAAAGAAAATTACGCGATAATTAGTGCACGCAATGACACGAGGGTATCGCATCTCTCATCAGAAATCAGTCTCTTTTGCATTCATGTTTGTGAGCTGAGAGTCACTCCCTACAGGAGAGGAAGAGAAGACTTGAGTTCCAATAAACTGCTTTAATCAAGAATGAATATCAAGCGAATTTCCTCTCCTCGGAATTCTTCATCAAACCCCCATCAGCCGTTAAGATCGAATTATCGCTCTTTTTCCCAAGCGAGAAAAGCCGCCTCTTCCTCCCCCCTTCCTCTCTATCCCTCTCCCTTCCTCCCCCTCTCTCCCCTCTTTCTTTCAGCACACATGCATTCGTTAATGAACCTATATGGAATAAGTGAGAAATAGTGCTGAAATTATTGCGGGAAGTGACTGATATGCGACAGTTCTCAAACAGACCACTCCCGTACGATTGAAAATAAAACGCACTTGTTACTATAACGTCCCTTGAAACGTGAATCATCGTACTACCATGACCCCCCCCCCCCCCCGTTCCTTTTTTTTTGGGGGGGGGGGATCCGAATGTTATGTTGTTTCGTCTTTTTGCATTGCAGGATATGAAATAAAAAGACTTTATCATTTCTCTTTCTGCCTTTTAAGTTTGACAATTATAGGGGTAGGGTCATTACAACTGTGGTGATAATTATGGGTAAGCGTTTAATGACGCAATAAGATTAGATTTGTCGCCTCTTCTATTTTAGCTGCTGCCATGCAAAACGAGACTCCATTTTAAAGGATTTTACATAATTAATTTGAGTGTTTGTGGTCTGTCCTCTTCTGTTACTGGGTTTCCCGCAGATTGTTATTCACATTAAGATAGCAATCGCAATAAGCATGACGTCATGTGATATTGGCGCTTAATTCTAACCAGCCAACTGATGTCATTGTTTGTCAGACAAGAATGAAGCAATGTGACTTGCAACCCACCCCAGCAATAACAAATGAAAGAACTGAAATATTCTTTTATGATATGACTTCCGCTCTCACTTGAATCAAGTGATAAACTCTCCTACCAGAGAAATTCCGAAAAATGAATGAATTACACGACTAATCAAAGAAAACACGAAACAAAATACCATCATTGAAAATTAAATACCCATAGCTTAGTTTGTCCAACCAACAAATAGAAAACAGCTGACATGCTTCGGACACCCCTGTCCAAGACATGATCAGCGGGACTTCAGCGTGTTGAACTTTCTGCCAACATATCATTTAAAGTACCAGCAAAGAAATGATCGGACTTCATTATTCGCCACGAAGTCGTCAGCTTCAGTTCAATTCTCTCGTTGCTGTGATGAGCGTTTGCCTTCGTGAATTCCTCAAAACACGGGGTACAATCCTCGAATATTCAGCTAACTTTTAACTTCCGTAGCAACGGGTAAACAGGCCACACATATCTGACTCAAAATCTGTTCTGTGGTTACTTTGCTTCTCACGTGAACTCTCCGATTCTTTTTCAGAAATGTCTCGCGTGTATGTCGCTACCACACGTTCTCGGAGCGTCTCTCTGCTCGGTACAGCGGACACTCGCACACTTCGCCCTCACAGCCAGTCGTTCAGCGGCTCGTGCAGCAGCCGACAGAACATCAACAAAGGCTTCGATTATCACAAGTCCATCACCTCTTCTGGCTCACTCCACAGCCTGTGCGAGTCGGAGCACGATAACGTGTTTGAGATGAAAGTACGACCGTCCCTTTGCCGTGGCGATCTTGATGCCATGGGGAACGCGGGGTGGGGGCGAGAAACTTGCCACAATCGTCCAAGTCTAGCTTGACGATGGCAGCGATGGGAATAAGGAATGGAAGCAAAGTGTATGCAGAGGAATTGCCGATTGCAAAGTCTTCATCTGACGAACAAGACAAGATGAGAGAGTCTACAGAAGAAAAGAGGTCTAAATTCGGATTTCTGTTGTGGAGACCAGCCTGCATTCAGGTAAGAAGTTAAATGATTACCTTTTTACTCTGAAGTTCTTCTTCGACCCTACATAAATACAAGCTGTTCTACCGTTATCCGTGTTTGTTGCACCTTGCCTTTCTTAAGTGTCCACTGTTGATCCGATCGCTAATCTTGAATAAATCCTGAACGAAAATTTAACTAACAAAAGAATAAAAGAAAACCACATTACTCGCATTAGTTTTAGGATTGTCAAAAAAAAAGGTACCAGGGACAAATAGTTGCCGCTATCGTTGCTGCCGTCAGTGTGAACAAGAAATGCGATGTGGACATTCATTTATTTATCTATTTATCTATTTATTTTTACAAACCACTGGGGGACTTGTGGGCCGATGCTAGCACTTTTTTAAACTATCTCGTAAAAAACATGAGATTCCTGTGCACGAGTAGTGGCAGGGAAGACGAAACGTGAAAGAAGTTATAGTGGTACTACTAATTGTTTTGGGAGAATTTTGATCCATTATTGTGAGACACATGCCTAGTAGTGTCATGGGGCAGGATCCTTAACGAAAAATTAGCGTGTTATCTGGAAAAAGATTTCGATATTTATACGCAGAGTAAAGAAGAATACTTTAATCCAGAAAGTGTGGAACATCATCCAAAACAACTATCATCTTTAGATACGTTGCACTAATGTTTTGGGGATTGTGAAATACTTCGTAAGCAGGCATCCTAGAAACCCAATTTCACACATCATCTATATGCGGTCAAATGCAGAAGCGGAACAAGGACCTATTACCTTAAATTCTCAATTAACAGTGAATTGCAGAATTCTTTTCAGGGAAAGAATTAACTTACGACCGGATTTTACAAAGACAGTTATCTACAACAAAACTTTCGTAATCATCATTTTGCTGCAGACAGCCAGCAGAAGGAGCCTTGCAAGAAATTTCCCCAATATATATATATATATATATATATATATATATATATATATATACATATATATATATATATATATATATAACGAAGAATCAAGAAATAAACCAGTAATACATTATTTCGCCAATATATAAGAAAGAATTAGTTTATTGAGCAACTCAAATTTGTCCCCGTCGAGACTCCTGAAGAGTGAGGCACCGAAAATTTGAGTTGCTCAATAAACTCATTCTTTCTTATATATTGGCGAAATAATGTCATTACTGGTTTATTTCTTGATTCTTCGTTTTATTGGAGTCAATACGTGAATTCGATATATATATGATTGTTCGTGACATAATTTCACAGTTTTGAAAGCTTTTTCATAATGATGCGATCATTATTTTTGGCAATTTTGTGAGCCAGCAAGCCTCGGTGCCCTTCTTCGGGGCAGGCGACGTGCTATCATTTATTACTAATATGAAAGAAACAAGGTAAAAGAGTTACCTTTATCTCTTTAATGTTAGGTGATGTTAACGTTAGAGAATAAATGAAATAGACATGAATGAATGAAACAGACATATAGCCATAGTTTGCAAAGCAACAGGGGGCAGAAGGGAAAGGGGTCGATTTCCTTTCACCCATAATGGTGAGCTTATCTCAGCACACATTTTCAAAATATCTGACATTTATCACATGAATAATGCCATCTTGTCTGGAGGTGGATGGGAACACACCTTTGTTGTTGTTGTTGTTTTTTCTCTCTGTAGTGTCTTTAACCCAAATGTACTTTATGCCTGATATTATCAAAAAAGATAATTCAAATCTAGATCACTGTTTTAACCCGCATGTTGTGTGATCTTTTAGACACAAGAGTTTTCTTCAAGCCTGCATGTTGCCGCCCACAAAGAATGATAATAATACGTTGTGAATATGCTGTGTCAATGACAATTTCTCTTGTTGTTGTGTCACATACTTCATTTAAGCGTTAGTCTGTACCATTTTTTTTTTTATTTGTCATTTAACACGAACAACAGGTGGACTTAAGTCCTATCAAAAACGAATGACAAGGTCTGATGGCCTCAATTCCTGGATAAGCTGAAGTCCAAAAGAAGTCACTTGCACTTGAAAGTAATATTATTCTCATACCAGTATAATGCACGCGATGATTTTCTTTCCTTATAATCTCGTTTTATTGTAAACTATTGCAAAGCTATATAGATATATGCAAATGAACTGCTTAAGTGTGATGTAGCAAATTTTTGTTGGTTTCTGTAACTGTTTATTTGATTTGACTTGTGCGTTTTATTATTTTTTCATTCGAGTTTCATAACCTTGTGAACAAGATGAATGAGGTCAAAGATTATTATTTTCCTGAAAAACAACAACAACGTGTTGGTGTTTTCCCTCTCGGACGTTTATCTACGTCATAAGTATAAGGTTTTACAAATTAGAATTGAATGTCCATGTTCCTCATCCGATCAGATTTCCATATTTTCTAATATATCCTATAAACAGCCCCTTACTGTACATAATAAGCATGGCTTTCAGGTATATGTGGTGCCAGTCTATAGAGTACAATAAAACCGATCGTCATTGACACGCGTGATGTCATTGACCGCTCAAATCAAATTCAAGGAGGATCAGAAAACGTCATGCTATATGAATCGAAAGCGATATCAATTCTTTCTGTATAATGTTTTGTCCTTAATACTAAACGGTAACGTAGGCAGGAACTTGATCCTCGGGTGACTGTATCGCGGTTTCACTTTAATTAACGAACGCTTGTTTGTCTGGCAATATATGTTTGTGTTTATAATGATTATCACACACTTTTGATTATGATGTATGTGTGTAGGCAGTAGGTATAAAGATCAATTATTGTAAAGTCTCTGTGTCTAATCTCGAAAGAATAAGGCAATAAAAGTTTAACTGTTAGACATTTTAAAATGATGTTTATCATACTTTATGCGTCATTTCTGTTTTAGTTTATACTTGTCACAAAATCATACCCCGCAGTGCTTCTAACATAGTCATCTTCAGAGGTTTGTTTTGCTATGATAACTGTTATAATTATTATGTTTTGAGTTCGTATATATAGCTCTGTTCTATTATGCCGTTTCCCGTAGGTACACACTTAGATTTGGATATATTGTTATATTGATTATATTGAATCAGAGGGGTTTTTTTTAAACTATGATACCCACTATCAAATGCTTAAAGATCATAGTAGTGGGGAGACTTCCATGCCATTAATCATCCTTTTTTATTCAGGTTCTACAAACATGAAGAGATGATACGAGGGATCCTCATAGAAATCATTCTGTATTTTCTTGTCTGCTTTCCTATTGTTATTATCGGAATGTGTTAGACACCAGCTTTTACATTGCTTGTAATCTCGTCGTCAATTTCAGAAGTCAGCTTTTGAGTGTGAGCACTCTTTCTACATTTGACGTCCTGAAAGCGAAGTCCGCTCATTTAACTTCCATGGAGATTAGCAGTACCCGAATTTACTCACTACTTTCTTAATGATTTGTTGTTTTTCGGCGGAAAAAAATTGTATGATAATCATTATGCATAAATGATGATTTGCAAAAGGGAGCGTGTTACCGTCATAGCCTATTATGTCGAATGTTTTTAGAAGATGATAAAGTTTTGTGTGCGAAGCTTGCAGTTTGCACCGTCTCTGTAACAACTGCTGCTGAAATATGATTTTCCCACGATTAAAAAGAGGCCAGTAACATGTATCTGTGCTTTTAATCTAATAGTCACTTTTATACAGGTTAAATGCGCCCTCGTATAATTCCATGAGTGAACATTAGATAGGCATTTTTCTATTATTTCTCTACTTGTTTGTTCTGATTTGCATTAGTTTGCTTGCAACTTGCGTCCATGGAAGTTGAAAGGAATAGCGAGTGTCTGTGCGTACGTGAGCTGCCAACGGTTAAAATATTATATGGGACTATAATTTTTGGAAAGATGTGTCGACGCAACGCTTGACGTGCCACCGTTTGACATTAATGATCATGAAACCCCGTCTTAGCCAGGTGTCACTTTTCGCATTTCCGCGGTTAATTGTATACTCATATTACACCTTGCTAGATATCACGGCAGTTACAAAGGAAATCAATTACAGGCACGACCTTTATCGCCGTATTCTATTTCTACAAACGTTGGAAAATTTAGCAAGAGTGTGATACAAACATCCGTGTACACGACCGATAACCAATGATTGCTGTCACGTATCCAGTTATCCTCACAGCCAATTATTATGGTGTTTGGCAATCTATCCAGCCAGGTCAATACAGTTTAGCATTTGAATTATATATCGAAGTTCATACAGCTTTCCAATATGTGTTTAGTTGTAGTTCATGATGATAGAAGCACAATTTGCTTATTTCCTAATGAATCTCCCCTAGTTTGCATTCTCATCGAGACATTTCGAAGAAAAAAAAAGTCGTGCCATTCGACGTAGTAGACTCGCAGTACAATGATTATTATAGCTGCAATTCCGCAATGATTGACAGATTAATAAATTTGCTCTATCGTTAAACGTATAAGATGCCAAAAGTCGCACACAAAGACGAAGTATATCTACACAGGAAAATGGACTGGTGATCGATAACTTCTTATTCTAATCCATAATCGCGTGCCACCGAAAACCAGATTATGTGTTCGAAAATGTTCGGTCTTGATTTGTTCAACGAAAGAGAAAGTTGAGAAACCATATCAATATTGCCTATTCCGTTGGAAATTGGTATAAACTAAAGGAATATTGAATATTGTGTCGTTCTCTAATCATCCTGTATGCGATCATGATTACAGTAACAGTGTATTAGCTGCTTTACGCAATAGGCAGTATTTTCTAGTACAAAATGTAAACTATATTACAATAATAAACCACACAAAATTCATTATACAGTGGTATCCAACGCTATTAAAACAGCAACGAAGTAGATACAAAGCAAAACTACACCCAAATATTCCCATACGTTGCTACCTCCGTAGTTCTAAAGAGCATTTTAGTTTTGTATTTGGAGTTGTTTATCGCTAGACATAATTATGCGCTATTTTCAATTCGAAATATCTTCAGCATCCGTCTGTTATGTTTAACAGGTAACTTGTGTTTCGTGTAAATACCTTTTATAGGGTTATTATTAATGAGACTCCTTGAAAAGGCAGTTGGTGTAGAATTTCAGTGAATGACACACCATCCCCAGGCATTATAAAAAAAAGAAGCATTGATATTAAGTTTTTCTAAGAGCTTAAGAGAGCTTCAACGACTCCTCCCTGGCTTTTGTCTCTCGTTTCGCCGAAGAAATTCGTGGAAATTCAGATGCCGAAATATAATCATCGTGCGCTTTTCTTTTTCTAGACCTCACCGCCACTCATGTTCATCGTGTCATCAGTTACACAAAACCAACGAAGAAAATAGCAAATACGTGTGATCAAGACCAGTGTGATATCTTTATTATTATTTTTTTTTTGCGGTGCCCTCTTAAGGTCTCGTTTACATGAATCGTTGACAAGATATGTCTCAAAAGTGTTTGTTTTATACATGCGGGTATGGCTGGTGACAATGGACTTTTTTAGTACCTGGAACGTTATGTAAACTGTTCGATGCATTATGCTTCAGTATACGGTTTAGACTGTGTACGGTATAGACATAATATAGAAGACGAGACAATTCATCGCGTTCTCAACCTTATTCGGCATAAGATAAATGAATACGCCATGGAGAAGATGAGTTAATTCTTCGCCTTGTATATTTTATTTTCATTGCGAGAGAACGAGAAGACAAGGTACGAGATCTCGTCATCACGACTTTCTTCCTTGATCCGACAATGCGAGAAAGCGAGATCCAATAACTAGTCTTCTCTGGAATTAATTTGTATTCTCGGTGACATTTATAAGTAGTAGGAGACATCTGAAATCTGATCATCTCAAAGTCTTGGGTCAAAAAAGCCGAGAAGGAGAGATCGGAAACCTCATCTTTCTGACCTTTTGGCTCCACGAATGCGAGAAGGCGAGATTTCTGATCTCGTCATCTCGACCTCTCGGATTCGTAGACCTAAACTATTAAAAACGATTGAACGTTTGTTCGGTTTCCATAGGTACAATTAAGCTTTTAATGCAATATAATGCTGCCTTCGATAACAATTGAATTCAGTAAACCGCTTCCGTTATATAAATCCCCCTTAAATCCCTCGGATACATGGCAAGAGAGGACACTTTTCCCAGGCTCCACCTGTTCATGATCTGCATGGCAGACTTTGTCTCTGTAGGACAATAATGCTCTCTATAAAGGCCCTATCGTTTGACGTTTAGCAGGTACCATAGAGGGGCTATCTGCACAAAGGACTAGGACTGCATGCAGTGTATCCTTCTGGTCAGATTCAAAGACTAGTTAATAATACGATTTCAAAGTTGAAGCACAACTGCATACACGACTCTCACAGACAGTATTTTCATAATGATTCATTAGTGAATTATGGTATCCTTAATTCTACCAGCACTAACTTTCCCCAAATGGTGCGCAATTTGAAAATGCACAAATATCTAGACCGAACCAATAGATGAAAATAATATGGTAATTATACTTTCGTATAATCTTCCGGGGTGAATCTCGGTCCACAGAAAATTTACGCATTTCCCTTCCCCAAGCTACCTGGTACCAAGCATAGCAGATACGGCTGCTTCCTATCAGGAAGTTACGTACCGTCAGTGTCATACATACAGGATCACTACCGGCCTGTCGATCCGAGACAGTGTTGTTGTTCCGCGAATAAGACAGGAAAGTGATTGCAATGAATGATATAATATGCACATCAACATAATTATTTCGATGTTTGCTTTGTCTGGCGATCAAACCACGCTATCTACTGATGACGAAAAAGCAACAACCAGAATGTTGCCATGTGTTGACTTCACCTTTTCCGTTTTTAGGTGTAATGGAGGCGAAAGGTCATTTTATCGGCACATCAAAACATGACATGAAAAGAGTCGAAAGTCTGACTCTGACCCAAAATTCCCCAACTGATGGTATTCATACGAAGGCGAAAAAATAACAACAGCCAAGCAACAACGACGAAATGATCCTCAAAGTTTGAAACTTCCCTAACATGTGACGTTTAAGTGGTCATCGAGAAAAAAATGAAACGTCTTTCTCGGTGAATTCATTTGGTCTTCTAAACAAAACCTCTGCTCGGAGAATTCATCTTTCCGCCATGAAATAAAACACTCTCCAATCATTTGGTGGATTTATTCATACGGCGTCTATGATTCAATATCGCGTTATCTCTCTATAATTGCCATAGTCGAAAATTGTTGCTATATCCACGTGTACTAATTGATTCAGTTTGTTCTCGCTACATTTACCGTTAATCATAACATTTGTTACAAGCCATGATAATAAACTGTAAAATCAGACTTCATGTAATCACAGTTTCACGCGCTTAATGCTACACTGTATTATAAAGTCTTGACTGAGTACATGGATCTCATCAAGAGGTTTGCCCTTGATATCGAAGGTATACTGAATTGTTGATGTTCATTTAACTTTGAGGAAAATTGGCTTTGTCTCTTAACAACTCTTATTCATACATTTGGTTGGTCATTGACAGTGTAATGCAAGTGTCAAGGCACGAACCGAAAATAAGTTGAACTCATCGGTTTTTATTCATCCTTCTGTCATAAAAAATAAAAGTAAATCAACATTGGATATCAGCAACAAAAAAGAGAAAAATCAATATTGATGACATATATCGCAGTCATTATATCTTCATCACATTGACATGTAGTGAATAAAGAGTTCTAGAACCCACTGGCATTTTTCATGTTTGTAATCTTTTTAAAGTGATGGTAACATATTTATACAACTCCAACAAGGTTATTGCTAATAAATCCGATGGTCAACTACTCATTACATGATAATTACCAAAAATGATTATAATACCATTGTATACGCTGTCGCTGCTGAGCGTGCAATTTTTGCAGTGTTACGTACGCTGCACACTCCGAGGTCATCCGTTTACATTTTACCTCCACGGCATAGGCTCTTAAAGGGGCAAACATTCAAAAATGAATAAATGCAGCAATATTATTAGAACATATGAGTGAAATTTTGAGGAAAATCGGATAATCCGTTCAAAAGGTATAAACGTTTAAAGTTTTGGTGCTGCTATCTTCACATTTGGAAACAGAAAGAAAATGTAAAGAAAAATAAAAATATTTCCCCTTTCCTGGCAAATTGAAAGAGCACTTGACTTGCCTCTTTCTGAAAGCAGGAAGAATGATACTACCCTCCATATACATCAGTAACAAGTCGAGGGAAATCATGCGTAAACTTTTCGTATAAATGATATTTGTTGATTATTTTGTTATATTTTCTTAATATCGTTTTCCGTGACATAATGATCTGTAGTAGTCTTCTAATCCAGCGATGGTGACTCCAAAACTTTACACAGTAGGACCGAACATCCGAAGTGTTGTATGAAGCGAGTAGTGAGTGGTCTTTACTTGTTCATTGTGGAACACTGGAGAGTTGACCATTGAGTCATGTGACTGACTCCTTGATAGCCCCCTTGCTGCCACACTGTAGAGTGATTGCCTCTTTCTTCATCACGAAAAACTCGCAGAAGAAGATTCTCTGACTATTTTGCCTAAACCTGTAATTAATTTGTCCTTACACAACCCAGTTACCGGAAATTTTTCAAAGACTTCAGTCTCATTTCAGGAAGAGGGATAGACAGAAAAAGCTATTGAGATCACTCGTCTTGTAACTGTTCAGCCCGTGTGTGTGCAAAGAACATCGTGAAATATCACTAGCATCGAGTTACCAGTGTATCCTTTAATCTATTTTGTTCAACGCATTGAAGGCAGGCAATAAGGGTACATCCGCTGTATGGAAGGAAAACAGCGTTCTACATCATATTATCCTTTATTTACCTTCATCATTCTTCACTTTGAAAGGGAGCATATTTTAAACAAATTAGGGAGTTTTCTATTTTTAATCAGTTAAAAAGAATGAAACAAAGCCAGACACGAAGACAGAAAACAAAACAAGCGCGTGATTTGTTTTTGTAGACTGGACCCCTTCCGGAAATCATTAATAGTTCAGCAAGGCGATCTTTCACTGAAGTTGGCACAGTCTCTTTCCCCCTCCCTGGATTTGCTTAGATTTGACAACGGAACGGTTTTTCCCCTTTTCTTGTCATAGTATACGCAGGGGAAAAGAGAATCATAATCCACACGCCTATTACAGACATACCTTCCATGCATACAATGTGCAATCCGAAGGGGAATGATCCTTTTGGCCCACTGTTGGCGCTGTAAATCGCAAATTGTAATATCTTGTTCAGTTATGTGCGTGTGGGCTTTTTGTTTTCTTTCATTTATTTTCGTAAGGAAACTCCAGGGAAATGAAATCTGACATGTCGTTCATGATATCTGTCAATCTTGTCAGCGCGTGTCCTTGAAAGACATATGATATTACTGTGCGTGATATTGTCATCTCCATTGCTGGTAGCCATATTGTGAGTGTAAGAAACAATTCCATAGATCCGAATTTGCGATTAAAGCAATGTTTTGTTCATTGTGAGCATATGTATGAGCACTTAGAACAATCCTAAGATTATGCAATTTCCACATTTTAGCACTTTTAATGAAAAATACTTTACTTCCAGATGTATGATTCGACATATTACCATATTCATGAATACGTGTTTTGACTTTTTGTAACTTTGGATCGTGTGGAAAATATATCCCAACCGTTAGCAAAAGACTCTATATGCATGATAATCCACCCTACTAATGTGAACGTTCTAAAAAGATTACTTTCTATTAGATTGACAGCCATCATACTCTCCACATATTATGTATGATGACTAGTTTATCGGTGACTCGACAATAAACAAAGGATCAAAAGGCCACTGGGCTCTACGTCATAGGAGGCTTGATATCACGTCATCAATGGAGTCTCGTGAAGATTCTCATGAGAAGAGAATAGTCATCTTGTTTTATTCAGGGGCAATATGCATGCACATGGTAATCATGTCTCTCGATTAAAAAAAGAAAATGTTTGCATGGAATACATTGAAGTGTTTTAGTAAGTTTAAAAGTGATGTGGCTAGAAAAGTGGACCCATATGCATGTCTTTCAAACGAACCATATGATTTTCACTCATGTGAACAAAACGTAAATTTACGTTATCTATAAGTTCTATCCAAAGCAGCTTTATACGATCTGATGTCAACGATATTCTGTGAGATTGTGCCATCCACCTCATAGTTTCATTCATAAATTTCATTCCTTTTCAACAGGTGCTCAACAACCCCAAAGGCTATCTCGTCTTTCTGTGCCTCCTCGCGCTAATCCAGAATAT
This sequence comes from Diadema antillarum, assembly GCF_040938485.1. Classification (NCBI taxonomy): domain Eukaryota; kingdom Metazoa; phylum Echinodermata; class Echinoidea; order Diadematoida; family Diadematidae; genus Diadema; species Diadema antillarum. The sequence goes on along the minus strand of NW_027271962.1, from coordinate 370,687 downwards.
GACAGTGCTGGGCTACCTTAATGTTGTCATCACCACCTTGGAGAGGCGATTCCGACTCACCAGTGTGCGCAGCGGCTTCATTATAACCGCATACGACATCAGCAACCTGATCGTCTGCGCCTTTGTCACCTACTTTGGCGAGCGTGGCCACAAACCAAAGTGGGTCGGCGTGGGTTCCATTCTTTTTAGCATTGGGTCAGCCATCTTCTGTCTGCCGCACTTTCTCGCCGGCAAATACCAGTTCGGAGGAACACAGGTAGGTCGGGACTACCTAAACTCAAAACAAACTAACAAACAAACAACATCTCTCCTCAAATGGTACACAAACATCCCAGTCACAACTTCGTGCAAACAGACAAGCAAAACATGAATATTCTCGTGGCAATTACTACCACTTAAATAGATTATGAGGTGTACCCGTAATATGCACATGAATGAAATGATGAGAGAGGCTACATAACTTGCCGAGTAAACTGATGTAGATTAGGTGTATACATGTATTAGTAGATTAGTAGATGGACACGGTGGATTTGGAGTTTAACTGCCAACGGCATGGCTAGTACATTTAGGACTGCTGTAGATCCCACACCTCAAAATACATGCAGTGAATTTTTACAAATTTTAAATTTATCATGTACAAAAATAGTGACCTGTATTGGAAACAGAATCCTCACATGCGCAGCATGTGAGGATTCAGTTTTCAAAGAACAAGACTGATTCTGAGGGATCTTGTTCTGTTGAAGCCCTACTCTATTACTTAGCTTTTTCCTAGGATTGCAGGGTATAACGAACAGACTTATGCGGAAATCCTGCCTGCAGTATATCAAGTCTTTGGATTACTAAGAACTTAGTAGTTATTCTTAGTTTTTATTCACACGTTAAATCTCGATAAGGGAATACTCACTGGTTAGAGATTCGATCACGAACAGCAAAGACAACGGCAAGCTACGTGACTGGCTCGTCAATATTCCATGGCATTATTGCGCGGAGTAAAATGCCGCTTTATGTTCAAGACAAACAGAACGGTACCACTTTCATTATAAATCAAACATAAAATGGACAAGACATAGAATTTAAGTTTCACATGTTTTCATGAAACTATCCCATCGGTTCCAAACTGACTCACATCACTTCCAATGACACGGACACAAATTTTCTTCTTTGAATGATTTATATATATGGCCATTTTCAAACAAAAGTGGACATGAGGGTGAAAAATAAAACTTGCAAGAAATCAGTAGACTTTGATATTTTTGGAACTAGATATTGTCTTAGACTATGCTTTTCCTTTAGAATTATGTTAATAATCTATTATTTCTTGTAATACAACAAATTTAGTTCAAATTCAGTTCAGTTCAAATTTATTTCATATTTCCATTTTCTCAATGATGGCATTACAAAATTATTGACAACAAAACAAGAGTACAAAATATATACAATCATGTCTTTTGATTGTAGAAGAAAAAGAAAAAGAAAATATACTTGACACAAATGTACATGGTCACATCGTATGAAAATGTCACTAGTAAGTATAAGAAATATGATGGGGCCTACATAAAAGCTTTAAAGCTTGTAAAACTGTAGGTTCCCGAGTTCATAGGCATATAATTTTACACGGAGAACGGATATGTTTGTCTTGACCAACTAAAATTACACCAGTACAAAAAATAGATGAGTAATAAACTAATGAACCACATAGATATCGCACAAACCAGACTGCATATAAATCTCGCAGTGTTTGAATAACAAAAATGCTGTATTATTAAAAGATGTATCGGTATCATGAAATAACTTAAGTAACTTGGTGCTGCGGACAAGGACAAAAGACTGGGAGCATAAAAAGGTTGCTAAAGGCTTGGTAGTGTGTATCCACAAGGGTTATTCAATGTTACAAAATGTTAATTTTTGCATCAAAATACACATATTACATCATGATATAACATTTGTATTTGAAGAGTTTTTGTTGCCAAGATACAACCTTAGTGTTGTATTTAACTCCTGAATAGCATTATTCGTATCAAATATCGTAATTCAAACTCGATTTTTCGTCGTTCAAATTAATTCATGCGGCAATCGATTTCGAACATGGCCATTTCAATTCATTGAAGGCGCATACATTTTCGGCAATGGTTATTCAACTTTATCTCACCCTGTCGCCAGCTCATTTCGAATATCAAAATTCACAAATGGGCCAACAAGTTCGTAGAAGGAGCATTCAAACTCAACATGAACGATGTCCATTAACTTGATAAAGAGTACATTACATTACATTATATGCGATGTACTGTATTTCAAATTGAATGATAAAAACGTCTATATGTGGGTCAGAGGTCATGATGATAGAAAGAAGTATGTAAAATGAAATTCACATAAACAAAACAGTGATCATAATGAAAGTAAGGATGTCAAATGAAGAATGTAAACACAATATGATGATCATGATGAAAATAAAGATGAAGATTAAAGATATAAAACGAAATTGTGATGATCGTGAGGAAAGCAATGATTATGATAATTATATTGAAGGTCCATAAGATATTGAGCACAGGAAAAAAATTGTATGTTCCAATAAAAGAACACTGATCTTGATGACGAGATTTAGATCAAAAGTAAAGTCACATGCACTGATTAAGTGGACAAAATCACTCTTGCTTTGTTTTAATGCGCATATGTGTTTCACGAAATTTAATGCTCAGTTGTATAAGTCGATAGCTCAAAAACTAAATTGAAAGTGCTTTAAAGTCCTTATATACCCAATACATCACACTAATTTGAATGCACAGATTTGGAAATTTATGCCCAAACACGAAAGCTTACATCCGAATTTGAACTTGTGACGATTGATTTGGGTGATTGAAAACGAATTTGAACACACCAAACGAGAAATTGTTTGACCAAAGTCCCCTCTTTGCTTCACATTCAGTTAAAATGGGTGACAATTCTAAGAAATTGGCCAGGAAACCCAGAATCTAATCAACTACTTAATACACAAGTAATAAGAAATATTAAGAGAAAACGTTAAACTCTTCCAATGATTCCGAAATAATACATACTTTTATTTTTTGTAATTCAATTTCAATCTTTCACTGCTAAATCATGAAGGGAGTGCTTCCTTCCGAAGATTGAAAGTGGATTACAAGAAATAAAAATAAGTATTATTTCGACAGTTAAATAATGTTCGCATTTCAGCGGAAGGGCACTCTTTTCATGATTTAGCAGTGAAAGATTGAAACTGGATTACAAGAAATAACGATATATATTATTTCGGAATCATTTGCTTCAGTAACCCGAATACCTCCCTGGTAACGCAGAGCCAAGAGGGTCACAATACTCACCTGTTCATCCCAATTGGGCATTTATAAGTTTTACTTTGCTTTCTCAACGCTCGGTTCTATACATGAGCTCGGAAACTCTCAGCCAACCGATTCCGTCGAAACATGCCAAGTGTCGCATTGCAGCGGAAGGGCACTCCCTTCATGATTTAGCAGTGAAAGATTGAAACGTCCTTTCGAGCTTCTCAAAGATTCGAAAGCCGCAGTTTCGAATTAGTATCAAAAACTAATATAAGTAGATATCTCTACTCAGGGCATAGTCGTCCTGATCTAAGCCCAGACACCCTGTGATATGCGTCTCACTATTATCTAAAATGGTTCCCGTTTGTGCGCATTCTCAGGGTTTATCTCCAAATTCTTTTCCGATGGGATACAGTTATCACTTGTATAACATGGGCATCTGATACGCTTTATCCTCTCCTTTTCAATCCATGACAAAAATGTCTCATGAGTTGTTTCCGAATGCAAATAACCCAAGTATATAGTTAGTTGTAGGAAAGAGAAGCGAAGACCAATTGATTTTACATAGTTATGGTGGTCTCTTTAAGATAACATAGACATGTGACTGATGTATAGAGACAGACAATACGTGACATGTGCTCAAGAAATTCTCCTACCACATTCAAAACAAATCTTCATGTGACTGTTTTGATATCTCAAGTTCGGACATCTTCTTCAGATGGTAATGCGGACTTCAGTGAGCTCCCAACGTTACGATTGCAAATTGTTTCTGCTTAAAGCGTAAAGGACCGGAGTCCATACCATAGACATCCTAGAAAGGGAAACTCGTTGATAAGAAAAGATCATGCCAGTTGCACATGTTTGATTGTTTCCGTGTTGATTCTGTTTGCGTTGTCTAGTACCTTCTGCGTGACTTTCTATAATGTTGAGAACCCATGTGATCAGGACTGCATAAAAATGACTGTCTTGAGTCTAGAAAATATATATATATATATCTAGAAAGAGACAGATGTCACCAAAAATGTACAGGAGATTAAGACTGATATGTGACCGCTCATGAACCACTTCAGAGCATCACAGTGGTGGCTATCATTACTGTCGTCGACTGTGAACAAAACGAATATAGATATAGACAAGCTTGAATTGATGGCCTGAAAGCCGAAGCCTAAAAAATAAATAAAGAAAGAAAGAAATAAAAACATAAGAAAATGAAACATATGAATACACCGGGTGCTGTTCGTTATTCCGAAGGTTCGTTGTGCCGAAGGGTCGTTAATCCGAAACACGCAAATTCCCTGTACCTAGAGGTTCGATAATCCGAAAATGAAAAAGGGTTCAGTGTTAATCCGAAAATTTGTGGCGTTATTCCGAAGGTTCGTTATTCCGAAGATCGGTTAATCCGAAAATGAAATTCGGAACAATGAACCTTCGGAATAACGAATCTTAGGAATAAAGAGCCTTCGGAATAACGAACCTTCGGAATAACGAGCTGTAACCGAATACACCAGCCTTAAAATCGTACGTATAGCAGACTTGAATTTTGCTAATCAGTCAACATCCTATACAAACCTTGTTCGAATCACATGACCTATTCATTTGTAGATTTCTAAATCGTAAGAAAAGGCAACATCTTATTAAAACTGAATTCAATTATTTTCCGTGTATCATCTTTAGATTTTTTTTTTGCTTTATTTTTTGTAGAAAGGTGAGAGACAGCGGATTACGTAATTTTATATACGCTTACAGTATGCTAGGAAGTATCAGCCCTTCTCACGGTGCTCCAAACATTTCCCTTCTTGAGCCCCATAATCATATCAAATATCAAACCCATGTTCTAAAAAATAGACTGAAAATTTAAGCTACGTTACTAAAAATACATTTTTTGTCTTTTTTCGTGTTTTTTTTTCTAGTCTGTGTCACCAGCCTGTATGTCCCGCGCCTTCCCTTTCTCCTCAATACGAAAAAAAAAAAAAAAATTGTCGCGAGCATACATGCTTGTAATTATTCCCTGCACTGACGCCTCTGTAATGGCAATAGACTGATGCAGGCACATTTAACCTATTTATAGCAAGAAGAACTAAGCCGAGGTAAATTGTCATTTCCTCTTGGCTATGGCCTATGACAGGTCTTTTTTCTGATCGTTGATTCTTGTTCTTGGTTTAAGGGTGCTTTTAATTTGCGATTTTAATTGAATATGCGCTGGTACTCTTATACTACCTTTACCTTTCTGTTTTCCTACGGTACTGACATTTACTGGATTGACGCTGAGATGAAGTTAGGGTGATAGCGTCGCTTTAATTCTAAAGGTCGTCATGATTACAGACGAGACTAACTGTGTTAGTAATAATGATTACGATATAGAATATATACGATAATGATATGACAATACGACACGAGTGTGTAGAATAAAACAAAATAATTGCAATCAGGCAAATGCATGGTACATGTAAAAGTATTATGCGCGGTTTCAGTTATCACGTTTACGTAATTTCGTAAGTTGACTACTTCAACAATGTACATGAAAAGCATCAACTCATTCAATTTGCTGAATTCCGTCGCTATGTAAAGTTACCTCTAAGAAAATGCAAGTTGATTATTTTTTTTTCTTCGACACAGCTCGTTATCTAATATTCATTATTATCTCTTGTATTCCGGTTTATTCCTCATTGCTGTCAACTGTTATGCAAATCACACGTGTAAAAAAAAAATGAAGTTAAGAATATGGTAATGTTCAGCAGATTTATTTTGTCCCATTTGACATGGGTAAATTTCCAGACTTGTGCTCTGTAACATGCATGTGACCTGTTGAACAGGTGGGCCATGGCGACAGATACAGATTTCAAAAGAAAGGAGTTTGTTATTACATTCAACGGCGACAGATCTTTGGCAGTCTGTCTATATCATGGAGGTGGAAGGTACAGTCTCCATTGACAGATTAGGTCTTTGTGTCCGAAGCTTAGCAAAAAGCACTAGTATGCAGTTTTATACATGCAAAACAGGCCTTATGTAACCCTTATGCCTAATGAGTTTGACTGCATGGTCTCGCCAAGGAAACGCGAAATGGCTTGAACGCAGGATATGAGACATGCAATTCGTCTCCATTGATATGAATGTGATGACATATATCATATATAGCGCCTTTATAGGAACAAGTCCAAGGAAACGTGTCCATTCATACCTTGTAGGGAAAGTTCAGTATACATATTCATAGGAAAACTAAACAGAGAAAAGTGGTAGAAATGAAAATTGGACAGAAAGTATTGTAATGACGAAATGTCAATTGCTACACGTTTTTCACGACAAAGTGAAATGAAGAATATGAGATACTGTCATAACCTCGCGCTTTTATTTGTACACGAGCATAACAAAATAAATAACATATCAGTAGCCCTATATCATCGACAATTAATAGTTTCATAACCATTACCATAAACTTTTTCCCCTTATAAAAATGTCATCATTTACAAGTTTTCTAATGAGTTACTGTTATGACTACAGTCTCTCTTTTCTTTTCAATAAGACATTCAGTGAAGGTTTTGTGAATATAATAATCGGAAAATTAATATCATCATCACCTGTAGTCGTAAGCAGTATCTTCTTTTTTTTTCTCGTGAAAACATGCAAAACTTTGAAATTTCGTCTTCTGTGCCTACACTCACTTGACTTCTCTTAAACTGGAGTTGATTTTTCACTTTAACTCGTGTTTGCCTGCATTTTCTGGTTTCCGTGACGTGATGGTGGCCGGGGATAGGGGCAAGGGGATTAAAGAGGAAGTGCGTTCGAGTCTGTCGGGTAATATACATGGAGGTTCTGCTTCTGGAACCTCGGCAGCCGGTTGCCACCTTCGCACCTCAGGAGACCTAAGGTTAATGTCACGTTTGTGGATCAAAGCCACGTAGTCATGGTCCGGCTGGATTATCTAATGATTAAACGCAGTCCCAAACAATCAGCAAATGTGTTTCAACGTCATTCCTAGGGGAAAATTATATCTTTTCCTCATTCGTATATATCAAAGTTAATTGCTTATAAGAGAAATAAGCGCCTATGATTAAAAAATGAAGAAAGAATGTATTTGTTTTTCTGACCTTGCTTTGAAGACGTTTGCAAAAAAAAAAATAATAATAATGGGTCAAGTCTGCCATCTCGCATTTTCATACTTTGATATATATATATATATATATATATATTCCACGCGTTGGACTTCGAATGTTATAATTATGTAATCATAAGAAGAATGAGTCTCAAATACGCCATCTGTAGATCCAACAAGAAGTAGATCCAACAAGAAGGTTTTTATTCATAAAATTTTCAGCGTACCACACTGACGAAGGCCCGAGGCAGGCTGAAAATATTGTGAATAAAAACCTTCTTGTTGGATCTACAGATGGTGTATTTGAGACTCATTCTTCTTATGAATATATATATATATATATATATATATATATATATATATATGTATATATATATATCTTTCTCTGTCTTACGCACACATGCAATCATGATACATACATCATCTTTTGTTAGGGAAGTGTCTTAATATGTATACTTTCACATGTCCTATATGGACATGCATTAATTCACGTGAATGACGTGTTGTAAACAGTCCCCATTCGAACATCACAGTCACTGACCTGATCTGCCGTTGTCTTCAACATTGTCTCATGAAAACTGTTTGTATCCAAAGTAAATACTCGTGCTATAAATTCAAATCTGTAACTACATTTTATAAATGGCTCAAGCACACGTTTAATCAGTGCCATAGTTATTACCTGAAACTGTGTCAGATCACGGATTATGAATAACGTTACAGCAGGCCATGAAGGTCGTTCGAACGACTTCTTTCCTTCAGGGCGATACAGAGGCAAGATACGTCGTTTCGGGCGACATGTTAGACGATCAGATGCAGCATGTGATTTGATTTTCCGAAAAGGATATCAGTTGGAACTTCAGCAAGCGAGGCTCCATTTGAGGCTTGCTGAGTGAATGAAAGAAATTAATGATGATAAGAAACGTTTGGTTTAACACAAACAGTGCAGTGAAAATAAAAATTTAGTCTCGCCATTACAGACATTCTAACATCAACGCTAATGAAGATAATGATATGAAAACGATATCAATGGAGACTATGTAATATTTCGCCAACTTACAGGGGCTGAGGGTAGACATAAAAAGGGGAGTAAAAGCGAAAAGAAATGGAAAGACACATGCAATTATTGTATAACAGATTTCGCTCGTCTCGTCTTTGTAGCCTTCGAATGAGTTAATTGTTTGCATAGTGCAATCCTGTGTTTCTTTGTAAATTAACAGGAATATAATTGCCTACATTATTTAGCAAGGCCTGCTATACCTGCCCTCCTCTCTAACCCAATGATACTTGCAGTAATCAAAACAGGATTGTCATAGCTGACACAGAGGAGACGAGAGGAGAGGAGTATTACCTTTGACCCACTTACCTTTAAGGATTATGATGTGAAAGTGTGTCTTCTTCTTTTTTGTAAACCGTAGCAGCTCTTGTTTCCAGATAATTATGGGCAAGGCGACAAGATCTTCTTCTTTTTTTCAATACATGTATTTACGGTACTACATGTTTCATTTCCGAATGTATTTTTTCCCTTTCTCTTCTTTTTTTTTTCAAGAGAGCTGCATCGTGTTTGTTTGTATGTGTCACCGTGAGTGTTTATTTCTTTCTGTCTTTCTTATTTTTGAGATACCTTGCCTAGTTTTGCTCTTTCAGCAATTAGATATTGTTACCGAGGAGCCTACAAGCCATGCTTTTTAGCAGTCCATTCTATTTCCAACAGTTTTTATTCGGTATTTGTCATTAAAGTGACAATTGACAATATCTGTAGTATTTTAGTTTACGGTTATTTCCTTTTTTTTAACATTTTTGTACTAATTTTGTGTCATTATGTCAAATATTTTGTTGCAATATCATTTTTGTTGGAAATTTGCTAAACGAAAACCTTTGTGAAAGATTACAAATCTCTCCAAAAATCTTTATTTCAAGAAAGAGCTATTATACTTGCGGGCATATTAATTTGCAAAATGAAGTGAAATTTTGGAGAAGATGGTACCGCTGAAGGTTCTCATCCAAAGGATCATACGATCTGATCCCGGTACTAGATGAAAATTAAAAAAAAATGAAAATATCAATAAATAGATGAAAGAAGATAAGGACTTTCCTGATCAAGTGTCTTAAATGATTGATTAATTTACCTATCACTGTTTCTTTGTAGCTAGAGAAAGTTCATCACAATATATAATTTTTCGAGAAAGACATAGAAACATCTTTCCAAATTCTAACCTGGGTCTATGCCGTCGTGCTTCGGTAGGAGTTCTATCCATTAGACACTGTTTGCCCTTGTGCTGACATGGCTGAACGCCCTTTTGCAACCGGATGTACTCAGGGCAGAAGTTCGTCATAGGCGAGACACTAGGTTTAAGTACAGCGTATAGCTTAGACGTAACAACATCCCTATTGAGAACTAAGGATGCCTGTGAAATCTAATATTCCCGCAAAGAGGAAAACGAACAAGTTTTACTATTCCCAGGTTAGCGTTGTTCTTGAGTATGTAAACGAAATGAAGTTGTGAACGCAGATAGACTCAAAGTAAGAAATATATTTCAAGTAAGTATACATTTTTTGTAAAAAAATTTATAACAGGTTCACTACACATTAGGAAAATCAGGAAAAAGGAAGAAGTGAATTTGTGAAAAAAAAATTCTTTGGAGATTTTAGAAATGTAGGGCTAGCAAAAGAGAATATAGATTTGGCAAAAATAGTTCTATTTAAAGGCAAGTGAAATTCATTGGATATGAGTGGACAGAATATATCAATCGCGTCGATTAGACTTGTCGGTGGTATGTATTGCTCGCTCTCTCTGTCATGCAAACACATTCCTATACTAGATTAACTATACAAATTTAGCTCAATATCAAAACAAAATTTGCATATCTTAATGCATTTTGTAAACGGGTTTCTATAAGTCTTCAGACTTTTCACCCATTTTATTAACCCAATCTATCTATCTATATATCTAAAATTCTTCTGACAAATGCAAAGACATGTCACTTTTTGCATAGACGCCTACATTCCTTTCTTATGACATTTTATCAGAATACCAGGATATCAATCTTGATCTTAAATTCTTTCACGATGAAGTAAAAAGAGATATGCATCTCAATCAGTTTCCCATATTCGCAGAAAGCACACCGCTCATTTTACTGAATGAGTTATAACCTATGGTATAATAAGATAAGATGATTGTGTATTCACAGACCCCGAGGGGTCCATGATGCGATGAAATCCTATTGCTGCAGTCATATTTAGTGTCGTGGAAGATGCTTAAATTGTGAAGGCAGGTTAACCCATTTGGGTCACGAAGAACATGTTTAGAACTCGTCGTTTTGTTTATATTAACGTAAAAACATGATCGTATCTTTGACACTTGGCAGGAACATAATGTCACTCAAATTATCCCACTTGGGAGCCAGAAGCAGGAAACCATATTATGACCCAAGCTCTGACAACTTTTTATCTACAAAATATTGAGTGAGGATGACTTGACAGAATGATGTAATATAAACATTGCTCTTGGCATGTGCAGTTCCGGGGTTGATAGCCAAGTAGATCAAAAAGGGTAATTTTCAAGAAAACTTAATCTTTCTTTTCTACTAAAGAAGTCAAAGATGGTATATTAACGTAAATTTGGCAGGAATCATCACCAAGGGTAGGGAACATTAAGATACTTAAGATGTGAAGGCAGGTTAATTAATTTTGATCTCGAAGAACGTGTTCGGAGCTCGTCGTTTTGTTTACGTATATTAACATTAAAAAAACACGATCGGATCTTATTGAAAATTGGCTGGAATATGATATCACTCAAATCATTCCTCGTTGGAGGCTGATATTTTTTTTCTGAAACTTTTTCTTAACATTATTGAATGTGGATAACTTGACAGATGATAAACGTTGTTCTTGGTATGTGCAGTTCCGGGTTTGACCCCAAAATTTTAGATTAGGAAGGATATAAATTTAAAAAAAAAGATCACTTTTCTTATCTACTTAAAAAGGCCAAGATGAGATTTTATGTATATAAAAATGATCACCAGGGATAGGGAATATAAATGGTTCCCATGAGAACAATGGAGGAAGGGCACCGGAGGTCTAAGGAGTGTTAATTTCAGTCATCATCTTCTCTTTCTTCCTGATGCGATGCAGACAGAGTGCTTCGTAGCATGTAGAGGTCAGGTTTTTATCCAAAGAATGCGCGTAATTCCTATATAAAGGTAGTCATAAATGTCATCTCCTCGAGAGGTTTCGAATCGAGGTTGCTTGAAGTTTGAATTGTCTTTGATAATTAAGTTTGAATTATTTTTAAACATAAGGTGAGGATGGCCACACCACGTTATGCAAGTTATCTCTCATTTATCAATTTTGTGGGGTCATATCAACTTTCTTACCCTGGAAAGTTGATGGTTGGAAATGGGCACTTCTCATCTTTCTACGTTTGGTTTATAAATAGATGTCAACAGTAATAGCTTTATACAACGTGTGTCCTTTGTGTCAAGCAGTTTACCATAGACTATAAAACGATATTGACCCTACGTGGCCCATACGAATTTATGCAATAGCATCATTGTTGTAGTTGTACCATGTATTTAACTACATGAATTAGATTCCTTCTTATCTCAGAAAGCTGATTACAAGTTTCAGGTACTGGAATTATTTTGATTTCTACTTCCGTAGGTATCATCATCGCTTATCGCTTGTATGCTAATTCAGATAATATGTGAGTAAACCTCAAATATTCTAAATTCAAAACGGCAATCCAAAAGGTTTGGATGAAAGTGGATCAGAAGTGGATAACGTGATAATGTTTGCCAATGATACTTTATGTATGTCACAAAGGGTAATGATAACAAAAGATTATCTGTGACACCATCGAAACAATTCCACAATATGTTATATGAGTGTAATAAAAGTGACTTCACTGTATTCTTATTGGAGAAAGAGATTCTTAACACTGATTTCGACTGGAATGATGTTTTGAAACAGAAAAACGAAAACTGAAAAACAACAAATTAAAGCAGTGTTGGTTCAAAACATTATATAATATTCTACCCTACAGATACAACATTTTCATATATGGAAAATTGTAAATGATACTTTGTGTCCTTTTTGTTCCGAAACAGAATTTTACAGTAATTTTCTTTTGGAGTGTCGAAAAGTGTCTTTGTTTTGCAAAAATATCATTGCATACATTCAGTTTACTTTCAGCAAAACATTTATGTAAAATGAGAAGGTAAATATAGATCATTGGAGTGGTATCTAAGGGTCCAAAAGAAACGAATATAAGCAACATTCTAATATATGCCCAATATGCAATCTATACGCAGTACATGATGCATTTATTTCAAGGACACGCATAAAATGGCTTCAAAATATGGACTGCTTTTAGAAGTGACATACTGTTAAATAATGGTACTGAGATTTTATATCAAACACACTAATGCAGATTGTGCATTGTGCAGTATATGTATTTATTCAACTTCATAAGAATTTCATTTGATGTCAATTTGGAAATGAATAGATAAATTACCTCTGCAGAAGAAAAAAAAAGTATTATTTTTCCTACATGTTTTATCAATTCGATTTTGATTTGACTTGTCTCTCACACAAAGACGCATACACAATGACAGATCCTGACATGAACACAGTTATATTAACAAGGCAAAAAACAAACAAACAATGAAGATATCATCGTTTTCGTCAAGTATATGATTCTATAATCTTTCTATCATTATGATCTGATCATTAGGACTCTTTCTTTGTTTAATTAACAGGACGAAATTTGTCCTGCCATCTCCAATTCCACATCGGGAGGGGTATGCGATGACGTAACGTCAGCTGATGACTCGATGCTACCCCTCTATTGGCTCTTTATCACTGGTCAAGTGCTTCATGGATGGGGAGGCTCTACGCTCTACACCTTGGGGATTACTTACATGGACGATGGTCTCTCTTCAAGCACATTCGGTCTTTACATGGGTAAGAACAGGATCATTAAATGAAGGACAATAGTTTTCAATGTAAGGGATTTGCACGATATCTGTAATCACGCAATGTCATAAACAGTCACAATACATATGAGAAGAGTTATGCTTGTGTTCACATAGGACGTTATTGTAGAAACAGATCACTAGTAAGTAGTAGAATATCAATGAGAGAGTGTCAATGTTTCACTACTGGTGGCATGTTAGATATCTTTCGATGATGGTTATCACATTCACAGCAATTAATGTTCAAACATTCCTGTAAACAGACGAAGCAAAGGAAAACTCGAAATGTGAAGTCCCACAGTAACTGTTATCACTTGGTCATAAACAATGCGAACATTATAGCATTATCTGATTATGCTTGCGTAAGATGAAATAATGGAGGGTCTCTTGACCACAGGACAACACAGGTTTAGTGCCTCCCTTTTTAGCTGTTTTGAAGGGGTACCATATCGTGTTTCAGAGATGTGACGAACAAGGCTATAGTCTAGCCAGTGGAGCGAAAACAATACGATTGATCGGCGACTGAAAGCAAGTTGTAAACAAGGATCACCAACTGAAAGCAAGTAGTAAACAAGTTGGATCGCCACGATCCATTGCAATGATTGGATGAAACCGACATCTGATAGATGTGTCGTTATTTACCAAAGTTTATTTGTAAAAGTGAATATGGCTGAATGACATCATGACAGTCAATACTTCAGAATAAGTGCATGTGTTTATTATGTATGTAGGTGGGGTGCAGCTCCTGCAGCTCTTTCGCTTTTTGATAAGAGATGATTGTTGTGGTCAGTTGTTCAATACGCACTTTCTCTGGATTGCAGTCGGAGATTCTTATAAAGATAAATGGAATAAAAAGGCAAGGAAACACCATCAAATTGATACTCTTTCTCAAGCTTGATAATCATGTCTCTAATGTAGAAGAGACAACAGAGAAATAAATCTGGTAAAGGAGGACGTTCTGTTTTTTCCTTCCATTGTAATGCGCCACAGGCATCTTCACTGCTATGAACGCAGTCGGGCCAGCTCTTGGTTACATTCTTGGTGGGGCAATGCTTTCCGAGCTGTACATGGATGTCCTTACATCGGCCTCAAGGTTAGTCCACATCTCAAATAGAGCTGTTACTTTATTTTATGAATAATTGACAGTCAACGTCCCACTGAAAAAATGTCTTCCTGAAAAAGGCTTAAAAAGTCACACATTGTACAAAATGTAATGAACTAAGGCTAAAAATGCATTGTTTTTCCTGTGGTTACTTCATTTAGGAATGTCCAAAATTGATATGATTTGATAGGAAAGTAGATATAGGAAGATAATTATTCATTCGAAAAGAGAGTGATGAAAGGTGAAAAGTCAAGGTCATACTTAATTGTACATTTGCAAAACAATGTAACTCTCAGCTGTTACTTCAGATATTAACGTCCAGCAGCGATGTAAGATAAGTTGGACAGGGTATAGCGGTAAAGTTAAAATTATTTTCTCTTACATTTATATAGTTATATAAGTCAAAGGTCACAAGTCAAAAGTCAGTGTACTATGGTTATACTGATTATATTGATTTCCATCAATGATTGAGTTTGGAATGTCCAGTGCTAATTTCATCAGGCTAGAAGGCTAAAAATGCAAAAAGATATAGGCCCATTTACCTGAAATGACAGGGGAAATGTCAAAGATTGATATCAAATGACACAAAAAATTATAAGATTATTTTGTTTAGACTATAATTTTCTACCCTTATATTCTACGAGGCAAGTCTAATGACTACAGTATCTAATGCACTGGAAAAATTTTTCGACGAACATTTCTTTGGTGCAGATAGAGTTTAATGTCAATCCTTGGAAAGTAGTCAAAATTGAATAACTTCATCAAAACGCAAAGAAAGGGTCGTGTAGGCCGTAGGCCTACTTATGACACGTATTGTGATTGCGTGAACAGGGGAGACATCCCATTCGATTACGCGGCAGTAAAATTGCTCGAGTTTGGTCTTGAATCATTATTTTGCAATGCGCCTACCTGCAGCCGACGCTTCCGAAGAAAAACACGTGAAGACCCGTGAAGTAGATCATTGTTACAAATGTAAAATTTATAACCATCTGAGCAGAAATGATTGGGATAGTAAATCAAGTTCGCATTCTTTACCGTTGCTTACCCGTCGCTAGTCAATATGGGACTATATAAGAGTCATGTAACCTTATTCAAAACCCAATATACCTTTTGAAATAAGAATTGCAGATTGGTAGCTCTGAGATCTCTCCTGGAGCTGTTTGTACGAGCTTTATGTTATCAAGCATCTTCTGTCATCCTGTTTGAGAATGAGAACTAAAATCAGTGAGCATTGTTGTGGAAAATGAGTAGTCGACAGAATTACAGGACTATAAGTTATACTCTAAATGTCTTATGTCAGAGGAGAATATATGGACGTTCTTACCATGAATTGATTACTTGGGTGTTGAATCTGTCACGCTGTGTTTATCCAATTATGAATGCGAAACTTTTTGCATGTTGTGTCTTTTGAGATTCTGTCGCCGCCGTTTGCAGCCACGAACGACCAATCCTGCAGCATCTATACTCTCGAATTTGATTACGTTACCTTTAAGACATATCTCCGGCTACTGTCCATGTTTTGTTTTTTCTATGGTGCTTTGCACCACTACCAATCCATTGTTGTCATTCCAATGGCATGTTATTATTATAAACTATCCTGACCTGATGTGGAAAAAAAAAATACATGCCGGCACTAACACAATAGATTTACGTGAGTCATGATTGTCTTGTATGTGACTCATCAGTTTTAGCCTTATTTCATTTCGTCTCCGTCATGTTTGCACCCATTATGCATCATGTCGACACAACAATCCCTTTGCATCCCCTTGCCTCTAACTTTTCTTCAAACACCAACATAACTGTCAACTGCACTAGGATGTCTCTAGTCATTCCTTCTTTCTTTCTTTCCATAGTTCTTCCTGTCTGTCTGTTGTCTGTCTTTCTTCCTTTCTTTTTCACTCCCCTCTCCCTTCCCCCCCCCCCCTCTCTCTCTCTCTCTCTTGCTTTCCGTCCATTTCTCTATTATGAAAGCGTCCTGTAATGGTCCATATTTCGTTAGTCCTATGTTGCATAAAAACATACATTTAAAAGCGAATATGAATCTCTATGTTACATTTGTGTCCAGTCCTCGAAAATAATACATCTTTTAACAAATACTAAATCATTTTGCATATTGCTTAACAAGTGATTTTCCAAAAGAAACTGTGAGTGTTCGGGAAAGATGTTCAAGAAGGCTCTTACTCGCAACTCTATCCATCCATTATCTAAAGACAACACTCTCATATCGCTGAATACAATATGTGTCAGAAAAGACATGAATATCAAAACAAATAATGTTCTTTATCTGAATCATGCACCCGGAAGATAAAGAAAAGCTATATTTGAGTGTATATTTCAATCGTCCTATCAGATAACAACGTCAGGAACTGTGTAGTCCCGCACACAATGACATGCCAATAGAGACGCAAAATTTTGATAAACAGTGGTTCAAAGATATGTCTTTATGTTATACGAAATGTCATACATATTTAAGTTATTACATTATGAAATGCGCAGTATGTCCGACCTCTTTGTCCGTTCATGTTGAGTTGCCTATCCAAATAAGTGAAAAGATTGAAATAAAACAATTGCTGATCACAATGATAAGGAGAAAAGCAAACACACATCACAATTCATAGACAAAGATCACCTAAAAATGACATGCATTAAAACTAATTTATCAACAGTACTGATACCAAATGTAAAAAAAAGTGTGATTACAATTTCACTTCATTCATCTCTGTGTAGAGCCATTACAGTTAAATTTAGTCTTAATGCCAGGTGAAAGAAAGGTGGTAATGTGCGAGTTATACCCATCAATTCAGGAATAATATTCTTCTTTTGCCGCTTACTTTTCAAGTAACACTCATAATCGGAATGAGAAGAGTGTATGTTATGATCTGTATGAGGTAAACATCCCCCTCCCCCCCCCTCCCCCCCCCCCCCCACACACACACACACTTGTGACATGGACCATTAGCTCCAGCACTGACGACCCATTAGAGCTAGATTCCTGAAATTGTAATCGTGTTCACCGCCTTCTCCAATCTACTCGACACGCTCCATCCGCCCTCCGGTCATTATATAGAGGCACGATACTTTTGGCAGATGCTTGAATGAATGATATGAATTATATGACAGTGCGAAACGTAGTGACATGCGGCAACTGACGGTGATTATGGCAAGGCGACTGGTAATTTCGCCTTCCCTTTCACACACCTACCTCTTGTCCCATGTTAAAAATGTTCTCTAGGGATATACGCCAACGTTTCCCGCAGTTGAGACGCTTCCCGCAATATGGGACAAAATTATTTGTCGGAGAAAATTTTACCTGTGTCTGATTCATCATATACTCTGTCAAGTACTGGTGTTCAATCTTTCAATCTTTCAGAGAAGTAGAAAAGACAGGACAAGAATTTGGTTCCTTTCTTGTTTTGTGAACAGTTTTGTGCCTTTAGCGTTCCTCAGTCACACCCATCCACAATCCATAATGATGAATGGATACTGAATACAATCGAATACAATGTACTCATGTATACTTGAAGGATTTTGGTATCTTGATATTTGTTATATTTTTTTCCCTCTTACTTTATATCTTTGGCAGTCTTGGGATCACAGCCAACAATCCAGTGTGGGTCGGTGCCTGGTGGCTTGGCTTTATGATCAACGCCGTTCTCCTCTTCGTCATTGCTCTTATCTTTCTGGGCTTTCCAGAGAACCTTCCTGGTGAGCTTTATTGGCCTTCTCATGCTCACCACGAATCACTTTCTACGCTGTAGGAGCATAGTGTGCTGTCTGTATTTTTGTGCTTTGTTTACCATGTTTCTGTTTACACCAGCTTTGTTTTAGAAACGTGGAAGCCTTTTTTTGTTTTTGTTTTTGTTTTGCTTTTTTTAGGTTTAAACGCAGTGGCTATAGTAGGAAAGGGATGTGATAAAGATGAGAGAAGATCATTGCAACAAACAAAAAAATCAATTTGGAAATGACGAGGGGGAAAAGGAGTATCAAGAAATACTCTTTTACGGCAAATATGAAAAAAAAATCAAACATTAATGAAGACTGGCAAAGATTACTTTTTGTGGATCTAATAGAAACTTTCCTGCACCTTTCTGTTTCCAAGGATTAAATTATTTCCTTTGTCTCAAAACGTAGGGAAGAAATAGTTTCCCTTTCACAATGAATAAAGTTACATTCATAGTCTGTAAACAAACAAACAAACAAACAAAGTAAAGCCTAGTGCCTTTTCACCCTTTACCCTAATGAAAGAGTTCCCAACTTGGCTCTCTCTATTATTACCATGATATCTGGAGAACTGTCAGTTAGAATATTAGTCTTTATCATCCAAACGTGCTGCCATGCACCGATAATTGTCACCATCGATCGTCGTTTGGATAATATGTGGAAGTGAAGGTCATCCCAAAATACAAGTGATTGGTGATAACATGTGTTTTGCATCATCACATAGATATCCTCTTTTCTCGCGAATGTGGCTACTGTTTTGGCTCGAGTTAACGCGTAAGAATAGCTCCTGAGGCCTATATTGAGTACAGGTGTGTGATTCGTCGTCAGCACAATGTCATGGCACAGTCGTAAAATCCCAAAACCGAGAAAAATTAAACCAGGTTGTCTCTTTGGCGAAGAGAGATATTGAGGTCATTTTAGAAATAGACGGTTTGACGTTTAGTTGTTTTCTGTTCAATCAATTTGGAATAGGGAACTTTCAGCTTTGTGTTGATTTTGTTTTTGTTTGCTTTTGGGCTTTTTTTTCTATCCACGGAAGCATGTTGATGCTGTACCCTGAATTGACTCATATCCAGATTACTGCACGCTTGACATCACCTTCTGAGCTTATTGTTTTATTTTTTTTCTCACAAATTAGGTTTATGTGCTTGGTAAGCTGCCTTTCATGAGGCAGCTTTCATGAGGCTCTCTCAGTGTGTTTGTGTGTGTGTGTGTGTGTGTGTGTGTGTGTGTTTGTTTGTTTGTTTTGGGGGTAATTAAATTACGTTGGAAACTTACCAACGATTTTATACGTTGGAGAATATGAAACTGCCAAAATCAGAGGAATCGGAGATTGGCCACATACACATGGTGACGAGTAAAATTATGATCTGGATACAGATTCGGATCTGGGGGGAGGTAGGTGGTTTAACCCCCCCCCCCCCCCCCTTTGGCTGCCAAATGAAGATTGTTGTTGTTGTTGTTGTTGCTGTTGTTGTTGTTGTTGTTGCTTCTTGTTGTTGCTTGTTAGCCGATTTGGCGAAAGAATTGACATTGGGTCGACCCCCCCCCCCCCCCTTAGCAAAAAACTAGGTAGGCTACGGTCCCAGTGAATAGTGTTGTTAGCTGTTTGTTATCAATATGTGGTTCAAACATAGCTGTGGCATGCTTCCAAATGATGGTCACAGACTTTGATATGCTATTGTGCTGCCATGAAAACTACGTAATACCGTAAACGCAGGAAAAGTAAGGCGATAATTTCAGATGTGAAAATTCAAGTTATACCTTGAAGCAAACGTTCTTCAGAGGATATAAGCGTGCAAATCTTATGGAATCACCCTTGATCTGTTGTGTGCTAGTTTTCCTTTGCACACTTAAAATCTAGGGAATGCAATTAAAAGAAAAAAGTTTTCATGTCTTATCACAATTCCTTTTTTTTTCATATTCAGTTTCAAAAGATGTTCTCCTAGAGAAGAGGGTGGAGTCACAGGATGGATGTGATTTCCAAGCCAGCGAGGGTTTCATCCAAACTTTGCGGGAGTTCCCTGTCGCCCTCTGGAACCTGGTGAAGAACATCCCATTTCTCTGCATCTGTGGGATGGCCACAACGGAATGGTTTGTAAACGCCGGCCTGACGTCATTTGGTCCCAAGTACTTCGAGTCTCAGTTCAACATGTCAGCAGGACAGGCAAGCAATGACATAGGTGAGTGGAAGAAGAAGAAGAAGAAATAAAAGAGAGAAAACTAAACGAGGAGAAAACGCACCTCTCATCTACATTGCTTTTCAATTGATTACTTGATGAAGTACTTTTTCAACTCATTCACCTTAAAATGTGTTTTGAAAACCTTTACGGAGAATGTTACGGGAAACTTTACCACTGGATTTTTTTTTCTTGGCAGAAGACACTGAGAATGAATGTAAGGTTTTCTATCACATGGTCTATGTTACCATGAAATATAGTTCCCAACCACTAACACAATGTTCCAGCAATCGCTCTGACATACTGCAGTAGTAGGCCCCTACATGTCAGCAGTGACCGCCACACACGCTGTAGACAAACTACGTTCCAAACGCGGTACACACGTCTTCACTGATCTGCTTGACACTCAAAATAAAATTATGCACACCTCTATGATATTTGTACAAAACAAAATAATATCGTGGTGGGCAGTAATTTTATTCACATACGTAGTGAAATTCATGCACAAATGTAAGTCAATCTACATGATACATAGTATAATACACTTTATGACAGACAGCTATAAACAGTCGAAATAACATGAATAAGAATCCAGCTAGTATGGGATACTTTTTTTTTTTGGGGGGGGGGTGTTCTGACATGTGTTTGTCTGTCTTCTTTGCTTGCTCTAATATCTAATAAATGACAAAATGAGGGGAAATGGTTTCTTTTTTTGTCTGGCAGAAAGTATGAATTATTTTGCATACAAAACATGACATTGAAACATTTACGGTTTTCTTCAGAACCAAATATGAATACACCTTTCAAAATTTGAACCTATTCTGCAACATAATTTCTTGTATATAAGCAATAAACCTTTGTGTAACATAAAATTCCCAAAACTAATGTGGCATTGTTTCTGTGGAGCTCGAACAAAATGTACAGAGATCTGTCTGTGATAGAGATGGCCATGGGAAAAAAGGTAGTTTATAAACCCAAGAATTCTATGTAGAATTGTGTATTGAAAATAACGAAATCTTTTATTCAGGGTAAATTAATACAGAATGTTGTATAACTTAAGGCAGTCTAAATTTTGGGATTAACACTTCTACCTTTTCAGATTCATGTGGTTTATTAGGTGGTCGCATACAGTGATCTTATCGCATAGTTTTTGGTGTATTTCGACTTAATATCGTTTTGATCATTTTTACCAAGTTACATATTGCATGAAAACAACGCCTGTCCTGCATCGGACTCATCAGTCACTTTCGAGCCTGCAGCAGACGTGGACTTCCTTGAATCTTCGTTCGCGAAGCAAAGCCATACAAGCCATACAATATTGCATATTTTGTTGCGTCTTTATTTCGTTATCATTCACATATTTTCGGTCAGTTTTGTTTTCCACCCTAAGGGGATTTCATGAATGACCAAAAATATATTCTTCAAAAATTGTAACAGGCATCATAATATTTGGCATTTGGCCCGAAACTGTTCAAAACTTTAAAAGAGTGATGGACAGGAAACGGGCAAAAACGAAGAATTGCGTAATGCTTGATATTCTAACCTTGAATACAGGAATAATAAGCGTCATGGCCGGTATTGTGGGAGCAGTCGTCAGCGGTCTCCTGATGAAAAAGCTAGACCTGTCGATGAAGGGCCTCCTAAAACTGAGTCTGGTTTGTGCAGTGGTCTCTCTGGCATCCCAGTTCGTCTTCATCTTCCACTGCCCAAACGTGCCCTTCGCGGGTGTCACGGTCCCCTATGGAGACAGGTGAGCTACATACAGCTGTGATCCACTTCCCATAATCCTCTACGTTCACTGACCACACCCTTTGACTAGCAAAGAGGGTCACATTAGTTTTTCCAACCCTTGTGACTTTCATGTTACGTCGAACAAAATGAATACATCAGTAGGGATGTCATGTTACCGTGGTTCTTCTCGTCTTTAATTTCAAAAAGGTTTATGTGAAGCTATGATAAACGTATTCACGTACGGACATCTTAAAGGGATAGTACAGTATTGGTGAGGATGAGAATTGGGCTTTTAACTTTTTGCGAGATACCAAGAAAACACTTATGAAATAGTACAGAGCTAACCATTTTAAGAGGAATTCAAAGTTTATTTGATGAAAATTGGGTTTGGAAGGACTGAAACATCTAAAAACAAAGTGAAACAAAGCGATCGTAAAAAAGTGTGGGTCCCACACTTATTAGAATCGCTCTGTTTTGGATATCTCAGCCATTTCAAAACCAAATTTCATCAAATAAACGTTGAATTCCTCATGGAATTACATGCTCTTTCATATTTCATAAGAGGTTTCTCATTATTTCACCAAAAATGCTAGAAACCTGAAATTAGGTCTCAACCAAAACTATACAATCCCTTTAAAGTAAATACTATTAAAACATTTTAATGATGAACTTCATAAATATTGAGACATAATCTAACCAAGTCCTTTTGCAAGAGGCGTCATAAGAATCGAAATTTTGTCACCACCGTTATTGTCAGCCTATACTCGCACTCTTTAGCGATGTTGTTGGTTTGGGTTTTTTTTTTTTTTTTGTACTCTCGGTAATACCATATCATTGGTTCCATGCGTCTGCGGTATGTTGAATTGTTTGCATTGAATAATGAGATGGTACATTTCCGTTGTTCCCATACAGGACAGGATCACTAAATGGTACTTCACTGACATCATCGTGTCACGGACAGTGCGCATGTTCAGAAACATTTGACCCCGTGTGCGGAGCCGACAACGTCCTTTACAACTCTCCTTGTCATGCAGGATGTGCCGCCCAAAATCGAACATCTAGCGGAGTAACGGTAAGAGCCATTGAATTATGTATCAAATTTTTAAGCATATATTTCTTTCACTATTGTTTCCATCATCTCGGGAAAAAAAAGCCAGACAGGGGGTACTGTTATTCTTACGTTAAACGTTTGTCCAATTGAGTAGTGAACGATAACACGCTATGCTGGTGTTACAGGAGTCACTCTACCTCCCTAGCCACACTTTGCAGGATAGAATTCACAGACGTTTGGACTAATAATTGACATGGAACAAAATCCTAATGAGATGGCACATGTGCAAACAACATATACCGCGTGTTCAGCGGATGATTCTGACTAGGACTGTATGAGAACTGATGAAAAAAAAATCGTGATAACGCGTCGACTCGACAAAACTGTCGCGATCAGGACACGTTGAGTGCAGTATACATTCCTTTCACAAAACGTTCATTTACCGGTCTTCACGGTTCTAAAACGCTCAGCGACTATGATGCTTCAATATTCATAAACGTATCTTCCTTGTCTCGTTCCCTTATGCCACTGTCACACTTTGCCGGATATGGCAAACGCATTAAATCGAATGTCGATTTTTGGCATCCGTTGATATCCGTTGAAATGCGTTTCATGTCCTTTTTATCCTTTGGATGGAGGTTTATCTTCCGGTTATTTCCGTCAGAGCGGCCAGAAAATTTTGTGCATGCAGAATTTTTTTTTCTCTCCAAAAACGGATATCGCGATCTGACCCTTGTACGATAGTTGTACGTTTTCTCGTGTATCTTTTCTGCACTTTGTCGTTTTCTACGCGTTTCTATCCGCTAGGCCTCCCGTAGAGGCCGTTAGTGCAAGAAATTGAACGGGTGGACAGCACATCAAACGAGTACGCAGTGTTCTCTGACGTTCGATACTCTCATCCGTCACCCATTTGTTCCTCGTGCGTTCTGTCCTGTAGGCATGCGGTTCTTATTCGTTTCTCATAATATGTTTGCGCGCGACTAAAACAACCATAACGTTTACCATCGAGAAGCTGGAGGGGAAACCGGTGATGGTGATGAGGATTTATGACCTCATCACACCCAGCACGTTAACGTCAACGGACCGGTTTTTGCTAGGGTACGCCAAAAGGAACCGTGTCTGGTAGTCTGGTTTTGCTACAATATCACTTCCCCGCTAATAGTTTTGGTACAAAATAAATCTTCAATTGGTGTTTTGTTGCTCTTGGTTTGACATAAGAATGTAATTTTGGCTGATCTTGTACCGAATTATTCTTTTTTTTTTTAACAGAACCAGACATGGTACCTTTTTGCGCACCATAGCAAAAAACTGGACCGTTGCCGTTACCGTGCTCGGTGCGCCGAGGTCTTTACTCGGACTGCAGAGGATGTATTCGCAGAGAATGTTTCAGACTCATGTTGAAGGGGTTCTTCTAGTTGGCTTATCGCAATTACCAGTGGGGGTGCCGTCCTTTGTCTCACTGTTGTCACTGATATCAAGAGGACAGGAAAACCTCGTATACTTTACTTGCCTTTCTCGCCATCCTCCAACTTGAACATTTTGGATATAACGGTGATTGGCAGATGTGTAGATTATTCACTTTGTGTTCAATTCACTGGAATACGTGTTGTATCTGTCACAGAGCTTTTACGAGTAGGTTCGACGGATGTTTACTGCTGTTGTGATGTCCGTTAGAATTGTCAAAAATAACTGTCCTGTATTATGACAGGTAAATTGTCGGTGATTGTACGCTTTAACGGCTCCATAAATCGTGTGATATATCTTTTAGCTGCAATTGAAACGACCTATCTACATAACAAGATAATTTCTTTTGCGAGGTTTCTATTCGTTGCCAGTGAAACCAAATATCTGTGGAAGACTGTATACGCAATCTAAACCATACAAGACCTTTGGACTTGATTTTGATATATGCACGAAATTGATTGGAGTTGCTAAGTAGCAGTAATTATTTGGAGTACCATTTCAGTTTGGACAGGACGAAAAACAATAGGAAAAAACAAATTATTGTGTGTAGTTCACGTACTGGACAACTCCTTCTCGTTCTATTCAGAGAGTTCATAGTGAAGATCCAAGTTTTTATCATTAAAAATGAATTCAACTTTAAAAAAATTATTGTAATATTGTAGTTGCTATGAAAGTCAATATTCATTCTTCTCTTCAGACGAAAACATCAATTCAACAAATGAAATATACACCAGACACATACATGTGTCATGAAGAAAAAGATTACAATGATTTTGAAAGAAAAAAATAATGGGGAATAGTGCCTATACCCACGCACGAACTGCCAGTATGTAAGACAACACAATGATTGCCGAGTTTATTCAAAATGGAACTGAATCACAAAAATACACGTATAAATCACTTATGTGGTAACTTTCTCGTGTGCTTTTGTTATCATTATGTAGATTTAATATTACCAGGGAGGTGAGAAGAAACACCTCCCTGATATTACTATCACTTAATATGGGAGGACAGATTTCATTCATACCTTCTTTGTTTTGATCACTTCAAAATTTGCCTCGTATGGAAATTTTTCTTAATGACTAGGAAAGCTGACATAAGGGATGCTTGAATGACAAACGTAAAACAGACAGCTCAAGAAATTTTCATCATCAACGGGGAAAATCATATTCCTTTAATGATACCAAAATTTGAATATCATATAATCTGTTATCTAATATTGTTTTCCCCTTATAATTTTGAAATTATATAGAGTGTTATCTGTTATTGCTGCACACTTGGGATTTATGACGCTAATGCATTTGTAATGTAGGAATCAAGGAAAATTTTCCTTTGAAATAATTCATCATCATCAATATCTTTCTTGCATTATTCAGTAGTCTCACCAATGGACCAATAATGGCTCCACCACTCGTAAGTAGGCCTGCTGTTGTTATTTATGAATGAAAATTCGCGTTCTAATGGCTTTCCGTGCGCGATGTGTATAAAACAGCTGTTGGAATCCTTTAATGCATCTTATTATTTCCCAATATTTTCCAACAATTAGATCTACACCCAGTGCACGTGCATCGCCGACGCCCTGCTGATGGCAAATGAGACGAGTGCCGCTGAGGCAGATGTCGATGCAATTGCCACTAGAGGACGCTGTTCACAATCCTGTTCTCATCGCTGGATTTTCTACATAATGATGTTCATTTCATTTACATCGACCACAATGCTCCTGGTTCCAGCTTGGACGGCAACTGTCAGGTTAGCCAATCAGGCTACATGTCCGCACTCTAACTAACGTTGTTATTTTTTTTTCCTTGAGAGATCCCTTTGTTTGTTGCACACCTTGTTATTTCTGTTGAGCTCTGCACTTGTCGATGACATGATTTTTTATGTAAAGTCACCAGCCTGTTCTGATTAATACTTATCCAATCTCAAGCCTTGAAAGCTACTTAAGAAATAAAAAATAATATCTTTATCATTATGGTAAATCTCTTGATTTCAAGTTGACAACCAAAGGGCCGTTGGCTTAATCATGACCAAGTTGTCAGTTTAGACTTTTTAATGTTTGGAATGACTGCGTGGAGATCACTCGCTGTGCCAGAACATTTTCCATAGACTGTTCATTATACAAAGGTCATAATCCCAGAGTAACAACGTAGATTTCGGTATTACATCTAGGATGTCATATTTTGTTCCTATGGTCGGGTAATCAGTAATTACAACAGTTTTTATGAGACATGACAAAGATAAGGCACTTTGTATATCAGAAACTATACTCGAACGAAAAATAATGTTACCCTTCAATAAGATATTGAACTCTTATCCTAACGAAGCACACATATTTAGAAGCATCTTAACTTGAAAATTTTCACAACACATCTTGGTTTTGATTTGGAAACACCAGAGAGAGGGAGAGGGAGAGAGGGAGAGAGAGAGAGAAAATGTATTATGCGCTGTATAAATGGCGTTAATTATAATAAGGGTGATTCTAAGCTGCCTTCATAATGATAAAATGATTTGGGAGGATTCGTTCACCTCATAATAGAATATGACCCTCTTTGATGATTCATCACGATTTTTTCTATTCTATGTGACTTATCTTCCGTCCTCACAATTAGATGCGTTGCCCATAGTCTTCGAGGATTTGCGCTCGGTCTCCAAACAGTCATGTATGGAGCTTTAGGTAAGAATCGTCTATTCAAGACATAATATTCCTCAGTAGGTATACAGTTGTTAGTGTGTACTCTAAAGCAATGAGCATTTTTTTTTTTCAGAAATCTTTGTCTGTACCACGACCAGTGTTTGGGATTACATAAATAGGTGATCATATGCAACGATATACACTAAGCAACAACGACGACATGTGAATGTGAGATACAGGTGGAATTTTTGTCAGAGTAAATGCGAAAAACAGCGCTAGGATTGTAAAAGTAACGCCCTGGACTCGTCCATGCTTTATTACCCCATGCGTTATTGGTACAAATCTTTTTATGTGCTACATATTTAAAGGGAGGATAGCAACTACACTGTATTTCTATCTTTCTATCTTGTTTATGTGCCTTTTGCTGCTGTGTTGGTTGTTGTCATTCAAATCGGTCGAGCCTCACTGTTTGCGCTCTTTAATTCCTCCAAATCAGTACTCTTTTTCGTACCGTAAGACTTCGGAACGCGTGAACAGCTGGCTTTGTTGTACTCAACCTTAGTGCTATACTGGCTGGTAATTCTTTT
The DNA here is from genome assembly GCF_040938485.1 of Diadema antillarum. NCBI lineage: Eukaryota > Metazoa > Echinodermata > Echinoidea > Diadematoida > Diadematidae > Diadema > Diadema antillarum. The sequence continues at coordinate 342,865 of NW_027271962.1, read as the reverse complement.
CTTTCTTTTTTTTTGAATGGTAGTACATGTATGTTCACTCTTTAGGCTTCCCATGTCTCTTCTGAGGACTCGCATGTCGAGTTGTTCTTTTTCAGCATTATTCAAATTGTATTATTACACCATATTGTTAACAGTGCTGAATCAACTGTTCTTACGTCTGCAGAATGTGGTTGTCTGTTTATCACTATCTGTATTGAGAAGATTCTTTTATCGCCCCGGGTATCATTGCCTTTCATTTTTGTTTTATTAATTTTAGTCCTATGTTGCACCCGTGCTCCTCATCGTATTTTTACACTCTGCTCAGAATTTGGGACCTACGCTTAACAAGCTTGATTTTAAGTAGGTTCCATCATATTTCTTTAGCGTTTATACACAGAGCCAAACCTACAAAGATTGACCGCCATGTGTTATGATTTTATGTTTACATTAATCTACTGTGCATCCAAGCCGGATATTATGGTTCACTTCATTTCATTACATTTGATGTACATGCCTTCATTGAGAAATATGAAAATAAATTCAATTGAATTGAATTGAATTGATCTTCATTGTATTTCAAAGTGGCAATAATTCAGACGCTGCAACTATATAATTGTTTCTGCTATGCCTATACCCCACTCCGAAGGGTGACGGATTTTATGATTTTGAATTCCCGTCCATCCAATCCCGTCCTGCCGATCCCTCTCTCCGTCCGTCCGTCTGTCCGTCCGTCCGTCCGTGCGTCCCAGATCTCGTTATCGCGATTCACGATTTTCGTGGCATGTACTGATGGGCTAGATACTTATGTGAGATAATGAGATTGTCTGAGAAAGAAAAGACTTCCGAGGCCACTCCATGATATATTTGAATTTATCTTTTTGGGAATTAACTCGCTGGTGAGTTGACACTCGTGTTAAACGTACTGGTTTAATTGATGACTCCATGTCCGTTTGCTCTTGATGTCTTGTCTCATCTTTAATTCAAGTGCGAATGACAACGTTCAGTATGTATTACCATAACCCTGTATGTTTGGTTCAAATCATAGAATGTTAAGATGACAGAATAAAAACGAACAGACAGCCGCCTTATGCTGCAATAGTTGGTTATCTGAACGTGGTTTTCAATGGGGTTGAATGTGTGTAATTGAATGATGCTACAATTGATATTAGAGAGTCCCAAGCTATCCGATCTCTTGCATCATACTGTACATTAACCCAGGTAATCTACTCCTGATCAGGAAAAAAAAAAATGGCTTGTCCGAGAGACTATGAAATCACGTTTTATTCACATTTATAACTCTTCTCCGAGAAGTTGAAGACAGATCAACTGTTTTTTTTTTCTTTTTGCATTGGACGTCAACTTGCAATGATATCGATATCTTACTGGACCATTAGTCATGTTTGTCATACGCTTAACATAGAACTATCAGATAGTTAAGTTATAAAACCTAGTTTCCACTTTGAATAAGACGCATCGCGCTAAACACTGATATGATCTTTTGTCTTTCTAAACCATCTGTAATGGCTTTAGGTACCGTGCCAGCTCCCGTGATCTTCGGGCTTCTCATAGACCGCTCCTGCCTTCTTTGGGAAACAGGTTGCGACGGCTCCAAGTCATGTTGGCTCTACAACAACCAGAAGTTTTCTCGCTCCTTTCTCCTCATAACCGTACTTTTCAAGTCTGTCACCTTCGTCCTGTGCGTGGGAGCTCTGTATTCATACAGACCAACCGAACATCCTGCTAAACAAATCCAAGCGGAGAAAAGGCAAACCCAGCAAAAGGATTTTGAGCGATCGCGCGGATCTTTTTCGGCGAGTTTCCGCGACAAAAGCTACACAGTAAACACCTGAATGTGTCGGTATGTACATCAGTTATTATTTCAAGGTGGAGACAAGGCACTTGATTATTATACATCAAGCTGAAAACCTTCTTCAGAATGAACTATTGCGTATTTGGAGCAAAGCTCTGACATTGTTTTCTTGTTAGTTCAGTAACATGATACGTATATAGCCGAAACAAATCGGACGCAGCATTTGTCGCCAAATTGTTGAATTAATGCACCGCATTACATCAAGCATGGCGTGTTTCCCATCAACAGTTGCTAATAGGCTGCCAAGTGAGGTTTTGTCCAGGTTTGTACATATCACAAAAGCGTTTTGTGACCTAGATGTTGTGGTTATGTGTGTGTAGATTCAGCATTAGAACATCGTTCTGTTACTTGAGCGCTGACGCCTTGATATGCTAGTCGCTATGCATACTCTTAATCTTGCTTATCGTAATAGAATAATTACCGATGAGAGTTTGTAAGTTGTTTCTCTGTGTATTGCAAAATGTGTGACTGCTGTGGTGGTATTGTCAGATCCCAAAGAAACATTTTGAAAATAATCATTTTTCTACGAATTAAGTTATGACCGTCATTCAAAATTCTATGCAGTCTTTTACGTCATACCTAATTCCTACATGTTAATCTATCATGCCAGCTCAAGACAGTATTATTCTTCGGAAACACAAACTGAATAATGATTATGATGTATGTTACATAAAGAGCATCGTTGATATGCTTCTCTACCCAGTCCGTAATATTTTTTTTTCATGTGGTACATCAAATTTGTTACAGCATCGCAGTCATTTTTCTACCGAAAGCGATTGAGCAAAATGTGAGTGTGTTTTCCAGGCGATATCATGAAGTGTGTGTGTTTGAGGGGGGGGGGGGGATGTACGTGTGTGTGTGTACGTGTGTGTAGGTGCGCGTCAGAGAGTGAATGAGGACTAAGAAGACGAGTAATTTTGTGTTCATATAGATAGTGTTCATAGATGTGTTCAAACGTGTATTCGCTTACACCACTTTGTTCTCGTGGGGTATTTAATTGTCTGGCGTATGAAAATATTTAACTTTACAAGTAGACACCGATGATATGTAAATTGCCCTCGTGATGTTGTCTTATGATAGAATATGAAATGATTCTGATGTAATCAGGCAGCTGCACTACTGGGACCAAAAAAAGAAGAAGAATATAATGGTTTGTATGTGGGACCCCATTACTGTGCCATCTTGTAAATATTAATGATCCACTGCCAGACCATTTTCATTCCACAAGACACGGTGATTCTTTCAAACTTATACAACTGTCGTTTGTAACATTGATGATGCTGACGATGATGATGAAAAATCTGGTGAGTATAGTTTTAATGAATCGCAAACCTCCACTGCACATGAAACGATTACCTCTTCGAATTTTGTTATCACTTTGGTAAAGTAGCTTGTCCCTTTTGATATGCAGATATTTGCTAAAAACTCAAGTATATGTGGTGAAGACAATACGAAACACCTTCTAACTAATTCTGAGATATTCCCTCATTTCGTTATGATAATGTCTATTGGTTGTTGCCCGTGCAACCCCTGCATGGGCTGGTTTTATATCAGACGTGCTGAAGTGAGGAATACCAATGAACACCAATATGAAGATATCTCCCACTTCGAGTCTGTATGCTACCAAAAGTCGAAACTGAACATTTACGTCGATACCACATCGCCGGTTAAGCCTATTGGGTCATCTGGCGTCGTTCAATTCTACAGTGATCTACTTTGTATCTTATTCATGTAGACTGCAGTGCAATGCATGCGAGTGTAAATGATATGGATAATACATACAGAGCAGGATAGGTCATTTCCCAGTTGGAATTTATGTCTGCATAATTATCTACACTCCCAATATGTGTTCTTAGTCGGCAACCCAGTTAGATGAATGAGGTAACAAATGAATCTGCATTTTTTTTTTGCATTACAAGTCTAGGGACAAATAAACGAGAGACCTTCACAGAGCATAAGCAACTTTGCTGGAGTATGATAATGAATGGTGCAAATGCTAGAGTTGAATACACATTAACTTGTATATGAGTTACGGTTGCATAGTTTTACAAGTTGAGAAACAGTTTTATTTTAATTCATATTAGTGACTTGTACAAGAATGGTTTTACTTGCTCTAGTGTACATATATAGATGATTATGTATGTGAGCAGATGGGTGTTACGTAAACTTGCTCTAGAAGGTGGCATGTGCTTCTCATATATCATTTCAAATAGCAAAATGAAGACTTAACAGACTGACAGATATACCCCTATTTTCTGAAACGATACACATACAGCACATGTAACGTTTTGCATTATAAGAGTTTAAATGATTATAACGTAATACCTGCCACTGTAGGTCGGACGAAAACACAGGAAATAAGCTCACAATTTAAACTGTAAAGAATAGTTGCACCGCAAAGTGAACAATAAATTCATTGTGTTTCAAATATATTGTATACTACAAAGATATCGTATGCACTTCTTACAGTGTAATTACGAGTTGAACCAATGACATTTGGATAATATTCGACGGGTAGAACTAAAGTATGTAACCCATAAGCTCAGACCTCTCTTGTGGTGTTTGTCAATACAAACACTGTTCAAAAGCTTTTGTATATAATAGAGGTAATCATAGAGTGCTCTCTGATCTTGATTAAATTTCACGGTTTGATTTCTCGGTTTTCATCAATCAGATGATGAAAGATAAGAACAAAACTCGTATTAAATAGGATGGAATCTCCTGTGGCCGCTTATGTACGTTTATTACTCCTCCTTGTCTGAGAGGGTGTAGCTCTGTGAAGGCCGGGGTTTGTTTTTTGTTTTTATTTCGTCATTACAGTTACTATTCAACTCAAACTGGATTCAGAGGACTCTCACTTCCCGTCCCTTCATGCTGGCACGCACGCTCCATGTCCTTTATTACAATATGTGTCAGCTTAATCATCTTGAAAAAATACTTTCTTTGTGCATTGTCATTGATTGTTAGATGTTCAACGCATTTACATGTCATTTTCATTAAATTATTAGTATATTTAAAGCGTGAACTTGTGGAATCTGTGTCCCTTTATTTCAAATCTTTTTCATAACTTTGAGAATCTGGATACAGGCAAAACTGATTGTTCAGACGCTCTGTAATGGTAGTTGCAACTTGAGATGTGCATGAGTGGGACACTGCTCCACGTTCGAGTGGTTTTTGAAAGACAACGTACATGACAATGAGCAGGCAGGTAAACGTTTCATTTGCAGCGGAAATGAGATAAACAAAACATATCAATTCGCGGGTTGCAAATGTTTTAACGAAAATGTGACATCAGCTGCAATCAAACATAACAAATAGGAGTAATGAATGATGTCATCCCTTCATAATTCTTCCATTGCTGTATATATAACGTTACGTAGTAGTCAAAGATACCATTGCCATGTTACTGCAACTCTATACTTGATGCGAAGGATCAATCAATTTGATTTTATGCATTGAAAAAGAGAAGCTTATTTGAGATTTAATTAAATTAATTTAATTCAAGTGGTGGTGACCGACATCATTGTCTCATTAAAACCTTTCAGTCTTCAAATTCTATACCTTTCTTAAGATCGATTGTAGTTTAAAAATATATATATACTTTTTTTCTTGTAAGATTGCTTCCTCTCTATTAAAGCCCAAGTGAGACAACATCCTTTGTTCCACATTACTGAATCAGGGATCATGGATTCCGTTTCTTTCAAACTGTACTCATAACTCCACAGCTGAACAATCTTGCAAATATAAAATAGTATTATTACAATTTTTATAAGATATATGCGACAAATTCCAACACACAAACGGTCAAGATCAAAGGCAAAACAGAATTGACAGAACTCAATATTGGGTGCATTAAAGTACCTTTTTGTTCGGTAGAAGCTTGCACACACACACACATCTGTCAACAGTCAACAAAAGTTAGGTAAGCAAGCATTCATTGTCCAAGAAAGCAACGTGTTATAATTGGTGATTTCTGTGCATATTTGTGTGTGTGTGTGTGGGTGTGTAGGTGTGGGTGTGTGTGTGTGTGTGTGTGTGTGTGTGTGTGTGTATGATTTCAACTCACAAGACACCCAGTGAGTGTTCGGTGGTTCCCCGTGAACAACAGCAGACGCTTAATTTTGGAATGCAGGTTCGTTGTTATTCAAATTCATGATATTGTAGGGTAATTTGTCAGTCAGTTGCAAAGGTTCGTTGTTATTGTACAGGTGCTACAGGAGGATGTCACGTGCCTCATTTACATTCCATTGTGTGCATGTCTTCCACCTTCTCGCAAGCATATATATATATACAGTATATATATATATATATATATATATATATATATATAATATTATATTAAATATCCTCTTTTCCGAAAATGAGGAGCAGTAAGAGGAATAATGATGTCAAAGCTACGCACCGTTTTCTCCTTCCTCTCTCATATCTCACATATAAAAAAAATAATTAAGGAGAAGCCAAAAAGCTGCTGTAGCGGTGTTTTCTTAGAGAAGCATTACCCCAATTTATTCACCGCTACGTGAATCTCATTTAGAAGATCCAGCTGAGGCACGCGGCAGATTTTTATTCATACCTCTCTGCCCCAAAAAGTAAAATCCCCTATCGCAACAAGCCCGCGTAGCTTGTCCGGAAAGGTGTGACACGGCCTTAAAGGCCGTGTCACACCAGCCTTGCGTGCGACTTGCAAAGAACAATTTTGACTACCCGGAGGTCCCCGTAGATGATCCGCACATGACAGTACCTAGCATGTATCTCAAAAGTAGTCGCCCGGAGGTGCGCACGCATATTTTTTTACCCACAACCGCGTTTAGGCCCTGTCATACCTTTCCGGGCAAGCTACTCGGGCTTGTTACGTGCAGGGATTTTCTAGCTTACCGGACATTCCTGAGGGCGGAAAAGGATTTGTGCGAGTCAGCGCATGTGTCTTACTTGCTGGACGCGTTATACTTGCGAGTATACTGTGTGACCTTGGTACCAGTCGCGTGGGGGCTGACAACTCAGTGAAGGAATTCCTCCAATGGAATGGCTGAAATCTCATAGAATTTCATTATCTTGGCTGCATACGGGACTGCGAAGTACCTGCGTGGGAATTGCCTGGGAAGTACTGCCGCTAAGTGTCTCCTACTGGCGTTCTGCGTGGACCTCTACGGGCATTCCCGCGACTCACCCGGAAAAAGTTTTGATAATGCTCAAAACTTGGCTGCGGTTAAATCGGACTTGCGTGAGCACCTCCGGGCAGCTACGCGCTAGATACTGTCAGGTGCGGACAAAATGCGGAGAGCTCCGGGGAGTAAATTTGTTTCCCCGCAAGTCAAGCCGCAGAAGTTCCCCCGTACGGTATGACAAGGCATGAATGAAAATTGCAAACATTCTTGTTCGCCCGCTGAAAATCTTCTACGTGCTGGAAACTACCTCCTCGCCACAAGCCCGCGTAGCTTGCCCGGAATGGTGTGACACGGCCTTAAGACAGAGAAATCTACCCATCCCTAATGTCTATCCACGCTGATTTAAAATCTTTGATAATCAAGTCTTGAATATTTCAAAGGTATGTTGAGAGCTGCTTGAATGGCCCAATTACAAAAGCTAATTTAGACCAGTTTATTTCATGACTCATGTGTTTGTACCCCGTTGATAAAATGAATTATCTGACACCGATGTAATGAAATTCTTGTATAGCGAACACCTACTAAAAGTTTGATTGATAACTCGCATAAGTTGCATAGATTGTAGCTGATGACGATTGTTGTATATCGTACTATATCAACGGGTGTTGATTGCGTGATCAAATAAGTAGTTCGCACATAAACAATTTGGGTTATCAGCGCTATTAAGCCTTGGGAACACAGCCGCTTCAAACTGACATACATATATTCAATTTTGGTACAGTTTATTGATCGACGGTTAAATCCGTTAAATATGATAAGTGCAACTGCGGTGTTCATTGTAAATAGAAAACAGAAGCACTTACTTTTGTATTCAGGTGTCAATTTCAATCTCTCAAAGTTTTAGAGAGGAGTTTTTGAAAATTAGTTAATTGATGTTTAGGCCTATTGCAGAAATTTCATACGTAGAAAACCAAAAACTATTTGTATTGGTTACCCTTCTCACAGAACATTACCCTAATCATGATATTCACCGATTCCCGAATCTCATTAGCTGATGCAGCTGAGGCACGCGGCTGGTTAGTATTCATATTGCTACAGTCACACACGGCCGGATTTCGAACCGGGTCCATAAGGAAATAAAAATCGTATCGACCCGGTTCGAACCGTAGAGACCCGCATTAACCCGCATCGTAACCCTGTCAATTCATGGTGGATTCCGGGGCCTGAAAATTGTTTGGTCATGTTCAAAATTTTCTCACGGATTTCAATTCCGTATTGATATCCGAATTGACACGGTTCGACCTGCATTGGCTCGAATCGATCCGCGCTGTGCCCAACCCGCAGCGTAAAACCATACGGACCCTTGCCGTTTACCGCATTGCCTTCATGCAACGGATGATATGATGACAAGGTTTACATCCGGATCAGTGTAAGGGTCGAAGCGGGTTGACATGGGTGGGTCTGTAGGGGTCGCAAAGGGATTCAGTTAAGGATTTAAAGCGGATTTTTATACTGTTCGATACGGGTCAATATGGGATCGCGTTGCAGCTGCTGTAGTGTTGTTTTTGAATTGTTGTAAAATCGTGGACTGAAGTCTTGCTATTTAGTCATGTCAAAGGTGCATAATATTATAAGTATGAATTCATCCACTTTACATTATATTAGAGATTATGAATATCTAACGGACTGAATTAAATCTAGATCTGATGATGTACGTATAACTTTGCCCTCTGTGTTTCCCAATCTTGCGCTTCCATGGTACAACTAGGTGTCCTTGTCCAGTATCCATGGTGGCAGCAAAACCACTTAAAGTCCATGACCTCCTGTAACTTTATAGATTGCTCAGATCAAGCAACGATCGCTGTGCAGGTAAATCAGTGTTATTTCGCTGCTTAGTTCCTGGTGCCGGACACGGTTCACGCTTCCGGTATTACAGCTGAATGCCCGGGATGTTGTTCTCATCTCTGCGACGCTAGCTTATGAAGATCCACTTAATTAATGTACAAGTGAATGACTGAATGATTTCGCGTTATTCTATTACTGTGCGCTTTGTGACGAGACTTGAGTGTCAGCACAGATGTATGAATGCAAAAACGCCATTGGAGTTAAAGTGTTGTATAGCTCATGGGTACTGCATAGCATGCATCTCAGAGAGACATTTTTCAAACGTCACATGTGCAAGCTTTTTGGGACTTCTACTTATAGACAGTGCATGGCAATATTTAGAATTGCCTTTAATACCATAACCTCAATCACTGCGATCATAAGAAAGATTTGTGCCAGTTGCAGAGCTTGTTGTACATACATGTGATATATCTGTACTAAGTGCTGATATGGCAATTAATAATGCAATGGCAATCAATACGTCATATAACACAGAAGACGAACGACTACTAAGCTGAACTGGATGAAAATACACAGAAATGTAGGTCTTAACACTTGGCATGCCGCAGATTTACTTACAGAAAAAAGCATCTGTCATGTCTGCCTTGTATCTTATGAGTTGCCTCATTCTGTAAGCATACACTATATAGGCTGTGTATATTTTCTGTATTATGAGATCGCAATACGTCCAATTGTGATCGATAGGGCAATACTATGTATATACGTTATTCAAAATGTATTATTTAGTACTGCCTCTAATAATATGTGAGCGAACCCGGAAACCTACACTAATAACCAGCTAGCATACTTAAACCTGATCACTCACGCTAAAGAACGAATTAAATCGGGGGAAGTGAGCGATTCAATTGCCCCAATCCCCCAAACCCCGTCCCCGCATATGCATGACCAAATGTCATTTCCCGGGTGACTCGAACACTTTCCCTTCTGGAAACCGTATACTTTTTATATTCACCACTTCTGTCCACTATTCTTAATTGAAAGCACAGTGTAAACTGGTACAGAATTTCCCTTGAAATGTAGTTTCGTTTATGTCGCGTGTTGTTTTCTGAAAATAAAAACAAATACACGATATTGTCAATCGCCGAAATGACATCTATCTATATAGAACATCTATAGCAAGGGAAGCAAATTGTGCGGACAGAACGAGAAGATAAAGGCAGGGGAAAATCAGGATAAACACCGAGTAGACCTGTACCATTGTAGTCAGGAATCGGAACATTAGCATGACAATAGCACGGCTATTACCAATGTGGATCCACCATGGGACAGTCTTGCAGAAGGCAAAGAAGCCCTTCGAACCGCCCTAAAGAAGCTTTGTTAAGATTCTGAAAGTGGTGCCTGTTTGTGGGTGACACCTTTACTCGTCAAGCTGGAAAGTAAACGGCCACTATCGCTCCAATCCCATATACATACATAACAAGTGCACGGCCTTAGTGGCACTAATTGCTCAGAAACTTTAACAAACTGCGTTTGTGTTGCATATTGTGTTTATGGATTGACGCTGGTGATGAACATTTACATCTGGGCGTATTGCAAGGTAAGTATAGGCCCCTATTCAATATTTTATTGTCATTATGGAAATATCTATTCATTGCACAGCATGCCAAAATCGGCTATTCAACCATTATATTCCTGTGTGACAAAAATGTCAAATGTTTTTGTGTCTTTGAGTATCATGATTATCAATATATTCTTAGTTGACATCAAAGCATACAAACTGAATAACATTTTTATGAAAATAGTACGACAAGAAATATACTAATTTAGTATGTTATAACAGGAAAGACATGTAACGCCAGAAAATATATTGATTCGTGTCACTAAATGCAAGATGATGATAACATGATGAAAACTCATTGTGAATATAATAAGTACACCGCATAAGATATTTCGTATTCATGTTGTGTGATTGTGATTTGCGAACAGCCGTGATTCCTTCGCATCTTAGGGGATATTTCCTGCCCTTCAATATCGACCCTTCTAATGACGTATTTATTATGCTGTTTGCCCCTGAGAACAGTTTATTCTACTTTGGCTAGCAGGTAGTAACAAATTAATAGACAGAGCAAATGAATAAAATGTCGTATCAGATAATGCATCAGCAAAACTGTTGCTCCGGTGAACCTCCAGCCATGTACTTGATATTCACATTTGAGGACTCGTTTCAAATTGATTCAGCTTTAGACGGAGATAAATAAATGTTTGCCAAATATATAATAAAATATAAAACGTCAAATCAAGTCTTATAGAAGTCAAAGCATGAAACCAAAGCATCTAGATATTTGTAAGTAAACTGTAGGCGGATCCGAATGGCACCTAATTAGATTACAGGTTTACGATTCATACAGGTCATGCAAGAAAATTTACTAATTTGATTATTGCCTTGTTTTATCATCATGCGTGACCTTCTTGCCTTTTTTTTGGGGGGGGGCGATTTGTATGGTTAACTTGATAAGTGAAATGTTGTCAAAGATGGCGTATCTTACCATTACCCTTCCCAGTTTTTTTTTTTTTTTTTTCAGGGCTGCCAAGTCGAATTTTTCGAGTGTACATGAGATTCACGCAGTTTGCATGCCTTCCTCGTATGCTTTCTTCTGAAATCTTAGGAAAAAAACGTACCTGACTTAGTAACTGTCTAAAATACGATTTACTTGATTCGGCTTCTTTGGATATATTCATTAATTTTGATACAGTTGTAAATAGTCACAGCATATAGTTACATTTCCATTCACAGCATTTTCTCTATCATAATGTTACATTTAATCATGTAAATGTACTATACTTAAAGTTATTGTGTTTTAAATGAAATAAACATATTTCATTTGAAGTTGTAGGCCTACACTTTTTTGAATGTATGACAAAATCAAATGCATCTTTCCACTCAACAGACACCAAACACTACCCTGCATTAGGCTCTAGCTGAAATTACAGACCCCAAAGTGATTGGAATAACACCATTTTTTTTTTTTTAGATGCGCGGGCTCGAAGAAAATAGTGCTATTTCTGTCCCCTATTTAGGGATCCTTAACTTTACTATATAGCGGGTCGAAACAGGTGACAGTGCGCAATATATTTGTTTTATATCAACTCCGAAGAATCTCTAAAAAAGAACACCGTAAAAAATAAGAATGTTATCACTTATCACATTGCGTCATACCGAGTTTAATCCTCATCCTAAACATTTTGATCAGATTCATCCAATAATCCAATTATGTAATCTTACCATTACTGCACCAAATTTCGAAATTCTTCTTCAGGGTTTCGGAAAATCACTTAGTACAAACATGAAAAGTTGTAAAAGTTGTTGAAGGCTAACACTGCATTACAATAATTCTTTTCATCTTATATTTACAAACACACACACACACACACACACACTCACACACTCACACACTCTCTCTCCCTCTCCCTCTCTCCCTCTCTCTCACACACACACACATACACACACGCACACACACGTATATGTATGTATGTATGTATATATATATTATATATACATATCCCCAGGTATATGCAGGGCTCGACAATAGCGGTGGCCCGGTGGCCGTTGACCACTAAAAATTGATGTCGGTCCACCATATTTCCAAAAATATTACCTTTTGGTGGCCCGGTTGGGCAACGAATATTCAAAATGGATTGCTATGTTTCGTTTACTTTCGGGCCAGTACGTTTCTTTTTCGAGCCGCTAAAATGTCAAATTGACCAATTTGATAGCACCAGATATTGAAAAAAATGTCAGTGTCGATCCCCGATATATATATATATCGACATAAGCGGCGGTCCGCTGACAAGGCGCACTAAAAGTAGATGTCGGCTAACATTGTCCAAGAAATTTTGATTTGCTGATCCGAGATTGCCAAAAGATCGTAAGCGTGTACATTATTTCTACGTGATTTTTCTCTTCCACAAAAGCCTAGAATAGTTTGAGGTTCAGTGCTTGGTATAACTGCACGCATTTCAGCTAGCTGCTGCGACCATTCTTGTCAGATGGCTGACAGTCTTCAGTCTACTCAATCTACTCGGTCTTATGTGTTTTAAAGCCAAATTTGCCCAAACTATTTTTTTCTTCTCACGGCCAGATTTTATCTATATAAAAATACAAGCATGTTTACCACTATATTTTGGTTGGCATAAACTTAAGCGACATAAGTACGAGTTTTTGGCTTTGAATCTAGCATCACTCGAACCTTGCCAGGCTGCAAATACACAGTGTCAAGAGAGCGCTATGAGATATAATTTAGAAGGCATTTCTATCGGACCCCTCACGAGCTTAGCTGAAACTGTTATCCCATTCATAGCTCGGTAAATGTCTGTAAGCGTGGAGAGCTAGTTGGGTACAGTGCCGTATGGTATTTCAATGGCTCGGAGACTAGGTGACGACCTGGTGGCGGAGTGGTAGCGTATCGAGACGTCTCCACGATGTCTTCTGGAGACTAATCTGGTCTCCGGGGATTGCGAGAGAATCGAACATGTTTGATTTTTTCCGGAGCTTTTTTTCCAGTCTCCACCTCGTCTCGGAGACTTCTCCGCGACGTCTTCGCAATCTTGCGGAGTGATCCATTGGCGACCTACCGGAGACGTCGCGCAGACGTCTCCGGGAATGGGAAGATATCTTGGAGACATTGCGGTGACGTAGCGACTTCAGGGTAAATATGTGTTGTCACTTTATTTGGAGACGTCTCGGACGTCGCCCTGGGGTTGCCTTCTTGGTGAGAGCGTAAGCATTGCACAAGTCACCGGCGACGGCAGTCGCGGCGAATTCTCCTCCAGGGAGAAAGTAGGGTTTGAAGCGCCCTGATGTGTGCCAGTTTTCATATAATTATATCGGTGCATTCATTTCCATGTTTCATTAAATTCTTTGACTTAGTTTTTTTTTTCGGGCCACAAAGATTAGTGTACAGTTTTAGTATACACGCACACGCACACACTCACACACACACATGATATAATGTATATATATATATATATATATATATATACTTGGTGATTCTATCCTTCTATGAAGAGTGCTCGATATCCTCAAAGGAAGAGCTTTAGACAGAAGTATTGGAACAAGTTCACGCGGTTGACTGTAGGTTCATTTGTATTTATTGATACTCGGAGTTTCATGCAACCTCCATGAGGTGCAATCATCAGGCAATTCGGTGGATTGCATATACGGTGCGCCACCTATCGGTTGTAGCGGACAGGCCGAAATCCGCAATGCCTTATGGGAAAAAGTCGACATCAAAATTACTCGTATTATATGCACATGCAGCAGCGCAGCTCAGCTCAGCCGGCCGCGCCGGGCGGGCGGGCGCCCGGGCTGCGTGTTTTTTTTTAGACGGCGCAGATTGGGGACCCTAAAAATCTATTGGGGACCCTATCCCTAAACCTAACCCTAATCCTAATCCTAACCCTAACCATCAAACCCTAACCCTAACCCTAACCCTAACCCCAACCCTAACCCTAACCCTAACCCTAACCCTAACCAAAAACCCTAACCCAACGTTTTTCCCATAGGTTTAACACGCGCCATGCCCCAATCTGTGCCGTCTTAACAAAAAAACGCGCCCGGGCTGGGCCGGCCGGATATCAATTGCGAGATCGAGAGATAGATCGATACGGTATGGTATTAGCAGCAAACTGGCTTTTCCGTGCTGCATGTTCGACGCGACGTATGTACACTTCAAAATGCAGGCTTTGCTTTTGACTTATTTCTTTGGCAAAAGACACCAAAGCTGGTTGGAAAAAAGGCATCTCACATGCCAAATTGTTACTTACCTGCTGTTCTAAACAGACTCAACCAGGGCTGCCAAAGCCTCCTTGTGCTTCTTGGCCTTCTGGTCTGGCTTGTTGGCCCGCCTCTCCTGACTGCACGGGAGGTATGCCACGATCATTCAGGTATTTCTTCAGTTCGTCGACTCGCATTCGCCGGAAGACAGCTAGGTCTTGGGGGTCTGCCATTTTCGCCTTGGGCCTTGGGTTTGGGGAGGGGGGGGGGGGGTCTGCCATTTTTTTAAGTCCGCTGTGCTCTGTGACGACCGTAACGCGCACCTCTAGTTACCGCGTATACCGATCGCCAGGCGCTAGGCCAGTACAGTTATTGTACAGTAAACAGTGCATTGCGCATGCAGCTACTGTCTGCTGCGCTGTTGCGTAGCTCTAGCTGCATAGCGCGATGTCGACCCCAAAGTTGAAAATCGGCCTGTCCGCTACAACCGATAGGTGGCGCACCGTATATGGAATCCACCGAATTATTACATCCCAGAAATGATACCATTGAACAATGCATTTGGATTGAATTAACGCACTTTAAGCGCATGATACCATAACAAGCTATACGCGCTAGGACCATAGTGACCAGTGCGCACTGAAACATATTCATTATTACGTACAAATTTGTATATCAGACAATCATAAACTCCCATGATTATAGCCAAAACATAGTTCTGGTACGCATGCAAAAGTTGTCAAATTTCGCTCCCAAATTTGAACGTATACCTAGGAAATGTGCGGAACAACGCTGTAATAACAAGATATTCGATGGGTAAAGACGAAAATGCGAAATATTAACCAAAAAGGTTCAGTCTCAGAACTTACCCGAACGGGATCAGGCTAAACTCGGACTCGGGGATAACTCGGCCTCGCTTGACGGCGGGCTGAGTTGTATTGGTCGTCTCTCTGGATTAATTGTACAGTGGTAGTTGTACTATGTGAGCAGCCTGTATAAACTAGCACTTCGCGTTCTGGCTACTCGCAGTATGGTCCGAGTTTTTAAAACGCGCGCATCAAAAAACCTCTTTGGCGCGCATGCTAAATTAGTGTGCGCCTATCAAGCACCTCTAAAATCAATCAGACGCTTGATAAACAACAACAAAAACTTCAAAGGCAGCGCGTCTCCAGCAACTGAGGTGATCACCGCGCGCTGTCCATTTGTTTTGTACAGGATTAGCACGCACTTTCCTGTCTGTTCAGTTAGGCCTCGTTTGGTATTAAAGGTGCATGGTCCCGGTGTTTTAGTTAAATGCGTACGCGGGCGCACGGCGCAAGTTTCCTATAGAGACCTACGTTACCGACTCCTCTTTGGCGCTTACGCTTTGGCCCACTTTCCCGAGTCCGAAGAAGTCCGATTCACTGTAGTCAGTGGTCCGATCACAGTTCGGCTCAATATTCGGCTGAGGGGGATGACAGCTATAGCAAACTTCTTTTGTGATGTCATAATAAGAAGCATATATGCACGCACCCTGGCTTTACTACAGACTGCGCGATGCGCAGAGAAGACAACGAAGGCAACGTTACTTAGCAACACCTACGCACTTTACTCTTGATGACAACTCAACTTCGGTAATCTTCGTATCAATGCTAACAGTGATCGGCAGTATCATCAACAGCGCCCTCTACACTACCGGGACTATGCACCCTTATACTGAAGTACAGTAGAATGTGGCGATCATGAACTGCGTGTAAATTGTCTGAAATAGGGTCGAGTTTCCCTGAGACCGAGTTAGTCTGGATCCTTCTGGAATAAAAGTCGGTTTTCCGACTTTTATTTTTTTTCTCAAAATACTCCAAAACGACTCATCATCCCGGCAAATCGCGTCAGGCAGGTAAGTTTCTTTGTAGACTCTTTCGATATATTGCAAGCAAATATGAAATGGTGCCAGACGGGTTCTCAAACCCTTACCAAAACTATGTTTTCACTTTAAAGCCCAAACAAAGTTCTGGTACGCCTGCCAAAGTTGTCAAATTTCGCTCCCAAATGTGAACGTATGCTTAGGAAATGTGCAGGATAACGATATCATAACAAGATATTGGATGGGTAACGACGAAAATGCGAAATATTAACCAAAAAGGTTCAGTCTCAGTACTTACCCGAACGGGGTCAGGCTAGACTCGGACTCGGGGATAACTCGGCTTCGCTTTGACAGCGGGATGAGTTGTAATGGTTGTCCCTCTGATTGTACAGTGTTGTCCTATGGGAGCGGCCTGTATAAACTAGCGCTTCGTGTTCTGGCTACTCGCAGTAATGGTCCGAGTTGTTACAACGCGCGCATCAAAAACGGCTTGCGCGCATGCAAAATTAGTGTGCGCCTATCAAGCACCTCTAAAACAATCAAAGGCGCTTGATAAACAACAACAAAAACTCCAAAGACCGCGCGTCTCAGCATCGAGGACCGCGCGCTGTCATTTTTGTTTTGTTTTGTACAGGATTACGTTAGCACGCACTTTCCTGTCCATTCAGTTAGGCCTCATTTGGTATTATGCAGTGGCCAGTTAGAATGTGGCGATCACGAACTGCGTGTGAATTGTCTAAAGCAGGGTCGATTTTTCCCCGAGACCGAGTTAGTCTGGAGCCTTCTGGAATAAAAGTCGGTTTTCCTACTATTATTATTTTTCTCAAAATACTCCAAACCGACTCATCATTCCGGCAAACCGCGTCAGCCAGGTAAGTTTCGTAGTGGACTCTTTCGATATATTGCAAGAAAAAATGAAATGGCGCTAGACGGGTTCTCAAGCACTTACCGAAACTTAGTTTTCACTTTAAGCCGTTGGACAATGCATGTACGTAATGATGCATTTGGTTGAGTTGATGCATTTTAAAGTGCGTGACACCATAACAAGTTTTACGCGCTATGACCATAGTGACCAGCGCGTACTGAATCACATTCATTATTACGTATTGAATATCAGGCAATAATAACTTCCCAGAAATAATTACCATTGACCAATGCATTGGATTGACTTGACGAGCTTTAAAGTGCGTGACACTGTAACAAATTAACAAATTATACGAGCTATAGGACCATAGAGGCCAGCGCGTACTGAATCACATTCATTATTACGTATTGAGTAATTGCATCCTGTATTATCCTGCATCTAATATTGTGAGCTATTTTTCATCCCAATTAATTTGTTTTATAACTCATCACAAATTCGTTTAATTCATCGCATATTTGGTTAATAATTCCTTTCGTAAATGTATGTATCAACCTGGGCTTTTTTTTTTTGCATCGATGCAAATTTCCGGATGCAATTACTCAATACGTAATAATGAATGTGATTCAGTACGCACTGGCCTCTATAATTTGTTAATTTGTTATAGTGTCACGCGCTTTAAAGCGCGTCAAGTCAATCCAATGCATTGGTCAATGGTAATTATTTCTGGGAAGTTATTATTGCCTGATATTCAATACGTAATAATGAATGTGATTCAGTACGCGCTGGTCACTATGGTCATTGCGCGTAAAACTTGTTATGGTGTCATGCACTTTAAAATGCATCGTTCCCGTCTCCATATTCCTTCATTCTTGTTCACTTAGCGTACGAATACATTTCCGTATGTCTTTGCGTTTTTCTTTTTTCTGTTTCTATTTTTTCTTTTTTTTCTTGAACCGAAAGTCACTCGTATATCTTTTGTTAATTCACCAGTCTTGTGTCCTTCTCACTCTCCCTCTTCACCTCCATATCCCTTCTCTCTCTCTCTCTCGTCATATTTCCCTTTCTTTGTTTTGTTTTGGTTTTTTCACAATATATCGTGTATATATTGTATATTTCTGTACATTTTTCTTTCTTTTCATCAATCGCATTTCATTATTTTCTTTGTTATAGTTATTTTGTACACTTTTCAGAGTTATTTGCAATTATTATTTATTAATATTATAATGTGCTATATGTTTTTCATTGGACTCCGATACCCAGAGTTTGAGTTGTTGAGTAAATAAACTTTCAAACTTTCAAACTTTTATCAACTCAACCAAATGCATCATTACATACATGCATTGTCCAACGGCTTAATCATAGGAGTTTATAATTGTCTGATATACGTAATAATGAATATGATTCAGTGCGCACTGGTCACTATGGTCCTAGCGCGTATAGCTTGTTATGGTATCACGCGCTTAAAGTGCGTTAATTCAATCCAAATGCATTGTTCAATGGTATCATGTCTCTGTTCTGCCATGGACGTCACTGCCCGTTGGCGATCACTGATATACAAATGATGCACAGGATAGAGTGTGTTAGTGTAGGCGTGGTGCACTCGAGGGTATTTACAATTGTGAAACATGCACGAGGCGAAGCCGAGTGCATGTTGCACTACATTGTAAATACCCGAGAGTGAGCTACGCCTCCACTAACGCCACGAAATAATCCTGTGCATCATTTGTTTTATAAAATGGGTCGAAAATTCGAAAACTAACATCATTTTTCAGCGTTTTTCACGTACCCTAGTGGGTCAAGACGTCCGAAGATGTTCGTCCCAAACATTTACGCACGTCGCACTCGCGGAAGTCCCGCACATACAGTATAAGTATAATGATGATGATGATGATGATCCACAGCATTTGTATGGCGCCATATATCTGTCACAGAAACATTCAAAGGCGCATGGGGGTTGGGTTTCCGGACACTTAAGTTCCCGCATGAAAACTTACTTATTTTACATAGAATATGCACCCTTTACCTTAAAGACTTGATATAGACTCCTCATATAGGCCTACTAGACAACATACTCTGAAAACGGCGTGAGAATCAACCTGCTAAATCGTTGGATTTGCTCTTCAAAGTGACTCCATGTACGCGTCCGGTCCCATAACGCTTGGTCTACTGTGCTGTACAAAGTGTACGTATAGTAGAGTATACGTACGTACGCCACACATGTTATGCACAAGGGAAGACAGGCCGACCGGCCGGCAGCCCGAACTAGAAGTTGTTTACAGGATCGACAGCGCGTATGCATGCAATTCATCAAAGGAGCCGCCGCGCGCACAGACGATCGGCAATCTACCGTAGGATTACAGGCAGTGCAATTGTACTGAAGTAAAGGAAGGAGGTGTGTCTCATTTCAGCGCTTCCTATTGGCTACATTCTTGAACCCATTACATTTTTATAATGCAGTATGTCTCCGCCATCTCCCTCTATCGTCGCACGAATGCAGCAGCAATGTAGATCCTCTCTCGCCAACTAATCCAGCCATTGCAGAAAGGAAAGTGAGTCGCTGTCGTCCACGTGATCTCTTCCCGTTCACAAATCCAGACAGGACTAGATGTTCAGTTTGCCTCTTCCTCACGACATGGCCCAAAAACTGCATCTGGCGTTTCCTGGTGGTCGAAAGCAGCTCACGTTCAGCCGACACCATTTCTAGTACTTCTGTGTTTGATTTTCTTTCCGTCCATGATATTTTCAACATTCTCCTGTAGCACCACATCTCGAAACTTTCTATTCTGTGTCTCATCATGTCTGGGATGTAATAATTGCCTGATGATTGCGCTTCATGGAGGTTGCATGAAACTCCGAGTAGCAATAAATACGGATGAACCTACAGTCAACCGCGTGAACTTGTTCCAATACTTCTATATACATATACATGTACACATACATATATATAATATATAATATATAATATATAATATATATATGTATATATATTATATATACATACATACTTGGTGATTCTATCCTTCTATGAAGAGTGCTCGATATCCTCAAAGGAAGAGCTTTAGACAGAAGTATTGGAACAAGTTCACTCGGTTGACAGCAGGTTCATCCGTATTTTATTGCAATAAAATACGGATGAACCTGCTGTCAACCGAGTGAACTTGTTCCAATACTTCTACATATATATATATATAGAGAGAGAGAGAGAGAGAGAGATAGAGAAAGAGAGAGAGAGAGAGATGAATTGCCTCGATCATGCACTGAACGGAGCGAACGAGTTAGCAAGATGCAATATTTACTTGTTGAAGACCGATATTTTAACGGCAGTGGGACGCAATGGGGGGGGGGTATGCAGACATGCGAGGAGTACTGGATTTGTTGTTATTGGTCCGGCTTGGAAAATGAAAAATGAATTAAATGAAATAAGTGTAGCTTTTCCCAATGCAACGATTTTACTACGTCTATAAACGTATTCTTCTTTGATATGAATTGTTAATTCAAAACCAAAATTCTCTTCTACATCTTCGTTCCTTTTTCTCCTTCTCTCACTATCGATATCATTGTAAGTGAGGGTATTTCCTGAAGCCGACAATGGAAGAAGGTAACGTTGTGTACCGTCCAGGCACACGGACATCAACAATAGGGCTCTACAACAGTGACGCCCTTCAGAACCTACACGATCTCGAGATCAACGTGGAAATCAAGAATGGGATCGGACACGCTTCTCAGACAAATGACGACGTAACGACTGTCGACAACGAGCACTGTAGGAGCGAAATTGGCCGTAGGGTCCTTTCTTGTGACCCCGACGAGTCCGGGATGACTTGCGGGTGGTTAGGATTTCAACTAAAATGGCTGCAGAAGATGTGTACGGCGCCATGGTTGTTGTTCTGCATGTGCTGTGGTACTTTCTCTCAGGTAACGCGAGAAAATCCAATGTCAAACTTTGTGCATTGATCATTATTATTATTATTATTATTATTACTATTATTTATAGTGCGCTTTTCCCACAAGGCCCAAAGCGCTTACAATCAATTCAAAACATGTACGACAGTATGTATAATTGGATAAATGTTATATATACAGCTACGAACTAGTTGCTACTGAAAAGATGTGTTTTCAAGGCTTTTTTGAACACACTGACTGATGGAGACTGTCTAACGGTAAGTGGTAAATTGTTCCAGTGCTTTGAAGCAGACACAGTAAATGTCCTATCACCGGCTAAGGTGCGAGTAACAGAGTATGTGAGACGAAGCGGATCACTAGATGACCTCAAATTTCTAGTAGGTGTATATAAAGTCAAACAGGCGTCTAAATATTTCGGAGCTTGATCGTTAAGGATTTTATAAACAAACAAAACTAATTTGAAAATTATCCGTTGCTTCAAAGGAAGCCAGTGCAACGACTTCAGAAGTGGCTGAGATGGGTAGTCCCTAGAAACCTGAAACACTAATCGGGCTGCCCAATTTTGAAGTCGCTGCACACGATCCAGTTGAGTTGAAGGAATGGAAGAGAGAAGCCCGTTACAATAATCTATACGGGATAGAACTAAAGAACGCACTGCGTTATGACATGCAGATTGATCAATAAATCTCCTAATCCTAGCAATATTTCTTAAATAAAACGTAACAGTACTACAAATTTGAGAAATATGTTGAGACATTGACATTCGACAATCAAAAATAACACCAAGATTTCTTATTGTTTCTGAGGGGCTAATTAGTGTGCAACCAACATTGAGCTGAATGTTTGAAAGACCGCGCAGATTGTGGGCTGAAGCTGCTACAAAAAACTCAGTCTTCGAATCATTCAGTTTCAACTTATTTGCTACCATCCATTTCTTAATATCTAAAATACACATTTCAAGTTTAGTGATGGCATTAAAAGAAGCTCCTGGAGTCTTCGGGTCATAAGAATTATATAACTGTATATCATCAGCATAAAAATGATAATTAACATCATAATGTTGGGCTATCTCGCCAACTGGAAGAGTATAAATTGAGTATCCTATGGGTCCTACTATTGATCCCTGGGGAAGTCCAAACTCTAACACAGTGGGGTTTGACAAATTACCGGCAATGTCAACTTGAGAAGACCATCCCAAAAGGTATGACTGAAACCAGGACAAAACTGTTGACCTAACACCTGTTCGTTTATATAAACGGGAAAGAAAAATTTGATGATCAATCGTGTCAAATGCGGCTGACAGATCTAAAAGAACAGCAAAAACAACCTTGTTTGAATCAATGGCAAACATAATATCATTTTTCACTTTTACTAAAGCTGACTCAGTACTGTGCAGAGACCTGTAAGCAGATTGAAAAGAATCAAAAAGATTGTTAGACTCAATGTGATGAACTAACTGTTTACAAACTGCTTTCTCAATAAGTTTACCTAGAAATGTTAAATTTGACACTGGTCTATAATTCTTAAATTCGTTTTGGTCCAGGCTGGGTTTCTTCAAAAGTGGTTTTACTATTGCCGAGTGTGCTCCTTTGGGAAAAACACCTGTGGAAAGAGATTGATTGACTATGTTTGTAAGCAATGGTAATACATGATTGAGGTTCTCTTTCAGGAGCCATGTTGGAATGGGATCAAGTTGACAAGATTTAGTAGCAGATGACATAATGATTCTGGATAAATCTGATTGTGTAAGCAACTGAAAATTCTCAAAAAGAGGAATATTTACGTTTACAGTATCACAAAATTGGTTTACAGTGATTCTGTTGCACGCATCTACTTCATCTCTAATTTTTCTTATCTTTCCGACAAAAAACAAAGAAAATTGATTCGCTAATATGGACGCAGAATCATACAAGGGGAGATAACTTGCTTTCTTATTCAAAAGTGAGTGGATAATGCGATATACCTCCTTGACAGTGCATGAACTCAACTTGTCTTTCAAAAATTTCTCTTTAGAGACATTAATAACCCGACATACATCTTTATTTGCTGCAATGAACAGTTTACGATCTGAATCAAGTCTTGTTTTCCGCCATTTTCGTTCTGCTTTACGACGAAGTTGGCGAGCTACAAGTGTGGACTCATTAAACCAAGGCATACGTGATTTCAAAGGGCGAGATTTTGTCTCAGATGGAGCATAGGTATCGAGTACCTTAGTAACTCCAGAAACATACCAATCAAACAAGGACTCGCTATCTAATCCTGCGGGTTGAGACGACACTAATTCCTGCAAAGCATTAGCAAATTGAACTTTATCAATTTTGCGATAATTGCGTAATGAAGAAGTAATAGAAATTAACTCTGATTTCTGTTTAGCCAGTGAGAAACGGATCATATGATGATCAGAGATACATGTTTCAAATGTATTACAATCTGATATTACTAAATCATCTCGGGTAAAAACTAAATCTAAGGTGTGACCCAGATTATGAGTTGGACCTTGGACGTGTTGGATAAGCCCAGCAGATGCTGTACTATTATTCATATGAAGCACATCGCTTTTAGACATGTCTTCCCAATGGATATTAAAGTCTCCTAATAACACCAATTTCCCCGGATACAAGGATATCTCACTTACAAATTCATCAAATTCGTTCAGAAACTTAGAAGATGTGAGTCTATTTACTGAAGAGGGTGGTGGTCTATACACAATGAAAAAATTGACCGAACATGACAAATCAGTAATGTGTGCCCACTCAAAAGTGGAAAAAGACAGAACAGAATTTTTCATCATCAACTTAAGAGTAGACTTGTACAATACACCAATTCCACCCCCACGTGTACTTGTATTTCGTGGTGAATTTATAAAAGAATACCCTCTAGGAGTCAACTCCCCAATTATCACATCATCCTGGGGGTTAAGCCACGTTTCTGTGATAAACATGATATCGAAGTCATGTTCGTGAACATATTCAGCAATGCATATTGTTTTGTTTCTAACAGAATGTACATTCCATAAACAGACATTACAATTGGACTCTACAAAAGAATTACTTAAATTTGGCACGACTTTAAGATTGTCGACGTTCATCCCTCTCAGTTTCTTGTAGGTCAGTTTCCTACATGATGAGGTGATCACTGGTATATGTGACAATGAAGGGGCACTTAGTATTGTGCTCACTCGTGTCCGTGTCTTAACATTCTTCCGACGTCCCCATCTCTTCCCTCGAAGATGTGTCTGAACACCTAGCTCTTTGATTCTTCTCCATACATTCTCATTGAGCATGCCCCTGTTCTTGCCTGTTCTATGAAGAAAATTGGGCAAATCATTAGTCACTGTCTCCAGACTCAAATGTCTCCATGCAGGGTTGCACAGCAGTAGAATCTCCCTGTTGTATACAATGCGTTCCCCAGTACCAAGTCTATTGTAGGATGTAGAATGTACCGGTATCGGAGTGCGACAGCTCAAGTGAGAATACTCAGCTGTTGGTCCTGGGTTAGGGGCGACATCTCCGGCTTTCAGTAAATTGAGCTGAAATGTTGCAGAGGAATTCCTGTAGTATGGCAGCCGGTATTTAAAGTATTTACAATGAAGAAAGGGCTCTCTATTCCATGAATACCCTTGTACACGTACATGATAGTTTGTGGTTGAGACTTGACAAACAGATACAATGTGAATGATGAGCCAAAGTCTCAATAGATCCATTATACTACCAGAGTAACAATGACTTAGAGTATGGCGGGCACTCTGTTAGAGTTGAGCGAACATGAATAAGGCGCAGATGAAAGTGAAGTGCATAGTCACTGTGTACACAAAATGGTTTACAAATTCAGTGTAGCTCAAATCAGAACTTGTAAGAAAATAATGCATAGAATATCTCACCAAATACAGCAAAATACAGTTCCAGATTTGGCCACCTGTATCCATGTACGTTACAAAATAGGATGATACAATCGAAAATCCAATATTTCACAGAAATACAATGAAAATAACACAAAATGTCAGAGCACAAAATAAGAGCATGTCAACCACGCAGGGCGACTTACAATATCATCTTACGTTAGTCATGTTTCAACAGTATCTTGGTTGAATTCTTTTGATCAATCTGTTTACAACTTGTAGTTATGTTTTCAACTGCTCGATTTTGTCTGTGTACAGCAGTGTTGATTTCTGTTTCACATTGACACAATCATGAACACAATCATGAATATGAAAAAATATTGACATTTACTAGAGTCCACCGAACAACGAAATATATCATAGGTTTTCCCGGCCAATTTCGCACTTTTGTCAATCCATTTGATAAAAGGTTCCTTCAATTTAGCGAAAATCCTCGTCACTGCACATTCTGTCATTCAAGATTGCAACTTGTTCGTGAAATTTAGCATTTCGATCAATGAAATTCGCACATGTGTCTTTCGAATTCGTAAAACGGGCATTCAAATCGGCACGTGCTCTTCAGTCATTCAAATTCGGGAGCACTGGCGGAAATCGTATTTCAGTCATTCAGTTTCGCGTATGGGCAGTCAAATTCCAAACATGTTTATTCAAATTGGCGTAATGTTATTTCTATTTTGAAAAGGTGAGAACCGTGATTTATACGTATCTAAATTTGAATTTTTTATTCCATCCACACACTGTTAAGTATATAGTAAAGGTATCTTTGACCCTAAATAACTCAAGTTTGTTGTTCTGTAACACCCCTCTTCTTTCATGCATGATATCAGAACTATACATGCACCAGTACCATAGATTATGTCCAGTCATGGCAGCACAAGTGAGATTCAAGCGTATCTCTCAAGAAGACAGGGTATCATAGAAGCATTAGAGGGTAATAACCTTGACAAATCGATGGCTAGGAGCTGATCCAAGAACTGATGATTAACGCAATATAGCACCCACCAAATGAAAATAATGAAACACGCAGATGTAAGAAATAATCACGATGTAAATTGAAACCTCCTTCTCCCTATTAATGTCAAAACAAACTTAAGATTAATGTATCTGTGAATGAAATAATGATATCGAACATTATAAACACTTACACATATTTTGAAAGTACGTTGCAAAGATGGTATCAGAATCCAAAGAATGAATACGAAAATATGAAATGTCATGATTCTTGCAAACAATACCTATGATGAATGAAAATGAATAAAGGAATAAGAGCATAAACGTGTCTGCTAAATTGACTGTAGTAAATGCGAAATTGGATGCCCAAGAATGAATTCGAATGAACGAGCGCAGCGTATACGTGATTACGTGACTATATCATGCTAAATTGAATGAACGATTTGCGAAATGGTGCTTGTATTACGAATTTGAACTGAAAAAGTGCTGATTCGAATGATGTTGAAGGTAATTTGAATGCTCCAAAATGAATTTGAATGAAAAGATTATAAAATTGAAATACCGAACATGCCATCTAGGCTTAACTGTGCTAAATTGAATACAGCAATTAGGAATTGGACTGACAAAAGTGCGAAATTGGCCGGGAAAACCTATACTACCAATTGACAATGATCTATATTACAGCATGATATAACACAGTGAAGAAAACTCCAACAAGGGTCTATCAACCTTCCGCGGTGTATGATATAAGTTGTAACTTTGATCAAGACACAAGGCTTATGACTGAACTTATGATAATATGTTGCAGAATAATGTAGCTGCATACATAATTATATACATTGACAAAGTATAAAGCAGTTGGGGTCCAATGCCTCTCTCTTCATCAATGTTTATTTCACAGTGCCATAATTTGTTCTTATCTCATATTGTTTGAATGTAATGTGTCTTCCAGTTAGATTCATGTTGAATAGATACATCTAGTTAACTTTACATAAATATGTGGTTGTACATCGAAGTCCTTAAATGTTTGCCTCGAGTCACACCATGACTCAGTATCTTTGCAAGACCCTCAGCAGATTCTTGCAAGCTAGGTCGACCGAACCTTCAGGCTGCTACTAAGTCGGCGCCAATTGTCTTTATAGTTTTCATCTTAAGTTTTCTCACAGAAAGACCTGTCATATAGAAAGCAACATCTTCGCCTCACCTAGTTCAAAGATGTGACAGTGACCACGTGGAGACCGATCCCACTATTCTGGGAAACTTCCGTCAATATCTTGGCTTAGGTCCGATTCTGAGGAAACCTCTTCCTTACTGTTGATTTATTTGTTTACTTCATTCTTCTGAGTTTTATA
The DNA here is from genome assembly GCF_040938485.1 of Diadema antillarum. Classification (NCBI taxonomy): domain Eukaryota; kingdom Metazoa; phylum Echinodermata; class Echinoidea; order Diadematoida; family Diadematidae; genus Diadema; species Diadema antillarum. The sequence goes on along the minus strand of NW_027271962.1, from coordinate 315,481 downwards.
CTTAAACATGAAGAAGGCATTCCCTTCTCATTTCGAACAGCTAAATCCTTTATCAAATATGAAATCAGTGGGGATGCTTGGACATAAAAGATAGTCATGTTTTGTTTCGTGCTGTCTTTCATTATTTCGGACTTTAGCTTGAGCCAATAATTAATTTGCACTGACTTTTGTGTAAGCCCCACCAATTGAAAGTCCTTTGGTGACTTTGTTTAGTATAAAGGCAACTTTGTGCAATCGGAAATTCAGCTGTTCTGAAGACTTAAAAACATAGCTATATAACATAATCCTCCCTCTACCGGTCTACATTACGACGCAGTCACTTCATAAATGTATATCACACGGGCAAACAAAGGTAAGCAAGGCTTACTGTGTGTCCTGTTGAACCCACCTATTCTACTTCCCAGGGACACCTTACAAGATGAAAATCTGACAAACTCGCTGCAGACAAAAAATAAATTCTTTTGTGGTCATTATTTATAGGACACTTTGCTCTTAAAATCGACCAAACACGAGGCAGGCCTTTGTGAATAAAAGGAAGTTGATCACAGTTTTAACATCATTTGAAGAGTTTTATCGTAAAACGAGCTAACTCCATTCTTGTTAAGTTGAGACATTTGTGATTAAAGCTGCTGAAAACAAAGAAAATATTAATAGGAAGATACAGGATATTTTTAAATCATACCTTCAAGAATATGCCGTGTTATATCACAAGTGAGGTATTTACTGCAAAGGTTTAGTTTTGCTCTATCTGATGCTGGACTCACTTTCAGATGTTTACTAATGGCGCTTAGCCCATTTTGCAATAAAATTCTTCATTTATTCATGTTTCATTATAGTGTTCTTCTTATGTTTCCTGAAGGGCATCTTCATAAACGGATTCATTCCCAGTGCCATCACGTCACTTGAGCGCCGCTTCCAGTTATCTAGCGAGCAATCAGGTCTGCTAATCAGCACTTATGACATTGTCAGCATAGTCGTCGTCCTTTTCGTCGTCTACGTAGGCGGGCGGGGGCACAAGACGCGATGGGTCGCCGTTGGTGTCATTCTTCTTAGCGTGTCCGCCTTCCTATTTAGTGTGCCACATTTTACCACCCAGGCATACACCTACGCCGGTATCAATGACGACAGCCATCTCTGTCTCGTCAACGGCAGCAACGGCTGCTCCAAGTCGTCGAATGAGGGTTCAACAACGGCGTCGAATATATCCACATACTACTACCTTTTTATTGTTGCCACTGTCATTGGGGCCCTCGGGGCATTACCGATGTACACGCTTGGAATTGCGGCAATTGATGAGTCTGTGTCTAATGAAGACCATGGTTTGTATTTAGGTAAGCCTAAGTTAAGTTACGAGAAAATCTTTACAAGCGCACAATAAGATGTGACGAATGGTTCTAACACAGGGGTCGTGGAAAATCTTTTTAGTGTGTGGGGAAGAGTCAGGGATAATGCTCGAGATTGGGTCAAGGGCAGTGCTTCTTCCTCCTTGCCTCTTTGATGAGAAAAATTCTGGCGGAAACCTCAATGTCATGAATTTTCTTGCGTTTTTGTTGTCTTTTTCTGAGGGTTTAAGAGTGAAAAATGTGCGGGGGTATGCATCACAATATCTATATCGACTCATACATGTCAGAGAATTGACTACTGCTCATAATATCAGTCTTGATATTTGTTTCTGTTTGTAAAATTCGATAATGCCAGAAAACTCTTCCATCACCTAATTTTGTCGAAGATACCTTTTTCTCCCTCCACCACTCAATGGCAAATCTATGAATCTGCTATTGAAAAAAAGACTGGTATTTCATCCATTAAGGAATTTGAGCTTCGAATGTGAGCAATGGTTGCAATTTGGATATCAATTGATGCCTTTTGTCAGTGTCTTTTACATTATAAGTGACGATTTGAAAAAGGACTACCGAATATGTATATGAATATGGTATGGCAGTGTCATGTACGGAGGGTTCCACAACGTGTCATCATCTCATAGTTAAGCAGATTCCATTCCAGTTTGAAAATGAAAATGAATGCAGCACAGCCAAACTCAGTCATGTAACATGACAATGAAAACCGACTGTGATTAGCATACAAATATCACACTCATATTACCGCTGCCTTCGTATTTTCTAATCTCTAGGAATATTCCTAGCTGTCGCAGCGGTCGGGCCTGGATGCGGCTACTTGCTTAGCGGAATATTTCTCAACATCTTCACGGAGATCACACCCCCAGAAGAGTAAGGTCCCAAATTGCCATTTGAAATCCACTCCATATTAAATTGACTTTGAACATGTGAATGAAATCAATCAAAGTCAACGTTTGATTCAAATTGGGTTGAGATCACGAGAAAGGTGGGGGTTTATTAAAGTGTCTTATGTTTTTTTTTTCCAGAACAGAGATATCGGTGACAATTACGGATGTATATCACATGAGGTGATATCGTGACCTCACTAGTTTCATAAAATTTGCTCTCAAATTTTCCCAAAATTTTCTTGTTAAACCATTAATCCTCAAACGAGATAGTAAATAAATTAAATGATATTGATCGCATCTTTAATTTCAACAAATATGTCGGAATAAAGGCAAGGGCCTCGAAGCTGTCATCTCCTGCTTTCCAGGCAGCGACACTACAACCGGGCTATCCCTGGTTGCTGGCAGTGACACGATGAACTTCAAACAAATACACAAGCTCCGAAATTTCGACATTGTTATGTTAAGTAGTCCAAAGTGGACAAGGCATTAATAAAAGCAAGAGATCATTAAGCAGAGGGTTAAATGTTGGGGAGTGACTTTTCTTCAATTTGTCTCATTCCACAAATGAAATTTGTAAGATCGCAACTGTTGATCTGTAATCAACTTGACATAACAATGTGGGCCCCTATTTTCCGACTTGTTTGTTTAATTATAGATCAGCAGTGTATGGCGATCTTACAATTTTGAATTACATGTTCTGAGTCATAACGATTTGGCAATGACGTTGTAAGAGAGAGAGATGGGTGTTATTTCCGCGACATCTGCTTCTCTCACGAGGCTTAGGCCAATATTAAAACTGTATTATTATGCACTTATACTGTGTCCTGCGCGCCAGTACGTGTGCGCGTATGTGTCATATTCATGTCGGGACCAGAGTAATTTTTTTCGCGTGTTTAAAGTGAACATCCAAAGAATATTACCAGTTGGTATAAATGTATATGCTGTGTTTATGCTAGACTGTTGAAGAGGACAAAGTGTAAGACTTTTGCTCACTCCACAATAGGGAATGAAACAAGAACAGCAGCAACAACAACAACAAATCATACGATATCTGAGGTAATACAAGCACTTCAGATGAATTCGGGAAATTTTGGCGAAGGTTTTACTGACGTCATAAATGGACCAATCTAACAACAGCAAACGACGTGACACAGCTAAAACACAAATCATAAGTGCATACATTGCTACTGAAGAAGAGGTTAAATTACCTCGAATTACGCCATTTGTGTAATTCTTCGAAAGAAAAGGTGGCACAGCTAAGACACCATCACTGGAAAGACACAGGCCTATTTAAGATCTTAAAACGCGAGGGCCATCGCATTTTCGAGTTTGAAAAGCTCGTCTAACAATGTTGAATGTGAACGAACAGCAAAACATCCGGAGCGGCAGTGCGGCTGAATGCATAACTCAAACAGTAGCAAGGTATTGTATTGTATTGTATTGTATTTATTTTCCGTCATTAAAAGATATACAAACAAAGATATGTTACATAAAATAGATCTTCAACGGAGGGATGACCCTACTCAGCACTGTTATCGTAACAGCGCTGTTTTACAGAGGGGTCCCTTACATGAGAAATATAAACAAACAATATAGTGACATAGGAAGAAAATACAAACATTCAGAGAAATATATCAGCTGTGAATTATATACAATTATAAACTTCAATGATAAGTATGTAGACACAAAAACAGGCATCTACGTGGTTACATAAAAAGAAAATACAAACATTCAGAGAAGTATTTCAGCTGTGAATTATATACAATTATAAACTTCGATGATAAAATATAAACACACAAAAAACACAACAAACATCTAAGTATATTCAACAGAGAAAGAAACTGAATGAGGAATATACATCTACACGCTACATTAACAAGAATCACATAAAATCAGAAATACAATTTTCTAATCCCTTGAAAAATATATCTGGACTTGAGGTCAACTTCAAGGTACAAGGCAATGGATTGTATTGCATCGATTCCCTATAATGTGTTGTTCTTTTACAATAATCAGTACGAGGCTTTGGGAGAAGAATATTACCTGCGATACGAAGAGAGTATGAGTAACGGGAAGGCTGATGGAACATATCATTCATAGATGAGGATAACATTATTATGAGTTGATTTAAATACAAACATGTTCAAGTGCTTCCTACGTCTCGATTCAAGAGAAGACCAATTTAAAACAGAATGAATTTGTAAATTAGACACATGTTCATAAGGATTTGTTTTCATGATAATCCGCCCCGCGCGATTTTGAAGGATTTGCAATTGCTTGATATACTTTTTATGACTTGAATCAAATATGATATCAGCATAATCAAAAAGTGGCAAGATAATGGACTGATAAATCAACTTCAGATTAGATTCATTGATAAAATGACGAAGTCTGCCTAAATACTTCACTAATTTCCCTGCTTTTTTACATGAATTCTCGATATGAACATCCCATTTCAATTTGTTATCAACAATAAAACCGAGATATTTAACATGATCCACTTGTTGTATTAGTCTACCGTTCATAAAAACATCCAATCTATTACATCTATTCAACATGTGCCTTGATCCAATGAGTATAGATGAAGTCTTTTCAAAATTGATAGTCAGTTTATTTGCACACATCCATTCATAAACACAAACCAGATCATTATTAAGATTCATATGTACACTGTCAATATTACTATCAGAAAATACAGGACAGTATCATCGGCATATAATTGGATTGAGCAGCTAGGTATATATCTGCACAAATTATTTATAAAAACGATAAATAAAAGGGGGCCAAGAATCGATCCCTGTGGAACTCCATAAGATATGGGTAACGGAGTTGAAAGATGTGAATGGAGTGACGTACAAATGGATCGCCCCTTCAGGTAATCAATGAACCACGGCAGACACTCATCTGATACCCCAATATTGCGTAATTTGGTTAAAAGCAGCTCATGATTAACACAATCAAACGCTTTTTTTTAAAGTCTATGAATACGGCCCCTGTGTATTTCCCTTCATCTATTGCTTTCATCCATTCATCTATCACCTGGACTAAGGATGTGATTGTGGAATGCTTTCGCCTAAATCCAAATTGTTTGGGAGATAATATGTTATTTTCTTCAAGGTAAGCCATTAATTGTCTTTATACAAATCTTTCGAGCAGTTTAGAAACAGTGGGTAGTATTGAAATAGGACGAAAATTGTTTGGAGAATTAACGGTACATGATTTATGAATGGGAATAACCTTTGACATTTCCACTTTTTTGGGGGAACTTATTTTCACACAAAGATTAATATTAATAATATACGTTAAACAAGGAACAATAATAGGGGCGCTTATTTTCAAAATCTTGGAAGAAATCTCATCCAGACCTACTGAAATGCTATCTCTCAAATTTTTCAATTCCTTATGTACATCATCCTCAGTAACTACATGAAATCTAAATTGTACATCACCATCAATATAAATATCATTTTCATGATAAGACTCAGTGGGCTGTTCTTCGATATCAGAAGCAAGCTTTTCTCCAGTTGAAGAAAAATATTGATTAAACTCATTTCTCTTCGATTCACAATCTAATACATTACCTTGGGGATTATTACTTTGTGAATTAGGCATAACGGATTTCAAAATTTTCCAAATATCAGCGGATCTTCCCTTAGCTGAAGAAATTAAGTCTGTCCACATAATACTTTCTTTTTGCTTTCCTTATTTCAGATGTGACTTTATTTCTCAGTTTCCTGTACATATTCATAGTATCACTTTCCTCCGTTTTCTTTGATTTCCTTTTCATTTTATCTCGTTGTTTCATTAAATTTATAATTTCCGAAGTCATCCAAGGGGAACATTTACTTTTAACTTTCCTGGATTTAACAGGCATAAATAGATTAACAGTTTCCATGAGATAATCTTCCCATAGTTTGACAGCCTCATCAATGTCTTTTGCGAAAAGAACGTCTTCCCACGGCTGGTTTTGTAAATGATCACAAAAAGCTATTATATCAAGCGAAAGCTGTTATATCAAGCGAATGCTGACCAGGTGACCAGAAGATGTAGTGTCCGTCGATCAACACCTGGGGAAGCATCCATATCATTGTATTGTATTACATGCAATTGCATTAACAATGTTTTTTTCTTTCAGTATTGCCAAATACCAGGCTTACTGTCAGGGCGATCTACTGGCAAGCACTACATACATACACGCATAATCATGTCGCAGATGCTTATCTCATCGAACTTAAAAACTAACAGAAAAAAGCAAACTTCGCAAAGACTTCGTAATCTTTTGCCAGTGTTACCACGGCTATTGACCGCGCGCTTCAGAGCCACCGCCCGCAAACAAATGGTGGATTGGTTACGTAACAAACTTCGCGAAGTTTCAGTTGCTAGCGTTCACACTGCCCAAAGATCAAGTGGATTGGCGAGGGTCGGGGAGACATCCCTTATTTCGCAGGAAGTTTCGAGAGAGTTTCGAGAGAGTCTGCAGTCACCCTGGCAAAACGTCGAGATCCTATAAAGATCACGATCTTAAACTTCGCGGTCATTTGTCAGGATGACCGCGGATATTTTCAGCTTTTCGAGCAATGAAGTAAAAGATAAAAAAGACCCTATAGTATACATACGTGGAGTGCAATGGCCCGGTCTTTGCGACAACTTAACACACCCAAGTGTGCGATATTTTGCATCTGTGAGTGCCTCTACGTTCCAGTTTAGTTAATAGCAAAATGTTTGTTTACTAAATTGTATTCTTACCTTTCAAACAGCCTTAATCTTTCACCTACTGACCCAGGATGGGTTGGTGCTTGGTGGATTGGATTCTTATTCTCTGGCGCCTTCCTTTTGCTTGCGTCAGTTCCACTGAGCTTGTTCCCGCGGGAATTGCCGAGTAAGTATAAACACATTGAAGGTGTTTAAAATCGAAGAAACATTACAACCATCGTCAAATATTAAGATGACCCTGATTATGAAAAAAATTCAAAGCATATAGATTATCAATTATTTGGAGAGGAGGAAACTGTCTCCAGCGATATCGTTGATATATATAAGACATCAATTTACATCTTCGTGATGTTCCCGCATTTGAATCAAGAGTCTCGTAGATGTGAAGAACGTAATATTTTAATCCAAATTTGATGTAAGCACAGATGATTGCTTTCATCGGGTTTACAGCCATGTTGATTTAACTTCAGAATGCACATAACTTTTCCGTACATAATCTGTGATAATGTCGACATGAGTTCCATTCTGACTTGAACATCAATGACATTTGAATCGACAAATCAAACATCCATTCTACCTTTCGGCAGCAACTGCCAAGGTTCGATCGGAGAAAGAGAACCAGGCTCACCGTAACGCGGGCTCAGAGGCGACCGCCGAGCCAGGATTCGGAGAGAAGCCCAGTGACCTACTCCGAGCCATCAAGTTCCTTGTAATCAACCCAACCTTCATGTTGACGGCCCTTGGGGGTGTGGCCGATTCACTTCTAATCAACGCGTTTGGAGCATTTCTGCCTAAGTTCCTGCAAAACCAATTTGGCGTGACGGCCAGTTTAGCAACGATACTGACCGGTGAAAATCTTAGACTGTAGAATATTAGTAGGTTGTCATGCCTTTTGTGTGTGTGTGTGTGTGTGTGTGTGTGTTCTATTACTTGACAAGCGGGACCCTAAACAAAACTCTGTAATATTTGCAGTTAATTGAGTCGACATACTATTCAGACCGTCAGGTATAATGTATACGCCTGTCTATTATGGTAGCAATATTTCATGTAAAAAAAGGACAGATACTGTCTGTTTACATGACATGGTGCTGGGATAATCGTTTCCTTATTATGCATACTAATTATAAAGTTAACCAACATTAAGGGCCGTGTTTCGATTATTCCGGCACAACTGTCCAAACATTATTTTGCCTGGCTGGTTGTGTGCCCAGAACCATACTAAGAATGGACGCTTTACATGTTGCACAGTTTCACAGTTGTACATGTACAAATGTATAAATAACATTCATGCAGTATCGAAAATTGAAAACCAGAAATATTTCCTTCTTCAAAACACTGGTATGCAAAGTTTTTAATGATAGAAATCATCTGCTACTGAACACAATGCAGGGTTAGTAGTGGTTGTCGGTGGCATCATCGGAACGGTGAACGGCGGCCTGATAATGCGGAGGTACAAGTTGAAGGTACCAAGTCTTCTGAAGCTCATCATCGCCAGCAATCTCATAACTTGCATGGCCTTTCTCACCACGCTCTGGCACTGTCCACAGACTAAAGTAGCTGGCGTCACAGTCCAATATGATGGAAGCACGTAAGCAAGCATTTTTTCCTTGTGTGAAAAGGTTGTAGTCCGTCCTCAGTTATCTATCAAGAACATGATCCACACTAAAGCTTATTCGTTTTTATTCCTAGAAATTTACCCCATCAACGCGGAACGCCCAATAGCGAAGTTACCAAGTACATTACTGCGTCCTCGTACATTACTGCGTCCTCGTGATATTCAGGCTTTCACAACTACTCATCCTATACCATACCACTGATTGTGACTGCATCAAGTGCTAGCTCCGCAGGACTTTTTACGGCAAAACTGCACATCTGCATTTAAGACAGGGCTGGGAACACTGCCTTAAAGGGTGTGTACAGTTCTGGCTGAGGTGAGGATTTAGCTTTTAACGTTTTGCCAGATATTCAGAAACCACGTTTTGCCAGATATTCAGAAACCACTCTATGAGATGTCAAAGAGCATGCAATTCTAAAGGGAATCAAAGGGTTTTGAAATGGCCGAGATATCCAAAAACAATGGTGAAACAAAGAGATCCTAATAAAAGGCGTGGCCTGTCGCCTTTTATTATCATCATCACTTTTTTGGATATCTCGGCCATTTGAAAACCGATTTTCATCAAATAAACGTTAAATCCTTCTTTAATTACATGCTCTTTCATATTTCATAAGAGGTTTCTCATTATCTCACTTAGGACTGTTCAAAACATGAATACCCACCTCAATCAGTACTGTACGATCCCTTTAAATGAAGTTTGCAAAATTGTAAATCTATAGTCGTAAGTAGAGACACGTTTGAGAACGAACAGCTAAAAGTTATCTTAATGTCTTTGATTAACTTGGGCGCCTTAATATCTGCATCGTTTCGAACTACTTAAAGTTAATCTTCAATGATTTGACTCAATAGAAGATACACGGTCAAACTAGACTTTACTTTCTAAGCAGAAAATATTGCAGTCCTTAGTTGAATCTTACTCAAGCGGATTAAATATGATAAACAGACAGTAGAAGTAAAGGAAAAGAAGATTAAAGTTATCAAAGTGGATAATTCGTGCAAAATAATGGATCATTATACTGGTCAGCAAAATACTCACGGAGATCTTACAGTGTCTTGTTTTTTATCCCAATGTATGCCAACATCGTAGATATGGCATGCGACCACCTGCCTTCGTATAATCAGGGAGGTGAATTGTCTCACCTCCCTGGTATAATGTGATGTTGGGTATTATCCTTTTTTTATGCATTTGCTTTTTTCTCACTTATGTAGTGGTATCTATCAGAATTATCTGAAAAGACGGATATATCCCATGCCCATGTCATTATCTTTATTTCTCATCGACAGTTTTAGCGCGTTCTCAAACATAAACGTCACTCACACGTGCAATGCCCACTGCTCCTGCGCTGAAGACAGATATATTCCAGTTTGTGCTGATGGCGGACAATTGGAGTACCTGTCACCCTGCCACGCTGGTTGTTTACTGGACGCTGTAAATGAGGCACGTATATTTCATGGGAGTTTTAATTTTTCCTACTTTAAAACGAAAAAAAAAATGCTTTCAATGCTATAACGTCACCACGACAGAAAGCACAGAAACAAGGAACATTGAAAAGGTCGAGTGAAAAATTCGAGCGAAATTTGAGACCGGGGCCCCGTTGCTAGAAACTTTGCGTTTAAACGCAACTTGCAACTGATTGTCACTGGCCAATCATTGTTGCATGCATGTCTTCTTAATAGGGCAGACCCTGAGCCAATCAGAATGGTTGTTTCAAAATTAGCAATTATTTGCAATTGATTGCAACTTTCTTGCAACGGGGCCCAGGTCAGGTAACATGGAGTCTGTATGTCTCAACGCAGCAGCCGAGGCCAGGTTGCTTTGGTATGACTGGCGTAAAACGGTTTTTGTTTCTTTGTTAGTTTGTTTGTTTTTTGGTGGTTTTTTTTTGTTGTTGTTGTTGTTGTTGTTGTTGTTTTTTTTTTTTTTTTTTTTGGGGGGGGGGTTCGTAGTATGCTTTCTCCTATATCTGTTAATCGATTTATAAACAAGTAGGATATAAACAATTTGTGATTCCGTCCTTTATGAGAGAGTTCAACGAGTGTGAAAAACGAGAAAACATATAAACATACAGCAACAATAGCCACACGATATCACAGTCACGTCTCAAATAGCAATCACATTTATAATGATAACCTTAATGACAATGATAAATTATACCATCACGATTTTTTGATAAGAGCACTATATCAGTAATAATGATGATAATGAAAATAGCAATGATAATAACAATGTACATTAAAAACACAAATTCCACTCCATTCTTTGCCAGTCAAGTGCACAAATTTGAACTATCCACCCACAGAAAACTGTCAAAGAAGCATTTCCGTGCTTTTCATATAGCACATAAGCAGGTATTTTTCAATTAATGTTGCTCCTCCCCCCCCCCCCAAAAAAAAAGAAAATAAAAATGATAATCATAAGGCGTGATCAATACGACTTGGTTTAGTTTAAATCACTTGCAGGGTTTAACAAAACACAATAAACTTGACTTTAACAATGGAAAAATAAAAACTGGTTACCTAATTTTTTATTTCTCCTCTTTAAAAGAACACATGCTATTTGAGTTGTGTCCTGTATTTTTATATCTTTTTCAAACAACAGACTTACAGTGACTGTTCATGTCTTCGTGGAACGGCACTCGCAGCTTCTACCAGTGCGTCCCTTGGTAGATGTCCTACTACCTGTGGCTATTATCCCTATCTCTTTAGCGCCTTATCTATCTTGCTAGTCATCGTTAACTTCACGGCTACCATTCCCGAGATAAACGTACTTCTCAGGTTCGTGTTCTTAGATTAAAATATCTATTTTCGTGTAGTTACCCTCACCATTTGAAAACTGACTTTTGAAGAGCTTGTTTCTATCTAAAGCATTTCTCTGACTGCATTATGGCTTTAATAAAACACGGAAGGTAATGGAGAAAAGCAGACATTATTTTCACATAAAGGCAATATAGGTAGCTAAGAACACATCACGACGTGTCCCTTGTTCCTTCAAAGGCATGTGAATGAATTTGTTATGACAGTTGTAAAGCGGTACACGTTCAGTTGTCTTTCAGCGCTCTTGTCTTCCCCTCCCGATAGTATCATCAATGAACTAATCTCTGTGCTTCGATTCTTATTTTTCTTGTAGCATTTATCTTTTATCAACGTTTATGTATGGAAGTTCATCAGAATTGAAGGTCTTGACAAAGGAAAAGCGCTAGTACGAATACGCACACTTTTAACCGAAACTACACAATCATATGCAAGTGTAGAATTTGTGTTATCATTTGCCCTCTTCTACTTTTACGTGATAATACTATAATCTTTTAAACTATCTCTAATTTTTGTAAACCAGGGTTGTTCCAGAAGGACAGCGATCCATGTCACTGGGACTCAATTCCCTTCTCAAGAGACTATTAGGTAAGTAGACTTGGACATACATTGACAGATTTTCATGGCATCGGAGCTAAGCAAATTATATTTAGTTTTTGTTTGTTCATTTCCATCTGAGAAGACGGCTGGATATCCTATATTCAGCTACACTTAGCTGGTCTTCCATTCAATTCAATTCAATTCAATTCAATTCAATTCAATTATAATTTATTTCCAATCAACGAAGATCAAAAACGAAGATCAAAAACGAAGATCAAAAAGATCCATGCATTGGGGTCCAGTTGGATGTGAGGCGGGATCACTTCACCGGGTTAAACACCCTCCTCTTTGGGATGAATGAATGAAGCGGGATCTTTTACGTGGATGAGTTGTGACTCTCTCTTACACGGGACCTCCAATTCATTTCCTATCCGATGGACAGAGTATTTTGCCTCTTTTTTTTCTTTAGTTCATTGTGATAGAGTAAAATAGTCAGATTTAAATGATTCCCTTTAGGACGTTAATGAATCCAGCAATAAACCGTGTTGTTTTTTTAGACGGAATAGGCATGGAAACTGCTCTGTTTGCCTGAGAACACCGAAGAACAGCTTTAATCGGAGAGTATTTCAAAGAAGATCGCTTAACTTGCGGTGACATCATGTAGTCATCCGCGAAGAACAAAGTAACTCTTCTGGAGTGAAAGAAAGAATCAGAACATGGGATTTGATATTTAATGAAATAATTACTTTCTACAATTCGATTTTGGAGAAGCACAGTTGCATCAATTTCACCACGTGGAAAAGGAAATAATAATGAGAGCATTAACATTTTTTTTTTCGGCAGAAGAGGAGTGATCGAGTCTATCAGTGTATCTCCTCTCGTCGGCTTTGGCAAAACACGTGATCAACACCTGAAATTCCATCGGAATTTCTGCGCTAAACCTACGCTCTAATCCACTGTGTGTTTCTGCGCTCAACCTTACTAACGCTCGAATTCAGCTTTTGATTGCTGCACTCAACTAGCGCTCGAATTCCATCTGAATTTCTCCACAAAACTAATGCCATAATTCACTGTTGATTTTTTTGCACAGAACTAATGCTCGAAATTAAGTGATTTTTTACTAAAGTTGAGCGCTGTGAAATTCCATGTAAACTGATAATATTACAATTGGAAATAGTAACATCACAAAATTTATTTCTTGATATCAAGAATGTGAATTCGTGATATCTCGAACTGAATTTGTGACATTACTAATTCGGTTTCGTGACATCAAAAATTGGTATTACGTGATAAACCAACGGGTTTTCGTGATATCACAAATTGAATTTGTGATATTAGAAATTCAAATTTTTGATATTACGAAATAGAATTCGTGATATCAGTAAATCGTTTTAAACGATTAAATTGGCTTTCCATACGAGCGTGGCCACGTACCTGGCAGGAAAATACTGCACTCCACTGTGTTCATGCACTGGCAAGCCCCTGATCACGCTAATACTAAAGTTTTCCTCAAATCAGCTTTTTAGGCCAAGTTTCTCGAGAGAAATAAATGTTTGATGAATTTGAATTGATACCTACTCTTCGCCAAGCCTGTGATGTTTTTCGTTTGTCTGTATATAAAAAAAAAAAATATAAAAAAACATGCGCACACTGCACTGGCACTGTCTGGATCGGACTAGGTACTGGACGAAATACAGTTAAAACTTAATTATAGTAATAGCGAGGCTTCTTTCTCTACAAAATGGTGGATTTTAAAATTCGGACCCTCCAGGCGTTATTGTTCCTTTTACACGCACTTGTTGTTAGACTTGAAGCCTGTGAGCGCTGAATTACTTCTCTCAATAGAAACGAATACCTCCACGGATGATGTTCCATGCCGTTAACACGCTGCATGTACATCTTGATTTTATCATCGAGTAGGGCCAGTTACTAGCTGGCGAAACTAGTGATGTTAAGCGCCGTGTGAACTCTCGAAGCTGATTTGCCCGTCATCGATGACAGCCGTCATAAATGACAGAGCTACCAAGTCTCACGCATTGTGAGTGAATCTCAAGCATTTAGGGTCTGTCTCACGATCTCACGCATGACACCTATTTTTCTCACGCATTGGGTGCATAGCTTAAATGATTAAAGTGACAGTTGCAATTGAAGGCATATTTCCCTTTCGTCTTTCAAAATAAATGAAAATAGTCACTTTAGTATGCACCAGCTTCCACCATTAAGACGGAAAAATTGAAAAAGCTCCCAACCCTGGGAGGGCGGACACCCCCTCCCATGCCCTCCCCTCGCTCACGCACATTCGTGCGCGCCAAGATGCTGAGTAATGAATATCTCACTCATAAAAAAAAAAATGAACTTGGCATCTATGAGATGACATCGTGACCGTGAGAACATTGCATCTTTTGTTACCATGTGCTTCTATGGGGCTCACACCTGTAAATAAAATGGAATGTCCCACACCCCTTCGCAAATTCGTACCAAAGATACCACTGAATAGCTGCAGATATTGAGTATGAATTCCTCTACAAACTGCATTTTTTTTGGAAGATGTAAGCTTTCCTCATGGGATTTAAAGGGAATATTTTTCATTGGGTGCATGTACAGAAAATAGGTGATATTTTGAGTGAAAAGAACTCGTAGTCTGGCTTTCGGGCCCTTGGACAGAGTTTGAGCTGAAGATCCAGCCTTGGGAATTTGATGGATGAAAGGATATATTTCACTTGTCCAGGAGATTGAAGATGAAAGACCTCATTTCTCCCAGCTATTTTAGAGAATGTTTTGTATTTTGAATTTAACACACGTCTCTATGGGGAATAATCTACCCGTGTGAGCCCTATGAAGCACACTCTGCCCCGACCTTCCAGGCCTCGTCTCCCTCTCTCATCAAAATTGCATATATGTTGCACTACGAATCACTTTGTTAACGAATGTGATCGAGCGAGGACATCCCACGAGCTCGAAACCCACGAGTCATACAGCCCACGAGTTTGACCATAAGAAAAAAAAATGGATGAGTCATGCACCCACTGCCCAAAAGACATTCATCCCACGAGCTCGACACTAGGGTGATAAGGCCCACCAGCTCGACACCAGACAAAGAATGCGGCCAATGAGCCGACACTAGGTAAATAAGCCAACGAGCTCGACACTGCATGCACAAGGTCTCACAAGCTTGACACTAGGCAAAGAAGGCCTACTACTCCGATACTTCGCAAATAAGGCCGACGAGCTAAACAGGATTAACGGCTCCACCTACTAGTATACAACAACAAACAGGGCCTACATATATCTGTACAGGGTGTTGCAGTACTCATTCTATATTAGAAAATGCTCGTAGCGCTATCAGAAATGAATAGGATATAATACGTTGCAACACAGTATCAAAGCACATGGAACTTAAGCACAAAAAAAGGAAAAACGTAATATATGTACGTGCATACAAAACTGTCGATGTAAAAAAAAAAATGCACGTTTTAAGGTGCTTTTCAGAGAGATATTGGAAGATTATTCCTAAGTTCTGGGCTCATGTTTGAAAAAACACGATGCCCTCAATTATATTTCGTCCTTGGTGTCTGTATAATTTGTGAGTTAGATGAGTGGAGATTCGTGATGGTTGGGGAAAATGAGGAGAATAATAGTATTGAAGACCTGCAGGGGATAATGTGCGGAACGAACAGCAGACAATGAGAAGACTCTTGAAGGTAATACGTTGGTGCACAGGGAGCCAGTGGAGAGACAAAAGTACCGACCTATGTGTTGTTTTCTTTGTGTCATTAATGAAGGTGAGTAATCTAGTCGTCAGCCCAATTCTGGATACGTTACAGTTTACTAATATCTTTTTTGTGAAAGGTTACAAAACAAAGAATTACAGTGTACGTATATCCAGACGGGACGAGATACGAACATGTATCAATTTTTCTGAATGTTCCAATAGAGCCCAGGTTTCAAAAATGAAATCCTACAGATTCGGATGTATGTGAAGATTACGGTCTCTAAATGGTAGGTTTGTAATGAATACAACGAGATTTCGTACTTTGTTTAGATACTTGATAAAACTTACCAATGCTAAGATAGATTTCATCATGGACATTTGTTTGGAGCCTATTTGAATAAATTCCCTTGACCATTGCATTCCATCTGTATAATGTACCTTTACATAATCAATACATTATTCTAGTTGATTTAAAGGTACAGAGAGTCACTCCAATCCTAGTTGCTGGGAAAGAAACACAAATTTGTACATCATCTGCATGCTTGTGATATTGAATGCTGTGTCTTTTGAAAATTTGCATAATCCGGGAAAGATACAGAAAGAGCACAAGTGGTCCGTCTACAGACCCCTTTGAGACACCACATTTACAGTGTAGCAGGATCAGAGTTCTTCTTCATCTTCCTGCAAGCAAACTCCACAGCTGGGATAATGTAGGCGACAGGTGCAAGGTGGCCACTGGGCCCCGAATGAATGGTTGAGATACCCACGTCACCTAATCTTACCTTTAAATAATGAATGTGTCAAGTGTTAGAACGTCCTTAACATTTGTTGGTAGGAGACTCTTTTCTGTCATTGTCTTTGGAAGAAAGAGAAAGGAATATCATTCATTTCTAGTCACATGATGAAGGAAGGAAATCGAAGATGATTTCCTAGTTTGGATTCCATCCGGAGGTACTTTTGATTGATACTTGCCACAAAGTGAATATCATAATATAGCAACAACATGACTCTTGGGTGTGAGGTCGTGACGTGCACCTGATTGATCGTGCACTGTAATAAGTAATATCATGGCGCTCAAACTGAAAAGTGTGAGACTTTCTGTTAACAGTTTGTGCACGTTAGCTTGTATTATTACTATTATTTTTATAGTCGTCATTATCATCATTATTATTGTCATCATCATCTTTCAGTATTATGATCATTGTTATTATAGTACGGTCTGCTATGTCGAAATATTGGATCCCGGATTTTCGTACCAAAATTGATTTTGTTAGCTAACTTGGTCAATTTGGGGGTGCTGAATCAAAAAAAAAAAAAAAATTTGGTTCCATTTTTTTCGACCACGTCTTCAGCCGCCATTTTGAATTCCAAAATGGCCGCCATAGCAAACTGTATTTTGACCCAGTTCTCTTGATGTGAGCATCTAGAAGGTTCAAATTTGATGACAAAAAGCATGTTTATGATGTCAGACATGCTAATATATACATTTTTGTTTTAAAAGATGGATCATTTTGGTTGGCGGCCATCTTTGAATTCAAAATGGCCACCATAGCAAATGTAATTGGGCCTATATCTCATATCGTATGAAGTGTGTAAGGTTCTAACTTGGGGCAAAGAGCATGCGTATGCCATCAGACTTTCTGAAACATCTTTTTTTTTTAAATGACGGTCCATTTTGATATTGTAAGTGGCCATCTTGAAATTGAAAATGGCCACCATACCAGAATGTACATTTTGACCCATATTTCATGTTGTAAACAATGCAGACAGTTCACATTTCGGGCATAAACCGGGCTCATGATGTTGAACATTAAGATGCACTTTGATCCCCTCCCTGAAATTGCAGATCATTTTTGAGGCTGCCATTTTATCATTCAAAGTGGCTGCTTTTACAAGCAACTTTTAGGCATATCAATGTTTATGGTGGTGTACTTTGCACATTCTTTTACAAACACACACACACAACACACACAGTTATATTTGAAGCATTCTGTAATAATGGATTATGTGCATTGGCTGCCACTCTTGCCACCATATTTGGTGCTGTTAAGATCTTTACCTTGCAAACTCAAGCATATGCTTTCATGTTTCAAACTGTAGGACTTATGTGGAAGTTAATCACTTCAATAAATGGTATTATTATTGCATAGGCGGAACTGCTTCCTGTAGGTACACTGCCATGTTGAAGTGCAAAATTCCTTTAAGAGCATTGCAGGTGGGTAAAACTTGTAAATGGGAAATCATGTGATCCTGGTGTCAAAGCAAATGACTTTCAAAAGTGCCTCAATAACGATGTGTCTGAGTGACTAAATGTCCCCATTTAGACATCGCAGCACTTGTATGGGGCTATACACAGGGGAGAATGGGTTCAAAATTCTTCCAGAAACAATGACTAATGCATTTCTTGCCATATGATCATGACAATGAATTCTGTGGCTACTATTGGTGTAGGAAGCTCAAAGCATTTAATTACACAGTTTATGTATATCCGCTGGAAATAACTACAATGTACCATATTATATTCCCCTGTAAGTAGAGACACAAATTAGGTTGTAAAGGTTTACGATGTTTGTTCTCTGGATATGTTGTATCAAGACTCTACAAGAGCAAAGTAGGAGATTGTCCAGGTTGAAGTCATCCACGCCCAACTTCTGGAAGGCATAGACTGTGTTATTGCACAGTCTGCATGATTCAAGGCTTAGAGAATTCTTGATCCATCTGCTCTATGAGACATCCTCAAATTTTCAACTTCAGAATGAGCCATGAAAGGCATGACCAAGCAGACTTTTGTTTTTCGCAACAATTTGCAGAACATACTCTCTCAACAATGTCAATTGTACTTTATCATCTCCTTTTCCAGTGATGGAGCAGACAACATGTGATGCAGTATTTAAAGTAAAGCAAAGATCCATTATAGGAGAATGAAAACCTCAGTGTCTATACGTAATAATCATAAATATCTCTGATATTCCCTGTTGCTCTTGAAGTAGCATCTAATACATGCAATGGAATGAGGATATCTGCTTCCTCGTTGTGACGGGTGACAGCTCCCATGGCATCTTTCATGTACCCTCTGTTTCTTCCCCCCCCCCCCCCCCCGTTCTGTGTCAGATGGAATTTACTGATCAGTATTTCAACTTTCAGGCTGATTATTTGGCTCAGTTTTGCGGGTTTCTAAGGCATGGGTATGAAAAATGAACCTTTTTTAGTGAGAATGAGAAGGCCATAAAATTGTGAGATGAATAGTGATTGTGGAATTAATCAAAACAGTAGAACTTATAACTTCCGATAATTGTTTCGTCCAGTAGTGACTCGATGATGACAGGTCTATCAGACTGTTGTACCGGTAGAAGTGTTGTAAGAAGGTATAATGGTCCTCTTAAGCTTAATGACTTTTGATCCAATCTTACACGGTGTATTTCAATTGCAAGAGCTGAATGTCCGGCCTTTCTCATTATCCCAGACAGATTTTTTTTTTTAATTCTTTCAGGTAAAAATTGCTAGTACAGAACAAGAAAACTTCCATTTTCATCTCTTTCTAGAATATCCTCCTTGAATGTTTCCGATATCTGATTGCTAAACACCACGTTCATCAGTTTTAATGCAGTGACAGTTTTTTAGATTACTCTCGTGTGATGGTGTTCTAAATTGTTGAGGAATTCTACTGATGCATCCTAAGTGCCACAGATTTCAGCTATTATTGCTCCTTCGTAGTTTTAGAATCATTGGCGATACAGCAATAAGCATCTTGGAAGTCCTGATTATTGAGGATGACCCACACAAGGGCAGTCATGTAAAACCTATATACTAGTACTGATCATTGGCACTCCTTATTCATTCTGTGTTATTCCAGAAATACATCCAGCAATCATGAGCTCCCTGAAGAGCTGTTTCCTTTTGTGGTCAACAGTCAACAAACAAGCTGGTGAATGTGATGCCTGGTAGGGTGACCATGACATTTTTTGCCGTTGCGAGACTTTTCCTTGTTTTTCTTCATTCTCTCGAGGCAGCACAAAGTTTTTGAAGATCACCTTTAATCGTATCAATGCTTGCTTTTGTACAAATATTTAATAACTGGGATCAAATATAACTATTAACGAGGTTCCACGGCATCAAAATAATGTTTTGCCTGAGAGGCTAAAACAAATCATGTGTATGCGAACCACATACCCGCTTGGCTATTATGGTACGTGGGATGTAACGCTTACACGATTGCCCACACTCATGGGATGTGGTATGGTACCCTCCCCTCTCCCCCCCCCCCCCTGCAGTTTTTGCCCCTGAGGATGGCTTGATGACGTCATGGGAACCTCGTCCTTACAGTCTGAATTTATGGCGTCCATTTGGAATTAAGAGATGGCTGTCGTTCTGCGTGACCTGAAAATGAATTCGGTCTAACTAGAATAATTTTGGCAAATTCATCTTAGGTGCTTGCCACAGTATTATATGTTTTTCTATGGCCACCATCTTGAATTTCAAGATGGTGGCCTATCTCATGATCCACAATAGGAAACAGCTGTATACTGGAACGTCAGACATCACGAGCATGTGCATTACTGAAAATTTGATGCTCCTACAATAATTACAACATGAGACATAGGTAAAAACGCTATGGCGGCCATTTTGAATTTCAAGATGGCCGTCTATGAATTGTATCAAAACAATCCACTATATCAGAAAATGATATATCAGAGTGTCTGACATCACAACCATGCATTTTGCACCAAATTTGAAGCTTCTACAATGCTCACCGTATGAGATATGGATACAAATACAGTTTGCTATGGCGACATTTTGAAATTCAAGATGGCAGCCTACAAATTGTATCAAAACAATCCACAATATCAGAAAAAGACATATAAGAGTGTCTGACATCACACCCATGCATTTTGCACCAAATTTGAAGCTTTTTACAATGCTCACTTAATGGGATATGGATAAAGATACAGTTTGCTATGGCGGCCATTTTGAAATTCAAAATGGCGGCTGAAGACGCGGTCGGAAAAAATGGAACCAAAGTTTTTTGGATTCAGCAACCCCAAATTGACAAAGTTAGCCGAAAAAAAAATCAATTTTGGCACAAAAATCTCACGAGATTACATAGTAGCCTCTACTATTATTGATACCATTATTGTTTAGTCTTGTGAATACTTGCGAATCTTGTGAATTTCTTGTTATAAAGAAAGGTCACTTTAAGATTCAAGTTACTTCTTGTCTGTGGTAGTGTATGGTAAACCCCATTTAAATTAATTTGGTTAAAAAGTAATGCAGTGGCAGCAAACACTCGTATTAATGATAATATTCAGAGATATAGCAGTGAAAAAGTATGATAGGACCGCTCGGGAGGGATTGGAGTTTTAATGATAAAATAAATCTTTGACAATACAATACGGGAGTTTCCATAGTCAGTTGGAACACATACAGCTTTCTTGTCTAAACCGCTTCTCTTCTTTCCTTCTCCCACTCCTTCTCACTCTTTTCCTCACTTTTCTTTTCTCGAAGGCGCCGTGCCCGGTCCGATCGTGTTCGGTGCAGTCATCGATGGCTCGTGTCTCCTTTGGCAGGATTCCTGTGGAGTGCGTGGCTCCTGCTGGATCTACGACTCGCAAGGTCTTGCCTGGCGTGTTACAGTCATTGCTGTGGTTATGAAGCTTTTCGGAGCGTGTCTCAACTTTACTTCCCTCATGCTCTACCAGCCCGAGGTTGACATCAACCGGCAGGATGACGTCAAGCGGAATTCGGAGAAAGAAGTTGGACATTAGTTATGCCTGAGCAAATATCATGAACAGTTTATCGAAATATACATGTGTATTGAGTGAATGCGGCAATACTAGGAAAACACATCAGTGACGGTTTGAGAAAAATCGGATAATCCGTTCAAAATTATGAATCTTTAGAATTTCAGTGCTTCTGCGGCTGGATGAGAAGGCTACAACAGCTTTTGACATCACATCATAACAATAATATAAAGAATTAAGATATAGAGAGAATAGCACAAAATTTCATTCATTTGTTTTGAAAAGCACACGTTCTTTTGACTTGTTGTTGACATAAGTGTAATAATTATCCTTGTTTTCCGAAAGAGGTAAGTAAACTGCTCTTCCATTTTGGTTGAAAAATTAAATACGTTGAAATCTTTGTTAATTCTTTCTATCAATGTTTTTGTGTGATGTCACAAGCTCTGGTAGCCTTCTCATCCAGCTGTAGAGGCATTAAAACTTTAAAAATTCATAACTTTTGAACGGATTATCCGATTTTTTTTTTCTCAAACTTTCACTAATGTGTTCTACTTATATTTCTACATTCTCTCAACCTACTTTTTTATTTGGGTAAAATTCCCCTTTAAGAAACAGAAATGAATCGGTAGTCGGAATGTTGTAGGGTGTTTTTTTTTTCATTACGTAGAATTGCTATTGAAAAACACACACAACATGTACAAAAACCTACCAGACGGAGCGATACGAGTAAAACACTAAATTTTCGATGGACAACGTTACCCAGTAGATACGAAAAAAAGGTGTATGCACAGCCATTCACAACACCAACTGCGAACATGATTTTCTATGTGTATCGTATACTTTATGCACTGAAGCATGTCTCAACATACTAGCTTTACTCATCTGAAAACAAGACACATGTTCCCTTAATGTCAAATAACTATGTTTCTGTACACCTCCATCAATGTGAACACTGTATTACAATGTAAAATTTGGATAGAGTTTAAGCTTGAAAAAAAAATGACCCCTTTGATCATAGTATAGCAAGAAAATGAGACGACTGTATGTATTTTCAAGTGAAACATGAAAACATCGTGTCTTTTGTGCATTCAACATAATTAATCCTTTTACATAATGGTGACAATTGTACAGGCGTTATTGTAGACTATGTAGCTCCATGTGTAGAATTAAGACAACTCGTATGTAAAATATCAAGCTGAACTGAACATGTCAAGACATTCAGGTATTTGTGTATGCAAGATGTTCTCTGGGAACTGTGGGATTGAAGAGTTCTAGCAATGATGAGATGATACAGAATGGAGGAACACAACACAGTGTTGTCTTGCAACCGATGTCCAATGCACAGATCCCATGTTTTTCGGCTGAAATTCTTGCGCTATGGTATAATTTCTAGAGTGATGACTCACTATCATGTAGCATAGCATGACGAAAATGTTGCAATCATTTAGACTCATTGAAAGTGCGTCAATACCGCGTTAATATATCTTTTTAAGGCCTTGCCATGCACCTTTCAAGGGCAAGCCTTGCGTAAGCTTTGCAAGTGACATGCGGGGAATACAGTTTGCTACCCGGAGGTCCCCACAAATGGCCCGCATATGACAGCATCTAGCACGTATCTCGCCCGTAGTTGCCCGGAAATGTGAAGACCCTGTCACAACTTTCCGGGGAAGGTACGCAGGCTTGTTGTACGTAGGGATTTCCAGCATGCAGGATAATTTCTGCGGGCGGACGAGGATTTAGGTGAGTTTTGAATGCGTCTCACCTACTGGATGCGTGCTACGTACGTTCTGCGGAAGTGCAGTCTGTTGTGACCTACGTGTCGGGCACGTGGGTGGCGAGTGAGGGCTGACAACTCAGTGAAGGAATCCCTCTGAAGGACTAGTTATATGGCAGAGGTCCCACAGAATGCCATTATCTTGACCGCAGCCGACTCTCAACTAAGCAGCAGAAAGGCAGTAAATAAAACTCAGCATGCACGCAATTTCGCTCCCATAGCTCTCACCACGCCCGGAAAACTGACCAGCTACACGGATGTTGGCAGTATTGACACGGTTCCTTCCCAGACATCCAAATTTTGTTTCTAGAATGGCCGCAGATGACACACTTGTCTGGCCCACAGGTACAGCTCCACGGCAATCTACATACTTCAAGCGGATTTACTGCCTGTGACTTGCGGCAGCTACGGACCTCCTGCTGGTGTTCTGCGTGGACCTCTGCTGGCAATCCCCCCGACTCACCCGGAACAAGTTTTGAGCATGCTCAAATCGGACCTGCGTGAGCAACTTCTGACAACTACGGGCAAGATACGTACTAAGTCCTGCCGGGTGCGGGCAATCTTCGGGGACCTCTGGGTACCAAAAATTGTTCCCTGCAAGTAGCAAGTAAGGCTTGCCCGGATAGGTGTGACAATCCCTTGAACATGGTCATATCCTGTTCCGGGTGAGTCACGGGGATCGTCCGCGCAGGTTCACGCAGAACACCAGAAGGAGTAGGAGAATAAATTGCAGGAAACCCCCACGCAGGTAACGCTCAGTTGTAACGTAGGAAGTTCACAGTGCTCGTATGTCTCCCGTAACTAGAACGTCAGTAGCAAGTAAGTAGCACGCGTCCAGCAAGTTAGACGCACGTGAAACTCGCAAAACTCGCGAAGCTCACTCAAATCTTTGTCAGCCAGCAGAAAATTATCCTGCTTGCTGGAAAATCCCTGCGCGCAACAAGCCATCGCAGCTTTCTCGGAAAGGTGTGACAGGATCTATACATCTGATATGTCCATATAAAGATTTTTTGGGGGGATGAAATTCATTTCAAAGATATCTATTAAGTACTGCTTTATTTCTAAAACTATTTGAATGTCATGATTTTTAAGTAGTATAACATATTTCTATGTGTTGTGATAAAATGAATTCTTTCTGTTTCATTGTGTGCTGTGTTCAATCATTGATATACCAGAATCACAACTGAAATTATCGAGACATATAATACATTTGACGGCAACATTACGTAAACTAGAAATTATAATAGGTCAAACCTAAATCGCAATATGTAATCACAACTCGATGATATCTGCATGTACTTATGACTCGTATCTTATTTTCCTATTTTTTGTGTTTTTTATACTGTAAATAGACATTTTCCATAATACGATTCTTTACCGTATGTATTCAGAAAACAAGTAAATTTGGATGTATGAAATTTTAATGTATTATTCAGTCTGCACATTAGAAATACTGTAGTGTTTATTTCATTGTGTGTGTGTGTATTCTGCATATGCAATAGCAAAAGAACGAGATGTATTTTTACCATTGAAAGCGCCCGGTATATAGTTGATCTACTCAATACTGCCCTTCTACTGAAAATCGGAATTGTTCGTGAATCTTGAGGGACCATTGTGACAAACATATGTATCTGTTTCGCGCCAGGGAAAGCGCAAACATACTCAACATCTGTATATTCTCAATGAGAGACTTTTTTCTTTTCTATTTTTATGAAATGATCTTAACACTTAAACATGTTCAATAATTATTGACGTCTTTCTTGTCTCCGGTTTTTGTCCATGTCGAAACACCGAAACTGCCCGAATTAAACTGGACGTTCGTAGTGGCTAACTGCGCCAAATTTATTTGGTTCACGACATAGGAAAAAAAGTAGAATCTTTCTACCTTTTCTAATATTCACTTTCTTACTCTACTACATTTCTTTAAAGTTAAAGATTTTATTCTACTAATTTATATAAGCCCTGCATGAGTAGTGACTGCGAGCAAACAGCCGTGTGTTCTCTGTATGGCCAAATTTCTGTCGTTTTTCTATATTTTGTAAGTTTGCTTTTCGGGTCCATTTCGTGCAAACGACCCTTAGGAATTAAGAACCTCATTTCGCTTGCGGATTTTTAAACTGAATCCCTTGTTATGGTTCAGTGAAGAGAAAGGTGTATATCAGCGGCTGCTATCTTCCACTTGAGTGGCGTAATTGACTGTAAAGATCCCCTTCTACAATACTCACAGGCACTATGAAAATACAATTTAGGTTACTCTCGTATCATGAGCAAAGTAGTATTTGAAAGCATTCTTTCGTGTTAGGTAGTACAAATGTACTCGAAATGACTGGCAAGAACTCATGAAGTTCCGTTTACTCACCAGCTAATAAAGATACCGAGCTGAGAACTTTAAATGGCAAACCTTTATACTGGCTCTCATCTATAAGTACTTTCGAAGAGGGGAATTGGATTTTCTGAAATACCTCAAACTGAACTGAGTTGAATTGAACTTCCATCGAGTGACCGTCTCAGGTTACATGTAATTTTTCCTTGAGATTAATGCAAAAAAAATTATTAAACTAATGCAAAAAACAATATGGAATATATTTCATAATTAGTAGACCAGAATATGCATGCATTGTAATACATGAGGTCCGAGTGCAGCACTGTTGTATCGTGTATCGAGTGTGTGTGTGTGTGTGTGTGCAAGTATAATTATGTTTTTGTGTGTATGTGTGTGCTTATGAGAGAGTATTTGATGTCCGTGTGTGTATATGTCTACATGTTTACGTGTGATCATGTACAATTTATACTATAGGCCTACTTACTCATATCATTGCCTTTGTTCTCGTTACTAACAGATTTAGACAAGTAAAATCAAAATTTCATGATAATCAATTTGATGATATTAGAAATAATGCAAGAAAAATTTGGCAACTATTGAGCGATTACTTGGAAAATATAAAGAGAAGTCATGTATTGAATTGATCAAACTTGATTGTGAAGTAACAGATGAAGGATCAATAATATTGATTATCATAAATGCTTTTAATGATTCATTTGCAACTATTAGAAGTAAATTAATCTAACAACATATAGATACATGCAGAATAAATTTTGATTTTTATTTACGTAAGTGGATTCTCTTCTTAAACAATATTTTTAAAACCTGTTAAACCAATAGAATTGATCAATATTGTTTTTACAGATGAAAAATGATACAAGTTCTGGCTTCGATTCTGGAAGCATCAATGTAGTTATAAAGTTATTCTTTGATTACCAATATTTATATAATATTGACTGGCCCTGAGGGAGGTACCAGAAAATATTGCCCAAACTGAAAGCATATTGCCCGAGTCGAAGACGAGGGCAATATGTTTTCAGTGCGGGCAATATTTATCTGGTACCTCCCGAAAGAAAGGCCAGTCAATATCATAAGTATTACCTATCCCCCTAGGTAACTTAAGAAAATATGTAAATACGGCTACACACTATTATATGATACAGATCAAGCCACATTTGACTACCTGTAGACCATCAACATGTTGAATAATTGCAAAATTGTTCATCAATGTATATCATTCAACTCCAACTTCAAAGATACATGTAGTTGTAACAGGCAAACTTCAAACTGCTGAACGTTCTTACACTTTATTTTTACTTCTCTGTTTAAAGTTTGAGAGTTGTAAAACTGATGGTCACTCTGCAATTACTGATCACAAATGGACTAGTCATTGCCTAGTGCTGCTGTAAGTCGTCGACCTTGTATGAGTTGATTTATCAGCGTTCTTATGCGGTGCGTGTAACTGACACCCTGGACGTCCTGGAATGTTTTCTTTTCGTGGTCGATCGGAATGTTTACGTTTAAAGCAGGGAGGTGGGGAGAGAGAACCCACTCTTTAGAGCTTTTTACACTTGTAAATTTTCGCTTAGCCCCGGACCAACGGTGGGGCTAAGGGGGGGGGGGGGGCTTAGCCCCACCGTTGGTACGGGACTATCCTTAGCCCACTTTCTGTTTACACTCGTTTTTGCCAAAGTGGGCTAGCCCCACCGATAGTACGGTACTATCTGGCCCTGCAAAATAGCAGGGGTTAGCACCGCAATTGCGGTGCCAAGCAAGTGAGTGTAAACAGAACGAAAAAATAATCCGGGGCTAAGCGACGGAGACGAAGTCCGACCTCCACTGACCAATCAGAAACGAGGTAATCAAGTGCTGCCGATGCGTGCGTGTACGTGTACAGTGCACAGCATAATCATGAATATCTATGTGGTTTGGAAAGTCCGGGGCTAAGAAATACGAATGTAAAAAGGTCAGTTTTCTCCTTAGCCCCGGACAAGAGATAGTACGGGACTAATTGGCCAGTGTAAAAAGCTGAAACAAATTTGTACGGGACTAACGATAGTCCTGGGTCAGAGAAACAAAAGTGTAAAAAGCCCTTTTCTCTTCCCACCTCCCCAAACCGGAAAATTGCACTGTTTGCACATACTGTTACTGTTACGCAGCGACGTGGCGAAAAGCATATTGACTGCTGACCTTTAACCCTGCAAAATAACAACTCCTGACCTTTAACCCTGCAAAATAACAACCGGAATTGCCTCGCAAAACTCCCTCGTATAGGTAATAATTTCATTTGTTTCACATTTTAAAGAATATTTAGTTGTAATATGTTGACACCTGGAAAGGCGTGACAGGGCGAGTTAACTTGAGAGGTGCGTGTATGGGCGATTTTTAGAGAGGACATGGCGGGTTTAACTCGAGTATTGTGAGCTCACTACTAGTTATGACTAGTTGCATACGAGTCGCTTCGAGTACTAGGGCAACATTTTTAGCACGTTCAAACATTTTAGAACAACTTCAGACTGAAACACGTGTGTAGGGATGTTATGCCGAGTCGCGACGAGAAGACAGTGGCAAATTGTCCCGAATCGCATGATGAGCTCTTCGGTCATTCCGAGTGCTGCTAAAATCCAAATCGCCATCACTCTCTGCAATTCGATACTACAAGTCGGTAAGGTGGGAGCGTTGCACACTGCGGAAGTATTTTGAGTATACAGCGTCTTTGCATATCAAGAAACTGCATACAATAAAATTGTCTATCAAGAACTGTAAATAATCTATTTCTTGCCATAATCAACTCTTCAATCAAATAATTATGCAGCTGTCATTTGTATGACGCACCTCTTGACCCCCGGGATAGGTGCGTCAAAGTACCAATGTGCGTCATACCTTTTAGGTACCATGACGTACCCTCCGTCACAAAAAGTGACACACCTTTATGAGCCATTGACGCATTAACCATGAAAAATGGTGACGCACCTCTTCGTGAAAATGACTGACCCTTGACGCACATGTTATTCGCGGTACGTACCAGACTGGAAAAGTGTGCGCTCACGCAATTCGCTGCCTGCGAACTGTGTGCACCGAACGGAAATTCGCGCGCGTGAATCCCTGTCGCCTACGGACCCTGGATGTTTACATGGATCGCCGTGGTATCCCCATGACATTGTGTGGGCGGCTAGCTGGGGAGCGTGAGTATAGTAGCTTAGCTGCACACTGTAGCCAGCTGCCACTACACTACAGTCCCCTATTTCAGTTCGGGAAACCCACTCACAAGGGGGGCCTCTCCTTATAAGTAACCCGTCCCCCTTATAAGTAACCCCGTCCCCCTTATAAGTAACCCCTGGGGCACCCCTTATAAGGAGTCTCCACGCTTTTTTGCAATGCAACGCGAAAATGAAAGGACTGCGGCAATTCGCTTGATTATGTCCATAAAGCTTCACAAGTTTCCTAGTTACTCACGAAATTTGAGCAAAATCGGTTTGAGGCATCATATCTAAAATCATGGATTTAAATGCGATGTCAAACGACCCATGCGAATGCTGAAATGCGAGCGATTACTGGCGCGAGTGTCGCCAGGCGCGGCGGCGCGGCAATGCTTGAGTGCAGACGTGGCGAGTGAGTACATGTCCTCAGTCGCCACGTCTGCACTCAAGCATTTGCCGCGCCGCCGCGCCTGGCGACACTCACGCCAGTAATCGCTCGCATTTCAGCATTCGCATGGGTCGTTTGACATCGCATTTAAATCCATGATTTTAGATATGATGCCTCAAACCGATTTTGCTCAAATTTCGTGAGTAACTAGGAAACTTGTGAAGCTTTATGGACATAATCAAGCGAATTGCCGCAGTCCTTTCATTTTCGCGTTGCATTGCAAAAAAGCGTGGAGACTCCTTATAAGGGGTGCCCCGGGGGTTACTTATAAGGGGGACGGGGTTACTTATAAGGGGGACGGGTTACTTATAAGGAGGGGCCCCCCTTGTGAGTGGGTTTCCCGAACTGATTTCGTTTTGAGTCGGGGTAGAAGCGTTCCGTTGTGCAATGTCTGCTTGTATTTCTCTTCTTCTCCATCTGCTTGTCCCTTTCCTCTCAAGTACGAAATGATTATTAGAGTGTTGTGTGTGTTTTTTGTAACGTTATAGCATCATTTTTCTGCAAGGAAGAGGTGAGTTTCTGTTCGTGTATTGATGTGCACTGCAGTATGTGCAGATGAAAAGCGTTCGAACTTTCTTTCCCGAGGCCGAGTATCGTGGAAATTCGATGTAGGCCTATTTCTAGGCCTATCAAAGGAGATCTCATATAACAGAATACTTATAACAAACTATTTTCCGGTCAAAATGAATTGATTTCCTTTGTTTTGTATCGTTTATTGACTTGATCCTAAGGATCTCGTCGCAATACCGAGTTTCCAATGTCTATATTTTCGCGTAGCTTTCGGTGCTGCCAACTTTTGCTAGGGCCTAATTAAATTTACTACACTAAACTTACCGTTCTCCACTGTCGTTTCTCACACCTTGTTTGGTACGATTTCTTCCATTTTATATCACTTTATCCGTTCCCTTTGTACTTTGAAGTACTTTACGTAATTCTTTCAAGTGTCTCGCACTGCTATTTTCGTAACGGCGATTTTTCCGCTTGCTGCAATCACTTTTTTCGAACCGAAGCGACGAAGTTTGATACCAGCCGCTTTAGTGTGCTGTGGGTTGTCTTTTCTAAATACATGTACCGGTATTTGTGTTGTTGGGAGGTGTTGATACTTTGTATTTGTTATTTATTTGTTTATTAGGTGTTTGTCTCGAGGGACTGCATTGTATGCGTGTTTCTTAATGTTGATAGGAAAAGGCTAAAATTGTCTGAGTGATGTCTGATGGTGATGTAACCGCAGCAGCGACCCCATACGGACACATACGTACCGTAAAGGGGTCGCACAGCAAACCTATCCTGTCACGGAAGCACCTGATATGGCTAAGCATTTACGTGACCAGAGACCAAAATAGAGGGTTTTATACCGAAATTAGTGGCCTTAATCTTAGATAAGATACTTACAATCACGGCAGGCGAAGTCGATTTACAATATGATCTGTTTTGAGAGCCCTGTGAAAGAGTTTATCCGAGGTTTTTATAGTCTTACCGCATTTCGTATTGTAGTATGACTTACACAGCGCATGCCCTAATATGGATAAAACGTAGCACATACTGTAATACGCAATGTATGCGTGTGGAAAAAAACCGGACGGCTCGCTGAGAACTGAAATGAATATTCATGAGACGTAACAAATAGAATGCATGCTGGGCGATGATTTACTATCGGGCCTACTAGTCCGGGAGCCAGCGGCGGTCAGCCTAGCTGAAAAGGTTACCAATTTTTATGTATATAGCGATTTACTACATATGCCCCTAATTGTGGAAATGCACGTCTGGCTGGTCATCGGTGGTGGGTGTGGCCAGGAGGGCCACAAAAAGGACCCCCCAAAATTAGGCTAGCCTAGCTGGAAAAGTAACCCCATGAAAACAACTGGAACTTGTTCGTTACACTTACAGGATAAATGAATGACCATTGCCAGACGTTTTAAGTGGTGGGGGTAGCCGCCAGACGCTCTTAAAGGCCCAACTCCAGCTAGGCTAGCCTAGCTGAAAAAGTAACCTCATGAAAACCACTGAAACTTGTTCGTTACACTTACAGGATAAATGAATGACCATTGCCAGACGTTTTAAGTGGTGGGGGGGGGGGGGTAGCCGCCAGACGCCCTCAAAGACCCAAATTTTTCCAGCTAGGCTAGCCTAGCTGAAAAAGTAACCTCATGAAACCCACTGGAACTTGTTCGTTACACTTACAGGATAAATGAATGACCATTGCCAGACGTTTTAAGTGGTGGGGGTAGCCGCCAGACGCCCTCAAAGACCCAAATTTTTCCAGCTAGGCTAGCCTAGCTGAAAAAGTAACCTAATGAAACCGACTGGAACTTGTTCGTTAAACTTACAGGATAAATGCATGACCATTGCCAGACGTTTTAAGTGGGGGGGGGGGGTAGCCGCCAGATGCCCTTAAAGACCCAACTTTTTCCAGCTAGGCTAGCCTAGCTGAAAATATAACCTAATGAAACCCACTGGAACTTGTTATTTACACTTTAATACAGGATATATGCATGGCCGTTGCCAGACGTTTTATGAAGTGGGGGGGGGGGGGGGGTAGCCGCCAGATGCCCTCAAAGACCCAATTTTACCAGCTATACTATAGCCCTGGCTGGAAAAGTAACCTCCTGAAACCCACTGGAACTTGTTCTATGTCTGTATCTCACCTGATAAACACTGTCGACATAGTATTCTGGTGTTCTTTCAATAACTTTCCACACTTTTGAGCTATAAGACCACCAAATTCACTCCTCAGATCATCTAATGATTGCTGTCAAGTGTTAATATTGGTGAAGTCCGACTACGTCAACAGTCAAAAAGTCAATGAACTAGGTCTATGCCATTTGAAAATCTCTGTAATCACAAAGTCGATACGTGGACGAGACATCACTTCGCTTTTGCCTTGTTAGATGGTGAATATTTGTAAGCTTCCGTTTCTTATTCATACAGCACCAGCATACATGCCTGAGAATAGCGGTAAAGAAGATTAGAGTCTTTGGCAACAAGTGCAAAATTAAATTCTGTGCCTTATTTGCTAAACAAACGTGGTAGGAGGACAGCGACCTGTTAGGCAATATGGCGGACCAATAGCTCTATATTATTAGTGTTATAGAATGACAATGATGTAGTTCTGAAGCATACTTTTCATTAAATGCTTTTGCAATGACTCAATGTATATTTTTAATCGAACTAAGTATATATCCATGACTTGCTCATGAATTACGGCAGAACGATTCGGTGAGGAAAGTCTTCTGTCATGTCATTACGGAAGAAGTGAACGTGTCAATATTTTGCTATTTGTTCCATAATTATTTCTGAAGTGGTTAAATGTATTTTCCTAAAACATTTTTCCTTTTATATAATACCCACGTTGCATCCAAATGCCTATTCGTTGAAAAAATGCGGGCCATGTATTCAAAGGTCAAAGATCATAGGTTAATGGAAGTAGGGCATACATTGTACAACATTTCACTGAGTTGTTGTTGGTTTTTTTTTTTGTTTTGTTTTTTTTTTTTTTGGGGGGGGGGCATGATTCAAAGTGTACTAAAACCTGGTATAATACATGTAGGCCCTATTTAGTTTTGTAGTCACGACTCTTGCTATGGATGATGCCAAACTCTTCCCGCTCATACAAATGCAGCCGTTTCAGGGAAATATATAACACGATTGGTAATGCTGAAGTGGTTCATAACATTCCATTGATACTATGTATAGAACAGAAAGTGAATTTGACAATGGTATATGATATCTGCAATTTTCTCTTTGACAGGTTCTATCATCCGATTAATAATGTATAAATTGAATATACAGAAGTCCCCTATTTAGTAACTACAGGTTAAGTTAGATAAGCTGCATTCATTTTGCACGCGACCATGGCGTTATAGCCAAAGATGATTGAATTCTGTAAATCTCTGTGTGCCTGCACAGGATTGGAAAACGAAACAACTTTCTGTGTATAGAACAACGAAACAGAAACTGGTGCATGCATTATTCTCAGTCACTTTGTTATGCATAATGATGGTTTGCTCATTGCAGTTCCGGAATCTCGGCTCGAGGGGGACTCGAATTGATCCCAAATCAGTCGGCATGCGTGTATCACCCAAAACAATATCTGAACACAATTATAACTGCAGTCCTCCATAGTCTGTATTGGTTGCCGATAAGGGCTGGTATCAAGTTTGATTTTCATATATATTATTTACAGTACCTTGTATTTAAATGTTTTCATCGAAATGCCCGTATACGGTATGCGTATCTCAGTTAACTCTTTAAACCATAGTTGTAATCTACGTGCCAAGAATCTCATGTTTTCAATAAGCGTGAACTCCAAGACATGTCGTGATAAGGACTTTAAGACAATTGGCATCGTCATTATAAAACGAATTCCCATTTTACAAGACACGTTTTAGATTTTAGATAGAAATATGGATTCGTTTGAATGCATACAAATAGCTTCTTAAATCCTCTTACATTTTGTTTTTAAGATATGGTGTATACTTTAGAAGTGTAAGAAGCATGATCTTGTTTTAGAGGCTTTGAGTACTGGTAAGAAGCATATGTTATTCTTATAGATTATGTGAATAAGTACGCATTCAAGAACGTTTTGAATAAAACGTATCCAGGCAACTGCATATCATATTTTCACCTCTTCCTTCATGCAAATGTATACTCTTGCCGAGAAGGTTAACTGTTTGATAGATATAGTGCTCACCTTATTGAAAAGGTAATTGGGTAAATTTTTGGTTTCAGTATATTATTCAAACACAACTAAGTTAACTTTTACATTAACATTTTCACAACTCACAAATTCCACACGCACACACATTTCATGATTAACAAGATCCAAGTTACACTAATCCTATTTACTTTGCAGAGTGCAACAACAACATAAGTTATATACTGAGCAAATAATAGGCTTACATCAGTTCGCACTATTCAAGGTTTAGAGTAGTTAAGGAACTAAATCGTACCCGATTATGTGATGCTAAGTTGCACCTTGAGATGATGGGCAATATTGTCCCTATAAAGGAGCAGGCAGTGACACTGACTTGCTCCTTTAAAGGAGCAATTTTGCAGCAGTCATGGAGCAAATAAGCACCACATAGGTGCAACATCATACCAATAAGGCACAAGAATGCACCCTCAAGAGAGGGTACATTCTTGCATCCTTCGGGCATAAAGTTGCACCTAAAGGTACGAGGTTGCGCCTTTTTCAAGGGGGCAAAGTTACTCCCGAGGGTGTAACTTTCACCCTTTCTTGCGGGTACAAAGTAGCACCCAAAGATTGCACCCTCAAAACAAGGCACAATCTTGGAACTTTGGGTGTTTCTTTGCACCCTCACGAAAGGATGTAAAGTTGCACCAGGATGTAAAGGCTACACGGGGTGCAAAGGTGCGCCGAAAGGTAAAGGGTGCAAGATCGCACCCTCAAGAAAGGTGCAACTTAGCACCACTTAGTGTGGGTGGAAAGATGCACCCTCAAGAAGAGGTGCAATCTAGCACCACTTAGTGTGGGTGGAAAGATGTACCCATGGGAACATTTTCGCACCCTCAATAAAGGGTTCAACTTTGCACCCTCTCTGCAGTATTATTTTATACACACGTGAATTCCTTGTTCCTGTGAGCTACGTTTAATATGAGCGTGACCCAGTATTAGACACGTGTCAAGCCTTTGCAGACACAGATTTTTTTTCTTCATATTTTTTAAAGGTCATTTAAAACAAATTTAAATATATATTTATTTCTTTTAAGTTAAGAGGAGCAAATGTGGAGATCATGACCTGTGATACATGTTACGGGAAGTCTATATCTTTATGTGATACTCGTTTTTTTTTTTTCAACTACAGGTACAAGGAATTACCTATGAGCTAATTGGATAAAGAAGCTGAGCATTCCTTTTTTTTCATCAGTTAATGTCAGTGCTGGTGTATTATTCTTGAAAAGTTGGCATCTAAATGTCCTCCAAACCAAGTACTTACTGTATAAAATTATATTCCTGTGAGTTACGTTTCTTATGAGCATGACAGATCTGTAGACACGTGTCATAGTAGTTACAAACACTAAGTTTTCTTTGCTTTCATCTTATCAAGAAGCGATTTTGAACAATTTCAGATGTTCTGTTTTTTTTTCAATTTCGTTACGAGAAGGCAATGATGATTTCATGTAAAGCATGTTAAGGAAAGTTGATAGTTTGGTTATTTTATCATTACTCATCTTCGTCTTCTCAACAAGAAGATGATACACATGAGCTCATTTGCTAAAGAAGTTGAAGGATGTTTAATTGCTGGTAGCCACGTTGGGGCTTTTGTCATAACATTTTGCATCTTAATCCCTCGAAACTAAGTACATATAGTATTAGTTTATAGATAACATAATATTTTTGTTGTTGCTGTGAGCTTATTCATATGAACTTTAGATATGTTTCTCATATGTTTCTGTCATATGCTTTACTGAAGAACAGCAAATGTTGAGTTTATTGGCAAGAGAGGTTGATCATTACTTTACATTTAAGTTCATTGAAGTGCCGGAGCATAAACTTGTCTTGAAATATTCGCATCCAAAACCCTCCAAACCAAAAACGTGCAATACTAGACACGACAGGAATTCCTTGTTGTTGTGAGTTATGTTTCTTAAAAACACTGATTTTTTTTCCTGCTTTTGCAATGTACTATGTTCAAAAACACTCTTGAACATTAAGATTTCGTTTCTTTCTTAAGAGAAGAAAACGGTGAGGTCATGTGAAGCATGTTCCTATAAGTTTTATTTCGTTAATAATTTTTCTTTACCCATCTCCTCAACCGTAAGGTGATACGGTACCTAAAAAGTCATAGGCCAACGGTGATGAGCTTTACTTCCCCCTTTTTAAAGTAAATTTAAGAGCTGGGGAATTATTTTTTAAAAGTTGGCATTTTAAGCTATGTACACCGAGGACGAGTCTTACTGAATGGATTTCTTGTTGCAGTACAATTGTATTTTTTATGAGCTTGATGGAGTATTAGACAATTGTATAAAGTGTTTGCAAAAACTGTTAATGTATTCCCTTTTGCTAATGTCCAAAGAGTTCATTTGCCAAGTTTTGATTGTCTTTTGTTTTAATCATCAGGGGTTTGTTTTATCATGGTTATAGAGGAAAGAAACTTGATTATAAAAAAGCCTTCATATAAGAAGAGATACTGACAATTTCCACAAAAGTTGTGATTTTCAACATTTCCAAAATGCAATTGATGAATATTTCTCCCCAGGGCACAGAAAGAAAGTAGTTTTTGGTCTTGTTTTTTTTCACGTCATTATGTTATAATACCCGCGGGTTTACGCCCATCCCAGCAATTTCCATCCGGATACTGTACCCGGCCCTGTTTTTTTTTTGTTTGTTTTTTGTTTTTTTATTTATGTTTTACACTGCAAAGAAAATGAGAACACTGATGTTTGAGAAAAATCCCGACATGTTTGATTGGGCAATTCTTTTTTGATGTCTATTATTCTTTCCAAATAAGTTTTTTGGTTATCACTGAGGACAAATACAGATACCCTATTTCTTCTACCAAAACCACAGCACTGTATATTCTCATATTTCTACAGTATTTCGTCTCAACACTTGCCCTATTGATATTTCAAAGCATGTTTCCCTGTGCGCTCAAGAATCTCCCCCATTAAAGGAGACCTCGGGGTGATTCCCAGATTTTTACATTTGTACAACTATGAATTAGTTATACTGAGGACAGAGTTTCAGAATTTGTAATAATTGGGATGAAGAATAAGAATATTTTCAAAAAATAGAACAAATTGCAATGAACAAGGATGATGACATGGGAGAGTCACCATAAGAATGCATGAGTTGGGGCTCAAGGAAGCAGAACAAAAGAATAAGGGATGCATAGATTATAGACAGGTGAACTCGCAAGCAAGCGGTATTGTTATGGAATTACACTGCTATCATTTCTGAAATATGTAAACCTTATAGCTAGCTGGTAAAATTGGGTCTTTGAGAGCGTCTGGGGGCTACGCCCCACCACTTAAAGCGTCTGGCAACGGTCATGCATTTATTCTGTAAGTGTAAGAACAAGTTCCAGTGGGTTTCATGGGGTTACTTTCCTAATTTTCAGCTAGGCTAGCCTAGCTGGTAAGAGTTTGGTCTTTGGGGCGTCTGGCGGCTATTGTCTGGAAACAATCATTCAATTATCCTTTGAGTGTATCACAAGAACAAGTTCCAGTGGGTTTCAGGAGGTTATTTTTCCAGCTATACTATATAGGCTAGTCTAGCTGGTAAAATTGAGTCTTTGAGGGCGTCTGGCGGCTACCCCCGCCCCTCCCCCCCCCCCCCACCACCATTTAAAACGTCTGGCAACGGTCATGCATATATCCTGTAAGTGTAAAGAACAAGTTCCAGTGGGTTTCACAAGGTTACTTGTTCAGCTAGGCAAGCCTAGCTGGAAAATGTTTGGTCTTTAAGGGCGTCTGGCGGCTACCCCCCACCACTTAAAACGTCTGGCAATGGTCATTCATTTATCCTGTAAGTGTAACGAACAAGTTCCAGTGGGTTACATTAAGTTACTTTTTCAGCTAGGCTAGTTTTTCAGCTAGGCTAGCCTAGCTGGAAAAATTTGGGTCTTTAAGGGCGTCTGGCGGCTACCCCCCACCACTTAAAACGTCTGGCAATGGTCATTCATTTATCCTGTAAGTGTAACGAACAAGTTCCAGTAGGTTTCATGAGGTTACTTTTTCAGCTAGGCTAGCCTAGCTGGAAAAATTTGGGTCTTTAAGGGCGTCTGGCGGCTACCCCCCACCACTTAAAACGTCTGGCAATGGTCATTCATTTATCCTGTAAGTGTAACGAACAAGTTCCAGTAGGTTTCATGAGGTTACTTTTTCAGCTAGGCTAGCCTAGCTGGAAAAATTTGGGTCTTTAAGGGCGTCTGGCGGCTACCCCCCCCCCCCCACCACTTAAAACGTCTGGCAATGGTCATTCATTTATCCTGTAAGTGTAACGAACAAGTTCTAGTGGTTTTCATGAGGTTACTTTTTCAGCTAGGCTAGCCTAGCTGGAGTTGGGCCTTTAAGAGCGTCTGGCGGCTACCCCCCACCACTTAAAACGTCTGGCAATGGTCATTCATTTATCCTGTAAGTGTAACGAACAAGTTCCAGTTGTTTTCATGGGGTTACTTTTCCAGCTAGGCTAGCCTAATTTTGGGGGGTCCTTTTTGTGGCCCTCCTGGCCACACCCACCACCGATGACCAGCCAGACGTGCATTTCCATACTCAGGGGCATATGTACTAAATTGCTATACACATAAAAATTGGTAACCTTTTCAGCTAGGCTGACCCCCGCTGGCTCCCGGACTATACCGGCACTTATTTATTTCGTTTTTAAAGCGCATTTCGAATGTGTGGTTCATTATTTATTTGCAATAAAGGAAGTGCACACATAATGAACATCTGGAGATGTGAAGGATTAAGAAAATAATAGGTGATTTTCATGATAGAGGGTATGTTTTGTTTTGTTTTTTATTTTTTCCCCAGTCTGCAGAGGAAATGCCCCAGATGTCTCATCTATGTAGATCAAGTTTCCTTTCACACTGTACATTATAGTTTTATTAAATGTTGTACATTCACAATGGGCTCCACTCACAAGCTCTGCTTCTTGGGGACTCATATTCATGTTTGCTTCATGTTCATTTTCTACTGTGATTTGAATTGAATACACTTCTGTTACATACATGTTTTGTTTATTTCCAATAGTTGAGAATTGTTTGATTATTTATTGAGAGACCTCCCCCCCCCCCCCCCAAGACTTCTATCGCATGAGAGGAGATCCTTCCTGTCTTTCTTTTTCTGTCAGGCTTGTCACTTTCTGTTTGATTGTGTGTATGTGTGTGTGTGTGTCCGCGTGCGTGTGTGTTTCATAATTATTGTGTGTAACAAGTTGGAAGAATTGGAAGCTAAATTTCTATGTACTGTGACATACAGATAAATAAAATTGACTCTTGAGTATTCATTCATTTTCATTCATTCATTCATTCATTCATTCATTCATTCATAGCAATGGGACAAGAAGTGTCTTCTGAAAATTTTGAAATTTCAAATGTCATAACTTCCTTATTTTTTATCCGATTTTATCATTCTTGCACTGTTCTGCTGGATTTTTTTTTATCATTGTCGTGAAATTGATAAAATTTTAGATTGGCTTTCATCTTAAAGGCATAATGGATTGGTTAATGAAAAACTAGAAATTAACCCTTTCAGATCCATCCACATGGTCATTGGGATTGTATTCCATTGCTCCCCATGGCTTTTTTTTTTTAAATGTTGTCTTGCTTGATCAATACCCTTTAAGCCTTATACATACGTGTATGTACAATACTGCTGAAATGCATGCCGGTATTCCCCAACGCGTTTACATCGTTCGTTTGCTTGCGATCGGCGGTCATGCCATCAGACAAGGAGTATGTATTCGTAGAGGCGCACGCATTTCTGTGGTCATTTCACTCATGCCTTTTTTTAACCCATGATCCGATCCCGGCTTTGCAGCAGCGTGGCAGATGACATGATAGAACGAGTTTACTTGTGCAGATTTTTAGAAAAATTGAAAAAATTACAGCAGTATAAAGATCTGATTGCGTTTGTTTTCATTTCATTCCTTCAGAATGGTCTCATAATGAAGATAGGCACAAAAGGGATACCGAAATTTGTCCTGTTGTTTACCTTTCAAGAACGCATGCACAAAATGTGACGAGAAAAAAATTTAAAAAAAAAATCATAAAATCATCGCAGTCCCGTTGAAATTTGCGGAAACAGTAGGCGCGAAAAGGATCTTAAATTCGGTCCTGCATGCCATGTTTGTTGGTTATCAAAAACGCATGCACAAATGCGAAGAAATTATTGGGAAAAAAAAACTATGTACTTTCAATCCTTCTTGTGCGTGCATCACAACAGATTACAGCCGAAAGAATTCACGAAATCATCGCAATCCTGCTGATATCTGAGGTATAGAAATAGGCGCAAAAAAAATCGTGATATTCGAATAGTGCGAAGAGATTATTGGAGGAAAAATAAAAGACACATTTTCAACCCCTTCTGGTGGTGCATCATAAAGATTACAGCCGAATATCAAATCATGGCAATCCCGTTGAAATTTGAGGAAACGATAGGCGCAAGAAGGATATCGAATTCGGCCCTGAATACTGTCTTTCAAAAAACGCATGAATAATTCCGAAGAGATTTTCGGGAGAAAAATAAAGAATGTTTTTTCAACCCTTCTGGTGTGTGCATCACAAAAGATTAGAGCCGAAATAATTCATAAAATCACCGCGATGCCGTT
Source organism: Diadema antillarum (assembly GCF_040938485.1). Lineage (NCBI taxonomy): Eukaryota > Metazoa > Echinodermata > Echinoidea > Diadematoida > Diadematidae > Diadema > Diadema antillarum. The sequence goes on along the minus strand of NW_027271962.1, from coordinate 275,069 downwards.
AAAGTTTGAGGAGACAATATAGGCGCAAAACGAATCATAAATTCGGCCGTGAATACCTTCTAATCCGAGAGGACGCGCATTTACGAAATGTGGGAGAGAATATCGGTAAAATGTATAAAAGGACACATTTTCAACCCCTTTTGGTGTGTGCAAAGTACCTGGTAAAAGATTACAGCCGTAGGAATTCATGAAATCGTCACAATCCCGCTGATATTAAATTGATAGGCGCAAACAGGATCATGAATTCGGCCGTGTTATGATCTTTCAAGAACGCATTTACGAAATTCGAAGATTTTATCGGGGAAAAATAAAGAACACATTTTCAACCCCTCTTGGCACGTGAATCATTAAGATTATAGCCGAATAATAATCCATGAAATCATGGCAATCCCGTTGAAATTTGAGGAAACAATAGGCGCAAAAAGGATCGTGAATTTGGCCCTGCATGCTGTGTATCTTTCAAAAACGCATACCGCATGCACAAATTCGGGAGAAAAATAAGACACATTTTAAACCTCTTTTGGCGCGTGCATTATAAAAATTACAGCCGAAATGATTCATGAAATCATCACAATCCCGTTGAAGTTTGAGGAGAACAAGAGGTGCAAAAAGAATCATGAATTCGGCCGTATCATTTCTTCTAATCCGAGAGGACGCATTTACGAAATGCGAAAAGATTACCGGAGCAAAATAAAGGGTGCATTGTCAACAATTCTGGTGTGTTCATCACAACAGATTACATCCGAACAGTGATCCGAAGTAAAGTTCATGAAATCGTCACAATCCCGCTGATATTTGAGTTAGAAATAAGCGCAAAAAGAATCGTGAATTTGACCCTGATGCCGTATGCTGCCGTATATACCTTTCAAGAGCGCATGCACAAATGCGAAAAGATTATCGGGAGAAAAATAAAGAACCCCTTCTGGCACGTGCATCAGAAAATACTATACAGCAAAAATAATTCATATAATCATTACAATCCAGCTGAGCACCAAAAATGTGAAAAGCGCAGAACTTAAGTAACGCGTGTTACTCTACGTGCGTCGATGTTGACAAAAAGTCACAAACGCATTTGATACAATCTGATTTTGTTCATAATCATTTAACACTTTGATTCACAAACATTCAATTCTTTTAAAATGGTTCTATACACGAAGAAGAGATAGGAGTACAAAGCATTACAAATTCGACCCTGCAGTGTACTTTCAAGAACGCCAAGATACGGGAAGAAATTTTCGGAGGAAAGTTAAAAACCGCATTTCAGTCCCTTCTTTTTTTCTTTTTTTTTTTACTTCCTTTTCGTATCAACAAATCAATTCACAAATGATTCCTTTTTGTTCCTTCTCAAGAAAATGATCCGTAAACAAGGCACTTGAGTTTACAAAATGTTTATTTGCAAAATGTATTTTTTTTTGGGGGGGGGAGGTAACATTATTGTCGACAAAAACATGAAAATAAATTTGCAAGCCAGTTAATGCTTTTTCAGGTTGTTGTTGACCAGTAAATTTTCTGTTCCGACCAGTACAAAAATGGGGAGGAAAAATGGATATTTACTGATCCGACAGAATTCTGTTTCACTGCGTTCTTGATAATTTCTATTTGCTCCACTTTGAACTTAATTCTTTTTGCATCCTCCTCTACTTCACTTAGAGCATCTTTGAACTCCATGATACCTATCGTATTGGTACGAACAAGTGTCCTTTATTAAATGATACCGAGAACCAAATACGAGCAACATTGTACATATGGCAGATGACGTAAAATATGAATATTCATTTGCGCATGCGCAGATCAGTATATTTGCGTGATACGTTCAAAACGGTGAACGGACAGTATCTCGACTAGACGGTCTCAAAGATGACTATTTATCTTGTTTTCGGAGGTAATGGTGAGAAATACATAGTCGTTTCTATTGTTCAACAATAATGGTTTTATATCATGTGGCTTTTCGTTGCGAATCCAAGTGTCCTTTTGAGCGGTGAGTTGTTTACGTGTTGCAGTGCATTTGAGTGCTTCCTAAAATTGCATGGGTTGCTTCGGGGCGCTGTTACTGTGTTACAACGCCCCGCGACGGGGTTAATGGTGATGATGATATTATGCTGGTGGGAAAAGACGGCTTACTGTGAATGCTGAGCGTACGTGCCGTTTGTTTTATTTCACTTTCCCTCTTATTCTTCTTTCCCCCTTACTCTTCTTTTCCCTCCCAAGAATGATAAAAAAAGAAATAACATACACTTCACAACAAAAAAGAACCACGTGCTACCAACCTTCGTAAAGTTAAATCTAAATGTTCAACATCAGCAAAGAATAAGGGGAAAGCACGAATGACAATAAATCAGAGCGAAGAGATTGTGTTACATGCAGTCTCTTCGGCTCGAAGAAACTTGACACCACACCTCTCTCCCTTTGTGGAAATTTCCACAAAAGCAGGTGCCACACCCAGGTGCGTGCCAGACGAAAGAATGCGCGCACTGGAATAAACAGCGTGTAAATATACTGGAAATATCGATCGAAGAACCAGCTCATTAGTTGAATTAAAGGAATAATTGCAAAGATATCGTGATTCTATAGCCTTTCTTTTGGCGCATAGTAGGAAACATCAACAGTCGAATATAGTGTACTTGATCGAATATCTTATGTTCCCTGAACAATGAAAAAAAAAAAGATCGATTAATCAGTCAATTAAAAATGCAATCACAGAAATACTTAAAAGGTCTCGTATGCCCAGAGAAATTCACTACGAGTAGGTTCAATGAGATGCAGTCATCGCCTGGTTAGACAGCAAAATCATGACAATTAATTTCAGTTCACGCTCATCATAACTGCTTATTACTTATCAAAGTTTTGGCTATTAACATTCTTTCGTAGGTGTTTTTTGTTTGTTTGTTTTGTATGCTTTTCCTCGTGAAAGACGTAATGATTTCTTCGTATCGAACGTAGACTGCATGTTTACCGTTTATCCAAACAGTAGGCGCCTATAGGCGTACTTTCTGAATATATTCAGAAATTTCTATCAACATTTTTAATAAATTACAAGACTCCCAAATACCAGTTGAAAAAATTAAGAAATCGAATTTTTGAGATATGAACCAAAAAAAAAAGAAATAAATAAAAATGCGTAGGTAAAAACCACTTCAACTTCGAATGACTTCGAATTTCTCAAAACCGTTCCCTAGTTCATGGACATCATGGACATAGAAATGCGTGTTTTGATATATACACGTTGCTATGGTATGTCCTCGAACTACTCGTAGTATCTAGTTTCGCGATACTACGGCCTGGCCACAGTAATTTTTTCCGTATTAAACCTCCCGCCTCCCCTTCCCCGATTCGAAAACAGCTTGATTGAAGCCCCTGCCTATTTAAACACGAACCTTATTAAACCCCAAGTTAGGTACATGGTTTATATGGCTAGTGTTTAAATAGAATTTACTATTTTAAGTTAATATAGGTTTTAATAGACTCTCAGTAGTTCCATAATCGTTTGTATGTGTTTTGCGGCCTGGCCTCTGTCATGCCTCGTCTTCTGTATGTACGCCTGTACCTACATACGTGTACCACACGGTCACATCACGCACGTGGTTTTGCTGGAGATTCCACGGTCGACGGTCGATGCTACACTACATTGAATGCGATTGAAGGATAGCGAGCTTCGCGATGCCGCGGGCTGTATGTGATGATTTTAATCACAAATTGTGTTTGGTAGTGTGGTTTTGGAGCAAATTTGTGCTCAAACTTTCTGAAAAGACCTTTAGTCTGACATCAGATAGAAAAAGAAGACATACGAGAATGAAGTGAGTATCAGTATGTTATAATAAAACTGAATGAAAATTGTGTCATTTTCGCGTTTTCAGGAGCCGGTGAATTCGGCCGGCTCGCGATCGCGAGTTTGTTTTATTCTGTTACGGAGGGATACCATGCAAGAAGCCTCGCAAAATTACATGACGGTCCTATGAACGAACCTTTTGACACACTCTGGTTAAATGACCGACTATGACGCACATAATGGGTCAGTATTGTGACGGACATTTTGCTCCCGTGACGGTACCACGCGTCATCAAATTGGTGGTACTTGACGCGACCATGACGCACATTTCCTGGGGGTCAAGAGGTGCGTCATACAAATGACAGCTGCATTATAAGGATCAAATCTTAAATTGATTTTCATATAAAAATGATTTATGTATTAGAAACCGGTCAGAAGAAAAATTATAAATTTATGTTATAAAAGAGAAGGTTTGCAATGATTTTATCTGCACATGCTGTGATTATAATTGTGAAGTAGTTTACCATGCGCCACGCAGTTGTAAATGTGGTGTTTGTGCTTCGATTGCCGCGTATCTCTGGTAGTAAAACATACGCGGGTGGAAGAACAAACCACATAACAACGAAACTATGTTTGAAATATTGGATTTTACCAGACTGGAAAGTAATAGTCCAGTAAAATAACAACTAAACAAGAACTGCAAAGCCAAATCAAATGGTGACAAATAGATTCTCTTATTTGACTGCATGGTTGAAAATGACACTTTTCCCCTAAAAAATAAACACCAACATAGCAATAACAAGATGCCATGAAAACAATATGAACACACTAATGAAACTTTCATTATTATTATTGATTAAAATGTAACATTTAACTAACAAAAGTGTACTATAGTATGCAGTTTCTAACAATAGCTGTATACCACAAGATTGGGCTAGTGTTATTTTTTTTACCTCTTTGTTAATGTTGGCGAGTAGTTCAGTTGCTACGTTCAACTGGCACTCGAATTTTTTAAGTGGGCGCGCGTACTCTGTGGATTTAAATTGGTGATTTCACTTGAGTGCATGCGCTTGTGTATCACACTTTTACATGTGTGCGTATCGATATCTAAATATTTCATGGACAGGACACTGGGTTTGCGAGACACCGGTGGTAAGAAATGCAGTTTCAGTTTCAAAAATACGCGAAACAGGGCCTGAACGGTTGTAAGTCTAAAGATTATTATGAAGCTCATCGTTTTGTATACGTTTTATATATTTTTAACAAGCTTCATGATACAATTAATTTCGTCTTGTGTACATGCGAAATATTTTTGGTGTCTGAAATCGAACATTGGAGGCAGTGACGCCTCCCTCTGGGCCGACGCTCTTACAAAGACTAGTGCAAATATAGTATTTTTAAAACCAGATAACAGGTTCACGGACCACTATGAACTACCGCGTGCCTACACCGCTATAAAACTTGAACGCACTCGTATGGCAAGCCAAATATCCCATAAAGGCCATGAAATTACACTAATTACCTTAAGTAAAGCTAATTTTAGCGGCGATTAACTCGGTTTATCTCTCTCTCTCAAGAAAAAAAAGTTTATCGTTCGATAAACTGAGCTCAACGAAAATTATCGTAATAATTCTGTCCGTAAACGAAGTTTTTTTTTTCTGCGATAAACTATAAAAGTTTATCACGTGAAAAACGTAGTTTATCAAGATAAACATGGTTCTTCGATTGATGATTGTATTTTTTCCCACTTTCTCCCGAAAACACGGTATCAACCGGCAAACTCAGTCTTGGTTTTTTGTTGTTTTTTTTTTCCGGCGATGAACTAAATCATCGGCCGATAAACACAGTTTTTTTTTAATCTATTTATTGGACATTTGGCTTACCATATGGCAAGCCTAATGTCCTTTAACTAAATACAACAAAACCTTCAGTTTATCGGTCTAGAAACTTGGTTTATCGCCGAAACACTTAGTTTATCGTGTTTTTTTTTTTTTTTGGTGATAAAGGGTAGTCTTTCAAGATTTGCTTAGTTTTTCACTCAAACGGTTGTTATCGATAAACTTTATTTTTCGCTTGTAAAATAGATTCTCTCGAAAAACCTATTTTGTTGACCGATGAACTTTGGACCGATAATCAGTCCAAGCAACTACGCTGTGAAGGATAACGCCGAAATACCCTATATAGTCCATGGGCCAAGACCCGAAAAATGGGTTGTTGGTACCATCTGAGGTGGCAAAATCTTTTTGGTGTCAGTTTGTTTGTCGGGCATAGATATGCTTATCAAGCTATGATAGCATGTCCAAATGAGTAGCTTAGTCACAATAAATGAATTTTTAACCAATTTGGTCTCGTTTTTATATCCCTATACTTCTGAATCGAAACTAAACCGCTATACAAAGAAGAGCACTGCCTTCTGTATGTCCACAGGTGTTCTGTTGTAAACGCGGTGCGCTTAGTCTTTATTCAAGGTAGCGAAGGGAATATCCAAAGGGTTATGATGTCCACAGCTGTCACGCGGTGCGCTTAGTTCTTTATCTAGACCAATGTACCATTATCATATCTAAAGTTCCTCATAAAAGGGATTATCTATACTGTTTTTATACTACCCTATCAACAAATACATCAGTTTTAAACAAAAATCACTCTGTTCATTTACAATATCATTCATTATAATGTATCGTAGTGTACCGGTACATTGTTTATGCAGTATCTTATATTGTTAGAGGGAAATAAAGCGACATTGGCGTGGTATCAGCGTTTTCACCGTAGCGTTTTCGCCGGAAAATGATAAATAATTGAAAGATACGGTAAAATTCACGAGGAATTGCTTTTGTTGTTGTTGCTGTTTTTAGATAAAAGGATATACACTGCATCATACGCTTTGGATATTCCCTTCGCCGTCTAGAATAAAGACTAAGCGCTGTGGACCTCATAACCTTTGAATATTCCCTTCGCTGCCTTGAATAAAGAGTAAGCGCACCGCGTTTACAATAGAACACCTGTGAACATACCATAGAGCTGCATTTTACAGCTCCTATGGAACATACAGAAGACAGTGCTCTTCTTTGTATAGCGGTTAGTTTCGATTCAGAAGTATAGGGATATAACAACGAGACCAAATTGGTTAAAAATTCATTTACTATGACTAAGCTACTCATTTGGAAATGCTATCATAGCTTGATAAGCATATCTATGCCCGACAAACAAAATGACACCAAAAAGGTTTTGCCACCTCAGATGGTACCAATATCTGGCCTGGCCCATGGACTAATAGAGGACAAAACGGAAGAACCGAGCGAGCTCGCCGAACTTGGCTCAGTGCCAAGAGAATCGCCTTCACGTGTAAAGTCTATGGGAACCGACAAAACCGCTTCGACATGCGTGTGTTTAAACACACATGGTGTATTTTGCTCACCGCGGTTTGCGCTCGTTTTCCCTCAGAGTGAAGATTATCAATCATTCCTTGAAGGATAATCCGCGGTGAGCAAAATTCACACGCTCTCTGTCATAGCACAACATGTTCGAAAATTTTGTCCGCTTAGCCTCATTCAATCCGGCCTGAATTTGTCAGGCTATTGCTACTGAGACAGAGAAAAACGCGCACACACCGCGTACCTCCGTGCAGTTAGTCCACGTGGAATGGTGATCGTATTGCTCTCTGGCTCGCCTTGCTTGCTTGGTTGCCGCTTTCGTGGGCTAAAGTTCGCTGCTGCACGAAGGAACCTCACTCATCTCACATTTGATATAATGTACATGTAATCACAACTCTAAATTTTGGAAATACATTATGTAGGATGAAATCGATGCTTACATCTTTATAGTATGATCTTCAGGGGACGTTAAAAGATGGTATCAACGCAGTTTATCAGAAAAATCAAATGTGCATTGATCACGTCCCTGCGTCGATCTTGGGAAAGTGCTGTGACATTGCACTCTCGCTCGGCAGAGTGTCTGCTGTGGAAAATCACTGTGAAACACATACACATAGGCCTACCATCCAGGGTTCTTCGGTGGGGGTGGGGGAGTGATGTTGTTTTTGTGTTTTTATCTTAATTCCTTAGTCGGGTTTCCTCGATACCAGTCAGCTGCCACTGAGACCATAAGCACGGTTCAGTTTATCCCTGTGCACTAACTAGGCATAATTATTCAATTCTCTTTCCACCTCCCTGATGGTATGGAATATACGCTGCCATGACTGCATCGATAGCATTTTTTGAAGACTAAGATGGCGTTTTGTGTTATATCTACTTGGGACTGTGATAGAGTCATAACTGAAAATACAGCTGTAGTTCCAGTTGAGGAGATGTGTGATACCATCGTCTTTACAGTTCGGCAAGTGTACCGGCCACGGGCAGGTAGGAGCACGAAATCCATTCAAATGCCAAAACCGGGTTTTGAAATTGCGTTTGATCGTCTATAGAAGATGTTCCTACTCTTATATCATAGATGCGTATATATTAATATGTCCACACTGCAGATGGCTGTTTTCTCAGTCCCAGAGCGATACGTTTTGATACTGGATGTGACTATTAAATACAGATTTAATAATTGATACATTGTGAACATGATTTGAAAAGAAAAAAAAATGGTTATACGTTCTTCTCAAGATACAAGTCACAACTGTATCTTGATACTCGAATTCAACACGTTCTGAATTATGCCAGTTTTCGCTTTGTTTTTTCTTTTGATGTTGTTGACACCCTTGTTGTTTTTGCTGTGGGTGCTTGTACTTGTGTGCGTACGTGAGTGTGGGGGGACTGTGTATTTTGTTTATTTTTCGTGTTATCATCCTGCAACGACTATGTGCACTTAGTGTAGTTTTCGATTTGTGCAAATTGTTAAAACCATCTTAGCGCGGGTTACTACAATACTTGGTTGATGTGAAGACTATGTGTGGTATCTCCCCGGCTGTCTGGCGATTTTTTTTTCCCGTAACCCTAACGCGTCGAAATTGCCAATTGTGTCACTTGAGCAAAGACTATCAGTGTACAAGTTGGTTTTTGTACGCATGTGCGTGGACTAGGCAGGTTAGGCGTTGAGTTCGTACTGTTACACAGTATCATGGACCCATGCACAGTATATACAGAGTACCATTGGCATGGACGTCTGCTAACCACAGAATCAGATTACAATGTGAGAATGGGACGCCGTCCTTCAAAACAGAAACATAACAGCGGGTTTGTGTGTATGGGTATGTGTATGCGCGTGTGTGAGTGTGTGTGTGTGTGTGTGTGTGTGTGTGTGTTTTCCACTTCACATGCCATCGCCATCGCGTTCGGCTTTGCCTTAGGTGGTATTTCTGTAGATTTGTTAGCCGTCTGCTGACACTTTTCCTGCGTCTCGCGAGACTTGCGTTACTGGGCTCACACCTGTAAATAAAATGGACTGTCCCAGACCCCTTCACAAATTCGTACCAAAGATACCAAAATAAATGAAGAAAAAAATTAAATAAAAATCAATGATGTAGTTTGGCAAAAAACTGAATAGCTGTAGATATTGAGTATGAATTCCTCTACAAACTGAATTTTGGTTGGAAGATGAAAGTCAATAAAATTCACGAAATTCACGAATATTTAGGTCTGCAGCGATTGCTATTGTTAACATTGATCATGTTTATTAAGCCCCACAAAATCAGATTCGAAGAGGGCATTTGGTCTTGGGTAACATGGATGAACTCCTGGGTTAATTTGGGTTTATCCTCCAACTTCACAATGATTCAGAAAGGCGACGTATAGGCTCCTTTTTAGTTCAGGTTCATATAATTGTATCAACGTATATGATTACATTCTCATGCAATAACATCCATGATGAAGATGGGGGAGGGAAGAGAAACTGCGGGAGGGGGGAGCTAGTAATCATCGATTTTGATCTATGAAATCTCTCTATACATATTTTAATTTAATCAGCTTTAAAAAGGCATTTTGGATCGGCATTTAAAAATCAAAAGATGTGCTATTTCCATCATAATCAATTCATTTTCCCAGTCCATACATGTGCAAAATTGCTCTATTATCACGGTTTGAATTGCTCTATCAATAAGTTTTTGATGTTCACTTTATCATTGCCAACCCTATAGTCCGTCTCATCACTTGCCATCGTCACCTCTACCATCACGACCATCATTGAAGGAAACCAAAACCCCAAAAGAAATGTGGATTGAGTGAAAGCAGCAACACTAGTAGAACACATCAGTGAAAGTTTAAGGAAAATTGGGCAATCAATGCAAAAGTTATGAATTTTGTAAGTTTATTGGGCAATCGATGCAAAAGTTATGAATTTTTAAAGTTTATTAAATTTTTAAGGCAACAACATAAAGAAAATATAAAGAGAACAAACATGTTTTCACTTTTCTTGAGTAATGGAAGAGCATTTGATTAACCACTTTCAGAAAGTAGGGGGAATGATTACTTCACTTAACATAAATTATGTTAGTGTCAATTAAGTTGATGGAATGTATAATTTTATCGATTTTTTTGGGTGGAATTCTCTTCATATCTTCTTTACATTGTTGCCCATCATGGTCTCTGTAGTCTCTTTATTCAGTGATTACAACACAAAGAATATAAAAACGAAAAACTTTGCATCGATTGCCCGATTTTTCCTCAACTTTCACTGATGTATAATCCTAATGTTGCTGCGTTCACTCACTCCATATTGATCTTTGGGTTTTGGTTTCCTTTAATATCAACCAATCATCACTACCATCATTGCTTTTATTAGATTACCATGCACGACCATAAACATCATTACTACTTGTATCATTTCACAACTGGATATCATCTTATCACCACGATTATCACTCGTATTACCATCGTATATCACCACAAGCAATATATCTTCCACCACTATCAATACTTTTTTCCATGTCATCAATCCATCAACAACAACTTCACGAAATCTCTTTCAAAGTTTTCAGCATCATCATCATTATCATCAGTCTAAATAAGCATTGCGACTGGCAATATATTCATACTCGATCCCTCCCTCCAATGCGCACATGGCCTAGCACCTGTAATTGAAATGATGAAGAGAAACGATTGAATATTAAAACACTGATCTGTTTGTTTGTTTGTTTGTTTGTTTGTTTGTAAGAACACTAGCCGCATTCACACGTACAGAATAGCTGGTTACCGAGCGCGCTCCAAAACTCGAGAGTTCTTGTTATACTCGCAACTTTTAACTTCATGATCGATATATTATAGAAACAAACACCTGGCTTTAACTGGTATCAGATTCCCATGTGGGTTCATGACTTTAAATGTGTATAAACCATTTGTTGTCCACTGACACCCAAAAAGGGAAGCCATGCGTGATTTGTTGTCTTGAAGTCGTGCAGTATCGTACACATAAAAAATGATGAGATATTAGAGCTGTGATAGAAGTTTACCACAGTATAATATGAAGTTTATCAATATCAGCATAGCCATATGTTTACTATGTGTGAGAGAGAGAGAAAAAAAAATCTAACCCACAGCTCCGATTCTTAAGTAAAACACGTTTGTAGAAGAGATTTGAAACGATCGTTTTATAGTGTGTTATTTGGCACAAAATAATTTCACTTATTTTTTTCCCATAATCTTTTATTGATTCCATATTCAATACAATTTCATAATAAATCGAATCACATGTATTACAGAATCCACGATTCAACAAAACACAATTATAATGAAATCAAACCAAGCTCTACTTTCAGCAGAAACAGTGCATTCGTAAAGAATATACAATGCACCGAAAAACAGAAATAAAAACAAAACATACACTGCTTACTTACTTTCATTAAAATCAAATGGAGCTGTCCTTATAAGCATGACAGTGCATTCATAAAAAAAGAATATTTATATTAAATGGAGCTGTACTTTCAGCATAACAGTGCTTCATAAGAAAAAAAAAAGAATATTTAACACATCAATATACACCCAAATAAAATCGATATTTTTAATATTAATCGATAACCAAATAAAAATCAATTTGCCCGATATTAGCCAAATTTAAGATCTTTTCATTAAGTTGGAGCAATGAGCATTAGTTCAGAGTCACAGAGGCTACTTTCGAGTTTTTATGAAATACATTCATAGGAAACTTTGAACGATGGTAGCACCCAAAATATCATGGTTACATTTCGTTATTGAGAAGGTTCGTTATTCAAAAGGTTCTTTATTCCGAACGTTCGTTATTCCAAATATTCGTTATTCCGAAGGTTCGTTATTCCGAAGGTTCGTTTTCCAAAGGTTCGTTATTCCGAAGGATCGTTATGGACCCTATTTCATTGTCGGATCAATGAACCTTTGGAATAACGAACCCTATGTTATTTACGGATTGGCGAACCTTCGGAATAACAAACCCTATTTCATTTTCGAATAAACGAGCCTTAAGAAAGCGAACCCTATTTTTTCGGATAACGAATCTTCGGAATAACTAACCTGCGGAATAACGCCACAAATGTTCGGATTAACATACCCTTTTTGATTTTCGGATTAACGAACCTTAGGAATAACGAATATCCGAAACACACAAATTCCCTATACTTAGAGGTTTGTTAACCCTAAATTCAAGAAAGGTTCGTTAATCCGAACATTAATTTGTGACGTTATTCCGAAGGTTCGTTAGTCCGAAAATAAGATACGGTTTTTATTCCAAAGGCTCGTTTATTCGAAAATGAAATAGGGTTCGTTATTCCGAAGGTTCGTTAATCCAAAAATCAAACAGGGTTCTGGAATGGGTCATAAGACTTTTTTGTTCAAAAGTTATCTGGATGTCTATAACGTCCAAACGTTTTTCTGTCGGTCCTTAAAAGATTAGAAAGGTTTCTTGTAATTTTAACGTTAAAAAAACGTTTTTATAACGTCCAATTGAAACGTTTTGAATACGTCGAAAACCTTCCAGAAAAATTTAATGATGTTCTGAAAACGTTTTGACAAAACGTCCAAATAACGAACTTGGAACGTTTCAAGAACGTTTAGAAACGTCCAAATGTCAGCTAGGACCCAGATTTGTATCATGGTTGTGCTTTGAGGTACTCACGTGCGCTTTATTAGACCTTGACCGCCCACGATCTAAATATGACGTCAAAATCACGTCCATTTTCTTGTTTACATAGTTTTCGTGAAAATGGCGTGTTTCAGACGTCTTCCTTTTTTTATTTTCCAATACACATCAAAAAGGCATGAATTAACGTGTAGATGACGTGCTCATGACGTTATTCTGACGTAAATCTTGTCTTTAGAATTGTGATTTACACGTCATTTAGACGAATCTAATGACCACTAATGACATCTTTGGGACAACTTCCATTTGAACAAAAATACGACATATTGACGTCAGTTTGAAAAATACGACATATTCACGTCAGTTTGAAACGTTTATATGATGTCAAGTATCTGTGTTTATCTTCGTCTATAAGACTTTAAATTAGTAATCTACACGTCTTTACAACGTCTTTGTATTACCAACCAGGCGTCAGAAAGACGTCACAAATATGACGTCTTTTAGATATCTTCAAACAACAATACGACTTATTGGCGTCAGTTTGAGACGTCCAAATTGCTTCTTTTTTCTTTGCTTATTTACCGCAAACAAACGACAGTTATTACGCCTTTCTAAAGTCTAGATAATGACGTCTCTCTATGTCTTCCATTTGAGCAAAAAAGAATCTTATTTTTGACAGTTGACTGACGTGAAATTGTCGTCGTTCTGACGACAGTATGTCGCAAACTGATATAACTCTATAAAGTTATAATTCGTAGGCCTTATTATATGAAGTCAAAAAAACGTCGCAAAACTGACGTAAATTTAACGTCACGTCATTAATATGACGTGGTAGATAGATTGCAAAGCAAAGTACATTTTATTTCACTAATACGTCGTAAATATGAAGTGATAAAAATACGTCTCAAAACTGACTTGAATTTTACGTCTTTACCCAGCTAACACAAAGACGTTTTCTAAACGTTCTTGAAACATTCCAAGTTCGTTTATTTGAACGTTTTGTCAAAACTTTTTCAGAACGTCTTCTTGTGGAAGGCTTTCGACGTATTTAAACGTTTCAATTGGACGTTATAGAAACGTTTTTTTTAAACGGTAAGATAACACTAAAAAAAAAATCTAACGTTTTAAGGACCGACAGAAAAACGTTTGGACGTTATAGACATCCAGATAACTTTTGAAAACCCTCTAGAACATTTAAAAACGTTTTAAGAACATTCAAAAAAGTCATATGACCCGTTCCAGAACCTTGCTTGATTTGGGGATTAACGAATCTCGGAATAACGAACCCTATTTCATTTTCGAATAAATGACCTTTTGGAATAGCGAACCCTGCTTTATTTTCGGACTAACGAACCTTCGGAATAACGTCACAAATGTTCGGATTAACGAACCTTTCTTGAATTTAGGGTTAACAAACCTGTAAGTATATAGGGAATTTGTGTGTTTCGGATATTCGTTATTCCGAAGGTTCGTTAATCCGAAAATCAAATAGGGTATGTTATTCCGAACATTTGTGGCGATATTCCGCAGGTTAGTTATTCCGAAGGTTCGTTTATCCGAAAAAATAGGGTTCGCTTTCTGAAGGCTCGTTTATTCGAAAATGAAATAGGGTTCGTTATTCCGAAGGTTCGTTGATCCGACAATTAAATTGGGTCCGAAACGAACCTTCGGAATAACGAGCTTTGTTTCAGTTTCGGATTAACGAACCTCTGGAAAACGAAACTTCGGAATAACGAACCTTCGGAATAAAGAACCTTCTCAATAACGAACTGTAACCATCTCGTTGCTCCAACTTAATGAAAAGATCTTAAATTTGGCTGATATCGGGCAAATTGATTTTCATTTGGTTATCGATTAATATTATTGTAAATAAGTGAAATTATTTTGTGCCAAATAACACATTATAAAACGATCGTTTCAAATCTCTTCTACAAATGTGTTTTACTCTCTCACATAGTGAACATAATGGCTATGCTGATATTGATAAACTTCATATACTGTGGTAAACTTCTATCACAGCTCTAATATCTCATCACTTTTTATGTGTACGATACTGCACGACTTCGAGACAACAAATCACGCATGGCTTCCCTTTTTGGGTGACAGTCGACAATAAATGGTTTATACACATTTAAAGTCATGAACCCACCTGGGAATCTGATACCAGTTAAAGCCAGGTGTTTGTTTCTATAATATATCGATCATGAAGTTAAAAGTTGCGAGTATAACAAGCTATTTTGTACGTGTGAATGCGGCTAGTGTTCTTACAAACAAACAAACAAACAAATCAGTGTTTTAATATTCAATCGTTTCTCTTCATCATTTCAATTACAGGTGCTAGGCCATGTGCGCATTGGAGGGAGGGATCGAGTATGAATATATTGCCAGTCGCAATGCTTATTTAGACTGATGATAATGATGATGATGCTGAAAACTTTGATAGAGATTTCGTGAAGTTGTTGTTGATGGATTGATGACATGGAAAAAAGTATTGATAGTGGTGGAAGATATATTGCTTGTGGTGATATACGATGGTAATACGAGTGATAATCGTGGTGATAAGATGATATCCAGTTGTGAAATGATACAAGTAGTTATGATGTTTATGGTCGTGCATGGTAATCTAATAAAAGCAATGATGGTAGTGATGATTGGTTGATATTAAAGGAAACCAAAACCCAAAGATCAATATGGAGTGAGTGAACGCAGCAACATTAGGATTATACATCAGTGAAAGTTGAGGAAAAATCGGGCAATCGATGCAAAGTTTTTCGTTTTTATATTCTTTGTGTTGTAATCACTGAATAAAGAGACTACAGAGACCATGATGGGCAACAATGTAAAGAAGATATGAAGAGAATTCCACCAAAAAAAAATCGATAAAATTATACATTCCATCAACTTAATCGACACTGACATAATTTATGTTAAGTGTAGTAATCATTCCCCCTACTTTCTGAAAGTGGTTAATCAAATGCTCTTCCATTACTCAAGAAAAGTGAAAACATGTTTGTTTTCTTTATATTGTCTTTATGTTGTTGCCCACACATGATGTCATGCATCCAGTGGTTCCAACATCCAAACTTTAAAAATTCATAACTTTTGCATCGATTGCCCGATTTTCCTTAAACTTTCACCGATGTGTTCTACTAATGTTGCTGCTTTCACTCAATCCACATTTCTTTTTGGGTTTTGGTTTCCTTCAATGATAGTCGTGATGGCAGAGGTGACGATGGTAAGTGATTAGACGGACTATAGATAGGGTTGGCAATGATAAAGTGAACATCAAAAACTTATTGATAGAGCAATTCAAACCGTGATACTATAGTTTGCACATGTATGGACTGGGAAAATGAATCGATTTTGATGGAAATAGCACATCTTTTGATTTTTAAATGCCGATCCAAAATGCCTTTTTAAAGCTGATTAAATCAAAATATGTATAGAGAGATTTCATCGATCAAAATCGATGATTACTAGCTCCCCCCTCCCGCAGTTTCTCTTCCCTCCCCCATCTTCATCATGGATGTTATTGCATGAAAATGTAATCATATACGTTGATACAATTATATGAACCTGAACTAAAAAGGAGCCTATACTACGCCTTTCTGAATCATTGTGAAGTTGGAGGATAAACCCAAATTAACCCAGGAGTTCATCCATGTTACCCAAGACCAAATGCCCTCTTCGAATCTGATTTTGTGGGGCTTAATAAACATGATCAATGTTAACAATAGCAATCGCTGCAGACCTAAATATTTGTGAATTTTGTGAATTTTATTGACTCTTTCGACCTCCTCTCGGGGTATGAGAGTAGCAAACAAAGAGTATAAATAACAATATAACAAACCAGTGAATACAATACTCAAAGATTACACATGACACAAAAGATATACAAGATTATAGTGTATATTGGAATACAAACATGAGTAAAATGAAAAGATATACAGACGTTAATCTACATGTAAATAGCAGATTACAAATTTGACAAAGAAGGTTGCTTCACTATATAGGTACCGCTACGTGTCGCTACGTATATATGATACTTTGATTATGATTTATTCCAAGCTTCAATTAGATTTCCAATTTACGTTTTCAAGATATTGATGACGACGTCGAGTTTGCATACATCCTAGTAACGCAAGTCTCGCGAGACACAGGAAAAGTGTCAGCAGACGGCTAACAAATCTACAGAAATGCGATCTACAGAAATACCACCTAAGGCAAAGCCGAACGCGATGGCGATGGCATGTGAAGTGGAAACACACACACACACACACACACACACACACACAAACACTCACACACGCGCATACACTGTTATGTTTCTGTTTGAAGGACGGCGTCCCATTCTCACATTGTAATCTGATTCTTTGGTTAGCAGACGACCGTGCCAATTAGTCCATGGGCCAAGACCCGAAAAATGAATTATTGGTACCACCTGAGGTGGCAAAACCTTTTTGGTGTCACTTTGTTTGTCGGACATATATACGCTTATCAAGCTATGATAGCATTTCCAAATGAGTAGCTTAGTGATAATAAATAAATTTTTAACCAATTTGGTCTCGTTTTTATATCCCTATACTTCTGAATCGAAACTAACCGCTATACAAATACGAGCACTGCATTCCGTATGTCCACTCTAAGTAGCTGACTCTTTTGGGTCAATTTCTCCAGTTTGAGGGCAAGTGGTAATGCAGAATATACTCCCATCATTGAAATATGCGACATATCTCAACAATGATGATTACGATGACGCAAATGAGGATGATATCCATGATGATGATCACAATGACGACGATGGCGAAGATCACAAAGACGATGAAGACAACGTTGATGACGATGATTATGAAGATGATGTCGATGTAGACCACAAAGACGACGTCGATGACGATGATTACAAAGATGACGATGTCGATGTCGACCACGAAGATGACGTCGATGACGATGATGATTACAAAGATGATGCTGTCGACCACGAAGACGACGTCGATGACGATGATGATTACAAAGATGTCGATGTCGATCACGAAGACGACGTCGATGACGATGATTACAAAGATGTCGATGTCGACCACAAAGACGACGTCGGTGCCGATTACAAAGATGACGATGTCGATGTCGACCACGAAGACGACATTGATGACGATGATGATTTACAAAGATGTCGATGTCGACCACGAAGACGACGTTGATGACGATGATGATTACAAAAGATGTCGATGTCGACCACGAAGATGATGTCGACAACGATGTCGACGTTGACTACGAAGACGACGTCGATGATGGTGTTTAACAAAGATGTCTACGTTGACTACGAAGACGACGTCGATGATGCTGTTTAACAAAGATGTCGACGTCGACCCCGAAGACGACGTCGATGTCGACGTCGACCACAAAGACGACGTCGATGTCGACGGCGACCACGAAGACCACGAAGACGACGTCGATGGGTCTGGCACCCCCTGGGTGTGGCACACTCTAGGTCTGCACCCCACCCCCTGGGTGTGGCACACTCTAGGTCTGCACCCCACCCCCTGGGTGTGGCACACTCTAGGTCTGCACCCCACCCCCTGGGTGTGGCACACTCTAGGTCTGCACCCCACCCCCTGGGTGTGGCACACTCTAGGTCTGCACCCCACCCCCTGGGTGTGGCACACTCTAGGTCTGCACCCCACCCCCTGGGTGTGGCACACTCTAGGTCTGCACCCCACCCCCTGGGTGTGGCACTCTAGGTCTGCACCCCACCCCCTGGGTGTGGCACACTCTAGGTCTGCACCCCACCCCCTGGGTGTGGCACACTCTAGGTCTGCACCCCACCCCCTGGGTGTGGCACACTCTAGGTCTGCACCCCACCCCCTGGGTGTGGCACACTCTAGGTCTGCACCCCACCCCCTGGGTGTGGCACACTCTAGGTCTGCACCCCACCCCCTGGGTGTGGCACACTCTAGGTCTGCACCCCACCCCCTGGGTGTGGCACACTCTAGGTCTGCACCCCACCCCCTGGGTGTGGCACACTCTAGGTCTGCACCCCACCCCCTGGGTGTGGCACACTCTAGGTCTGCACCCCACCCCCTGGGTGTGGCACACTCTAGGTCTGCACCCCACCCCCTGGGTGTGGCACACTCTAGGTCTGCACCCCACCCCCTGGGTGTGGCACACTCTAGGTCTGCACCCCACCCCCTGGGTGTGGCACACTCTAGGTCTGCACCCCACCCCCTGGGTATGGCACACTCTAGGTCTGCACCCCACCCCCTGGGTGTGGCACACTCTAGGTCTGCACCCCACCCCCTGGGTGTGGCACACTCTAGGTCTGCACCCCACCCCCTGGGTGTGGCACACTCTAGGTCTGCACCCCACCCCCTGGGTGTGGCACACTCTAGGTCTGCACCCCACCCCCTGGGTGTGGCACACTCTAGGTCTGCACCCCACCCCCTGGGTGTGGCACACTCTAGGTCTGCACCCCACCCCCTGGGTGTGGCACACTCTAGGTCTGCACCCCACCCCCTGGGTGTTGCACACTCTAGGTCTGCACCCCACCCCCTGGGTGTGGCACACTCTAGGAAGTACTGCACTACAAAACGATATAGAAAAATATAAATTTCTAAAGAGACACAAACACTCGACCAGACAAGACCCAGTATCGAAGAATGTGCCACACCTAGTGGATGGGTTTAAACAAGAGTGTATCTTGTTTAAACTCCACCCCCCCTCGATGTGGCACATGATACTGAGTCTTGTCGGGTCGAGTGTTTTGTGTCTTTTAAGAAATTTATATTTTTCTATATCTTTTTGTATAGTCTTGTTTACTACGTGATATGGGACACGCCACGCAGACACACCAACACACACACACACACACTTAATTTTGAAATCATTTTGTATACTGTGATGTATAAAGTGAAGTGGATGTCGTATTTCACGCTATGCACTTTCACAACACACCCGAAATTACAAGCCTGAACAAATGATTTTTATTTTCCATTTCATTTTGTATGCCGAGTATATGAGATAAATATATCAAAAGTGCAGAGGGTACAGACCCCAGGGGGTGTGCTGTCACAGTGCCGACTGGGTGGGCACCGTGATAGCATACCCACTGGGGTCTGCACATTCTGCACTTTGACATATTTTATCTCATACTCTGCATACAAAATGAGATTGGTAGTGTCACTTTTCAGTCTGGGCACTCTGAAAATAAAGACGAAAACAGGTTCTGAAAATAAACTTTTATTCTAATTTCGTAACATTCTTCTTTATTGCAATCAGCTGTACAAGATATCTACAAGAAGTCCATCAATCTGTATTTATACCAAAGATTTGAAGCTTGATCAGGTCTTTTTGAGTTATTTTCAAGTTTTAAGATGAAGCTGTCGTTATTAGAGGGTAAAGTCATGTTATTCAGCTAAATGTCTCGAGACAACAGGGAATACTGTTGTACATACGACATACAAAGCATGTCGCCAGCTATTTTGTTGCTTTCTTCGGAAGAGAATTAAAAACCAAAAGAAAGGTATAAATTCATTACTGGAGAGCCTCCATGCAGTCTTGTGGTTTAAGATATTAGATTTATATTGTCTGTCAGGAAATACCCAAAATGGATTGTGGATCTAAATATTATCTAACCTTACTTGATGTACAAATATTTTTTTAACTGCAGTTCCATCCGAAAGTATATAATTAAAAAGTGAAACTTGTTCGCAGTCATTTGCCTTCAAAGATTATTCAAATTTTATCATAAAAGATTATCATAAAGAAATAATGTTATCTTGGATGAAGCAAATAGGCCCTACTAGTAAGCAGCCAGTCCCCCAAAAGACAGCCAAGTCACTTAAAGATTAAGATTTTAGATGCATTACCCGGTCGTAAAAGTCGTCCCCACCGTGCTGACCAATGTGAAGTTCGGGAGTGGAGGCCCCGGCCGTCGAAGATGGCTCTATTCGGTCTACTCTATAGTAATGGGTTGTTTGAGCGTGGATTAGTCTCGTTGGTTGCATGCCCCATAAAGGCGATGGGATGCTCGGCATTCTGGGTCGTAGACTTGACAGGTAACCTGTAGAAGTCTTATTAACTAGAAACATAAAAACACAACATCGATACACTTTTCCGCAATCTACATCTCACTACACTGATCAGAATCGGTATTACTTTTCACTTGGTTTTACTTTTACTTTTTCAAATAAAAAAAGAAAACCAAACGGAAGTCGATGATATAGATGACATGGTGGCACATGGCATGTAGTAGCATGGCAAATTTCTACAATTTCTGTCCCAAATTGGAATTAAAAAACCTAAGGCAATGAGAGCTTACAACCCATACACTATCACCGCTTAAAACCATATTCTGCTAAAATGATGTCCACTTGAGCTAACTGCTAGATTCATAAATGGTTACGGAACCTGTACAAACAAGAGATAACAGAGATAAAGTGGCATATTGGACACTCCCTATACGGAGTACCTTAATACAAGTGACGCAATATCTTATTGCAAGCATAGATTTAAAAGACAAGACTACACTACCAATGGCCCATTCGTGGCGGGTACAGGTGGACTGGTGTCTGCTGCCGGGGATGGCCCCGTGGTCGGTCCAGCAGGTGTCCGGAGCTTGGATTGGTCTCACTGGCTGCACGTCCCCCATAAAGGCTGTTAGGAACACTCGGCATGGTGAGGTTGTCGACTAGCATTCACCTTTGATACGACAGTCATAGAAAATATAAGACCAGTTAATACAGTTTCCACACAAACAGTCTTACATAACATAACTTGTAAACATGAAAAAGCATTGGATGCACACATTGTGTGTAGTTTTTCCTCACTAAGACAATACATCTTTATACTCTACAGATATTTCATGAAGCAAATAAATAGATGAATAAATAAATAAATAAATAAATAAATAAATAGAGAGCTAAATGTGTTTTACTTATAATAGCTTTGAATGCCGGTACAAAGGAGCCAGTAGACAGCTGCCCGACTCCTGGGAGAGATGATGTCCACGAAACGGCCGTGTGGTCCTCACCGCTCCTCACCGGCATGATGTCGGATGTCTTGCTGCAGAGGAAAATGACTCGTTCGTCAGCATGCACGACTCCTCCATGAAGCAAAGACTCTCCTTCAGAGGTGATACAGGCTGGTCTCTATCCACGCTGTCCCCTTTAATACTTTTCACTAGGGAGATGGTTCCACCTCCCTGTTTTCACTGAATCTACCCCCTATAGCCAATGACAGGAGTAAAAACTCTCTTCAACGCCCAAATAAGATAATCCCTCGTTTTCATTGGTTCTCACAAAATCAGCAGTTTCTCAATATACACACAGAGAAATTACGGTTCTAATTTGCACCCTAGAGGGTGCATATCGTTGTAACACCAGCGGCTCCATTTGGGGTTCTATTTTTGGGGGTGCTTATTTAGCACCCTATATTTAACACCATATATGGTGCATATTTGCACCCCTCCATTGGGTTCCCTTTCTGCACCCAATAGGGTTCATATCGTTGTAACACCAGCGGCTCCATTTAGGGTTCTATTTTGGGGGGTGCTTATTTAGCACCCTATATTTAACACCATATATGGTGCATATTTGCACCCCTCCATTGGGTTCCCTTTCTGCACCCCATAGGGTGAACAAAAATTCAGGTGCAAATTTGCACCCTTTCTGGTTCATATCGTTGTAACACCAGCGGCTCCATTTAGGGTTCTATTTTGGGGGGTTCTTATTTAGCACCCTATATTCAACACCCTATAAGTTGCAAATATGGACCTCTATACAGGGTTCCCCTTCTGCACCTCATACCTGCACCCATTATGGTTCATACTGTTATTGTTGTAATTTTGCACCCTATGGGGTGATAAAGTCACCGCAATATAGGATGCAATACAATTTGCACACGTCTCTATATAGGGTTACCTTTCTGCACCCCATATGGTGAAAATTATAACTTTTTTTTTAAACCAAAATAATTATATACTGGATGCCTTCACTGACTTCACAAACAATTACCTTAGGTAACACTCGAGACATGAAGCAAAATAGCATGCATAGATTTACACACAGTTTCTCAGTCAATTAAATCCACAATCTTTCGAAAACTGAAGTCAGAGACTTCAATTCAACAACAAATAGAACATAAACATGATGAATACAGTGCACACTTACATATAAATTATTAACATTTTGATATATGTCTCATGGAAGAGGGACAAGTTAACAGCGATTTTCTTTTTCATGGTTTACTTTAAAGTGAACATCAAATATACATTGTATTTCTACAAATTCTCATACGAGATGCATATTTTGTCATAAAAAGGGCAATGTAAATCAAAAATGTATGAAATTTGGTCAGTACATTGAATAAGAAGAAAAATATTCGTTCTTTCCATCAAATTATTACTTTTTCTTCTTTTAAAGGAAGTTACCACATTGACAAAAAGCACTAATTCTTTTTATTTAAAAAATCCCTGAAGCTTGTGCAGAGTAATAGTAAACTAAGTGACAAATATCTTTCACATTGTCCTTCTACTTCTAGAATGGATCATAGATATGTACCTTGAATTTACCGGTACATCTTACGGTAATCAAAAACACCTTTATGACGCTCTCAGACATTAACAGCGATATGTCAACTCTGATTTTTCGTACACAAGTTATTGCCAAAACAATGAAGGGTATGGCAAAGTTCTGTCATATATATTTGAAACTCACTACTTGTACTGACATATTCCATCCAATTCCGAGCTTGAGAGCTTGCGAATGTGCCCCATTATACAATTAGTATACTTCACATTTTGTTTTTCATATACAATTACACCAATGATAAGAAAGGTGAAAAAAAGAATCAAAAAATGAAGAATGCACATCTAAATTTGGTTACTTTTTTATGCACACAGCTAAAGATATGTCCCAGTTATAAATCTCGGGCAGAATAGCACATCTGAAAACACTTTTCATTGCATCAAATTAACATTAACAATTCCACAGAAAATGTTACCTCAGAAAGGGAAAATAAGGTTAACCAATCAGTGGTGTGACAAACTGGACATAAAGAGGAAGGAATATGTCTTGTGAGACAAATTTAAAAACAATTTTTTTTTTATACATTGTTTTTTTTTCAAGCGATGGAAACAAGAAGCACATTGTACTCAGTAGACCATAAATATAATTACACAATGTATGAAGTTTAGCCCCAACATTCAAAATATTGTAAAGAGCAGTCCATTTTTCACATTTATAAAGCAGGTATCGGTACTGGCACCATCACAAGCATAATGATCAGGAGCAAAATATATTATTATTACTATTACCATCATTATCAATACTATTATTATTATTATTATTATTATCATCATCATTATTATCACTATTACTATGACATCAATATTTTACAGAGATTTATGATCATGCATGAGAACTACCTCAAGTGTTGATGTTACAGTCTCACAACTCTTCCAATCATTTTAACACTTAATTTTCACCAAATCTTACACAAATATATCAGCACTATATACAACCTACTTAAAGAAAGCTTGAAATTATAATCAGAGTTAGAGGGCAAGTCCACCTTCATATAGACCTACATGTGGATTGAGCGAATGCGCAGCAATAAGCCAGTCCGGAGATAGCTCATGTGCACATAGGTACAAATGACCTTTCATTTTTCTCAGTTGGTTAGGCACTTCACTCAATTCAAAGTGACATAATGCAGCAGCTTGCCCACCATAGCCATTTATGGAACTCATATTCAAACAAAGAATGAACCTAACCAGTGTAGATGAAGTGACTAGTATGGTTCGTCAATCAACACTCAGGGAATCATCTATTTTATTAAGTGCCGTTTTGAATATGTTAACAAACTTTTTTTGTGTGTTAACATTGCCAAATACCAGGCTTGCTGTCAAGTGGATGTACTGGCAGGCACCATTTATAAGGATTCCATGAATAATCCTAGCATTACAGATGCTTATCTCAGTGAAATTAAAAAACCAACCTGTCTCTCGGTACAAATAACCTTTTTCTGCACATGCTCAAACTGGTACCCCGAACTGGCTTATACTATTAGAACACATCAGAAAAAAAAAAAATTGAAAAGCGGACATTCAGTTCAAAAGTTAATAATCTTTAAATCATTTCTGCAGTCGCAGCAGAGTGAGAAGAGTTTATGATGTCACATTCGTAGAACATTTCAAGGAAAACCTAAAGAGAATTTCACATTTTTTTTCTTTTAGGAAAAATATGCACATTTCCTCGACAAGTCATTGACCTATGTCAGGGCAATGATAATAGTTTCTGCCTTCTTAAAGAGTGAAGTCAAGTGTTCTTTTATATGCAAAAAAAGTACATATGATATGTTGAGTTTTCTCAGGTTTTGGAACAAACTCTATTTTTCAATCCTTATATACATAAAGGGTTTGTGAGAAAATCATGCTTTTGTCAAGTGTCACAAAGCTATTCCACTTATGACATTGCATTGCCAGAGATTGCCCAAAAATTGACATACACTGTGTGGCTGTCTACTACAAAAAACAGCAGACGACTTTTTTTTTTTTTGTTCCCTACTTAAACAATCAATTCAAAGTGTGCATGTGTTGTTGAAGCACTGAGGCTATCGATGGTGAAGAAATAACTCAAATATGAACGATACAAACTAACCCCATCTGGTATGAAATATAATGGAAAGCATACTTTGAGTATTTCATAGCCATTAGCAGATTCATATTTTCATCCATAATCCACCCTCCCCCCCCCCCCCAAAAAAAAAAGAAGATAAAAGTGAATAGAAGTCAAGTTCTCTTTAGGTTGTGTTTAAACTTGTAATTTGCAGGTTCGTTCTCTTGTATTTTTCTATTAGAGTATTCTTGTAAATATTCAAGGCCAGTGTATTCTAAGAAAGGGAATAATCTGACAACAGCTTAGAAGACAGAATAAATAGTTATCGTTATCTATGAAATTAGACATTTTCACATATATTTTGCAAAAAAAAATGCTAATCTTCATTTCATGGAGTGGCTTTATGCTCACCCTCGGCTAAAAACAGGGAGGTGATTACTTTCTGGATTAAAATGGAAAGATGTTTAGCAATGTGGTGTTTAGCAATTCTAATGGGGGGGGGGGGGGGTGTTCAATGTGACCCGTCTCAAATTTTATATGGTTTAAACATACATAACATATAGGAGTCTCATTATTATGCCTCCGCCCTGAATGGTGCCGGAGGCATATGTTTTCAGGTTGCCTGTCTGTCTCCCGGTCTGTACGGATGTATCTACGGAAAAATTGATATGCTTTCATCAAACCTGGTTCAGGGATACTACATGATGCTGATGATCTTATTGGCTTTTGGACTATATCTGCTAAAAGTCAAAGAAAATTTAAAAATAACTTTTTTGCTACTTCTCTAGTCAGGGAAATCGGTGTACTCGTGTGTACTGGTTGGCTGGCGCATTCAGTTGGGTACAGCAAGGTTTCATCCTCTGCTTTCACAGGAAAGCCGACTCCCAACTTCTTGTTCTCGTAGTCAAGGTATATCTGCTCCTCTGCTTCAGCAACCTGCAGCTTGGTCTTCATAGCTAATCTCATCTTACGCTGCATAAGTCGAAACTCCTCGAGCTCTAGTTTTTGATGCGCTTCTATAGCAGCTGCTTCAGCTGCCAAATAGTATGCCCTTCTGGCCATCACTCTCAGAAGAACTGGCATGGCTTCCACACTGACTCAACGAGGAACCAGGATTGACATCCTGAACATCTTCCATCTCCAGCTCTGGCATCCTATATGGCTCACCAGTCTCTCGAGGTTGACCTGCATCACTCATCCTGAAGACCATTATTGACTTGATGCATAGTGAACTCGATGATAAATAATCAATCAAACACAGGTCCCTTTGGCCCAGTATGAGACCAAGCTAACACCATGCATCATCATGGATCAGCAAGGTTCAACCTGTAATTGAATAAAACAAAGTTCAACATACAATCAATATTGGAATATCTACCTGCTAAAGTATGGGATCAAGTAGTTGTACTTCTGAAGTGATTTACCGTTTAGGGCCTACATACCTTGTTTGTGTGACTTATTTTATGTCATGTCTAGCACATGCAACTTCTCCAGTGGATATTATCTAAATTCACATATCGTGTATCATTGCTTATGCTCTGTGACTATGGCATTGCTAATTTATAACACACATTCTATTTTCATTGATAGACAACAAGGAGTCAAGGCCAACCTAAATTTTCTGACTTCAATCTTCATACATGTCTTAAATTCTCCTAAATGAACCAGGAACACTATTTTTCTTCATTAGGCACATCATACATGCCTACATCGTTCTTTCTGTCAACTTCCCAGAAACCAATATCCAACTGAGCCTCAACTCGGCTCAAACGTAATAATTCCCATTAACGAAAATGATGCGACTATATCCGGTCACCTATTTACGTACGTACCTTGGTAACTGCGTCCAGCAGCCCCATACGCATAGCGTAATTACGCTATGCGCAGGGGCCTATGGGGCTGTTGGTCGTAGTTAGTACCTTGGTTGAGGCTTTCCGTATTACCGTGCACTTTCATTGACTTATTCGCTATGCTTTACTGTATGTATGATCGCACTTCTGACATGTTAGTACACATGTACCTCGATACAACTCTTTCGCATCAGTTTTCACCACTCAGCATTCTATAAGCATAATTCACACATATCATCATCGATTACTGTGAAATATTTTCAACGGAATTACAGTACAATTATCTACTCACAACGTTTGGCTCATCAAAAAGATTAATTCATCATCCCAACCTCACGGTCGTCTGTCCATTCCAAACGAGGAACGTCAGTAGTATGCACGTACGTATACCGCGCGACCTACGGCGTGGCGTGCGCATGCGATTTTAGCTTTGCCATTGACCAAGTGCTCAACGGTCCACGCGTGCACGCATAATACGTGTACTTGTACTCGTTTGCTTTCTCTCTATGATAACGTCATTGACATGATATTCTTGATCCCGGTGCGAGAAGAAAAAACAAATGTTTAATTCAAGTAGTAATTTTTTTAGTACAGTATTACTAATGACAATGTTACTCTTTAACAACCTGTAGTTATATTTTCAAATAAAAATATAAGATAATATCAAAAAATAGTGTGGCATTTTAAACAAACACCATTCAACACCCACATGTCAGCTTTCGGGAAAGACTATGGAATGGTTCCAAATTCGAACCCTTAAGACTTGGCTCCCTTTAGGGTTCGGATTTGCACCCCTACATCCATCCCGAACCCTATAAGGTACCACTTCGTTAGATTTGCTCGTAGGGTGAAAATAAGAACCCTAATAGAACCCTAATTTCTCTGTGTGTATCCTGTCACGCCACCCAAAGTGGGTGCGGTTAACATTCCTAGTCAAGGGATTCTAATCATAGAAGTCTAATTTTATTGAAATGCATGCGAATTCCCGCCAACTGATGTTATGTGGGGCAGACTATACTAGGAACAATACAAAAGGGGCGAAATGTCCACTGACTGCTCTATTGACAAAATACCGTGTCTTTATTGGTGCTACGAACAAAATCAGCTGTTCCTTAGGCTGGGTTCACATAGGAGTACACTATTCGGGTATATGGTGCACGTTTTCGAGAGCACACGAATAGCTTGAATCGAACGATAGGATTTCCTAATGTTCGAAAATGTCGTACAGCTGCGTATAGCATGGTATAATGGGAATCGTGCTTGTTCGATTTTCATGCAGCGTATACAATCTCTCGTTTATGAAAACGATGAAAATTTTGGTCTGGATTTGCCCTTCAGCAAAAATAAACATGTAGACTGATATTCTGATGCAGTGTTGTGTGTCATGATCAAATAATGTTATTAAACCAATTAAAAATAATCAGTTTTAGTTGATTTACCCAAAATGACCCCAGGTTGGAGTTGGATCAGTCTTTTATTCATATACTCAATTTATAGATTTCTTGTCACAAAAATGGTACGTTCCAATGTAATCTCAGTTTAGAAACTCTTAATAAGATGGTTGTGTAGGAGGAAGAAATCCTCCCTGCATGGGATAGGAGTTGATGGTGCGGGTGAAGGTGTACTGTGGGTCGACTTGACGGCGCCATATTAGGACACGCGTGTCCAAAAAGCGTATAGCGAATAGCAAATAACGAATAGCGAATACCGTATACCGTGTACTTCTTATGTGAACCCAGCCTAAGGCTGCGTTCCCATAGAAGTACTCGGTATTCGCTATTCGCTATTCGCTATTCGCTATTCGGTATTCGGGCACCGAGTACACCATCACCCGCACCGTCAACTCACCATCCCATGCAGTGAGGATTTCTTCCTCCTACATCCCAGCAAATCTTATTAACAATTTCTAAACTGCATCAGAATGTCAGTCTACATGCTTATATTTGCCAAATGGCAAATCCAGATCAAAATTATCATTATTTCATAAACGAGAGACGGTATACGCTGCAAGAAAATCGAACAAGCTCGATTCCCACTTTGCTATACTATTCGCAGCTATTCGGTACTTTCGAATAGTGCCCTCTTATGTGAACCGGTGTGAGGAAATCCTATCGTTCGATTCAAGCTATTCGCGTGCCCTCGAAAACGAGCCCCGAATACCCGAATAGTATACTTCTATGTGAACGCAGCCTCAGAGTAGGCCTTACCTATCATGCCTATCACACGAACCAAACTGGGTGCGGTTAACATTCTTAGTCAAATGATTCTTTTCAAAAGCTGAAATATATTCGAATGCATGCGAATTCTCGCTAACTGATGCTGTGTGAGGCAAACTACTACGAACATTACAAAATAGGCAACCTGACCACTCGATCGATGCCTTATCGAGAAATACCGTGTTTTCATTGGT
The DNA here is from genome assembly GCF_040938485.1 of Diadema antillarum. Classification (NCBI taxonomy): domain Eukaryota; kingdom Metazoa; phylum Echinodermata; class Echinoidea; order Diadematoida; family Diadematidae; genus Diadema; species Diadema antillarum. The sequence goes on along the minus strand of NW_027271962.1, from coordinate 245,450 downwards.
GCCAACAAAATCAGCAGTTTCTCAAAGTAGGCGTAGCCTGTCACACGACCCAAATTGGGTACGGTTAACATTCTTAGTCAGTTGATTCCTTTCAAAACCTGAATCGTATTCAAATGCATGCAAACTCCCACCACCTGGTGCTATGTGCGTCAAGCTACTACTATCATCACAAAAGGGGCAACGTGACCACTCCCTGCCCCATTAACAAAATACAGTGTCTTCATCGGTGCTATCAAAATCACGCAGTTTCTAAAAAACAAAAACAAAAACAAAACTGGCACAAGGATCAAAACTGGGGGATGTTAACATTAATGTGTTTGCTTTCAAAACCTGAATCGTATTCAAATACATGGAAACTCCTGCCGCCTGATGCTATGTGAGACAGGCTCCTATCTACGGACGGTACAAAGGGGCAACCTGATCACTCGCTGCCCTAATGAAAAAAAATACCATGTCTTCATCAGTGCTATCGAAATCAGCAGTTTTTCAAAGTCGCCCAAGAATCCAAACTGCGTGCGGTTAACATTTCTAATCATGATCCCTTTCAAAACCTGAATCCTATTCAAATGCATGCAAACTCCCACCACCTGGTGCTTTGTGAGGCAAGCTACCACGAACATTACAAAAGGGGCAACTTTATCACTCGCTGCCCTAATGACAAAATACCGTGTCTTCATTAGTGCTGTCGAAATCAGCAATTTCTCAAAGTCACCCAAAGATCCAAACTGGGCGAGGTTATCATTTCTAGTCAAGAGATTCCTTTCGAAATCTGAATCGTATTCAAATGCAGCAAACTCCCTCCACCTGATGCTATGTGAGGCAAGCCACTATCAACGCATAGCAAGCCACTATCAACAATACAGAAGGAACAAATGTCCTCTGGGTGCCCTATATGGACAATTCCCCGTGTCTTCATTTACGCGCTTCACATCAGCCCGATGTTTCGAAATAGCGCCCTATTTTGCTGACTATTTTCTGCGAAAAATATCTCGAGCTTGGATTTTTATCGGGCTGATGTGAAAACGCCGATTGGTGCCATCGAAATCAGCCGTTCTTGAAAGATGCCTATCACGACGTCCGTCTGAGAGGTGTTACAGAAAATATATATTTAAACAATCTCTCCTTTCTTTTTTTATACCCCAGATTGCTCCGTGTCGCTTAGAAGTTACACGCGCTATCGCAGGTATTATACATGTACTGACTTGCTTTGACCATGGACATTCATCACCCGTTAATTACATTAGGCGTTGTCACATCAGCCCGATGTTTCGAAATAGCACGCTATTTTCTGACTTGGGAAATTAACCCGATCACGAAATAGCGCGCTATTTGATAATGTGAACACAAATTAGCGCACTAAATAGACGTTTTCACATCAGCCCGATAAAAATCCAAGCTCGAGATATTTTTCGCGATTGCAAATTAGCGCGCTATTTCATTTCTTATTCACATCAGCCCGATGTTTCGAAATAGCGCGCTATTTTGCTGACTATTTTCTGCGAAAAATATCTCGAGCTTGGATTTTTATCGGGCTGATGTGAAAACGCCTAATTAGCCGATTTTTTTTTCGAGCTAATTCGACAGCTGAGTATGCGAAAAACAGCATCAGTAATGTGTGTGCCCTCTCGAAAATTCCTCATGATTTGTGTGCAGTTTGCCTCGATCGATCGGGTCACACACGCTACGCATGATGGGATGCATCGCGCTAATTTCTCGAGTCGTTTTCATATTATCAAGTAGCGCGCTACTATCCCGCTATTTCAGAAATTTCCCGAGTTGGACTCGAGAAATTTTCTCGATCAGAGCGATACAATTAGCGCGCTAATTTGTCTTCACATTATGAAATAGCGCGCTATTTCGCTATCGGGATAATTTCCCAAGTCAGAGGAACATCGGGCTGATGTGAAAACGCCTATGGTATCTCTCTGGTCGAGAAAATTTCTCGAGTCCAACTCGGGAAATTTCTGAAATAGCGGGATAATTGGCGAACTAGCGCGCTATTTGATAATGTGAAAACGCCTCAAGAAATTAGCGCGATGCATCCCATCATGCCTAGCGTGTGTGACCCGATAAATCGAGGCAAACTGCACACAAAGCATGAGAAATATTTGAAAGTGCACACATTACTAAAGCTGTCGAATGAGCTCGAAAAATTTTCGGGCTAATTCTCTTTGGGTGGATGTGAATATGAAATGAAATAGCGCGCTAATTCACAATCGCGAAAAATATCTCGAGCTTGGATTTTTATCGGGCTGATGTGAAAATGCCTAAATTCTGTCAAAAGCGTTACAATAACATGTTCAACATGCTTTCCCACTTGGATCCCATCATAACCGCCGACAACCTGCCTAGATAAAGACAAGGAGGCGTTTAAAGAGCGGTTTGGAACATGGAACACCAAAGCCAGAAGAAATGCTACTTTTTCAAGAGTCATGCTATAGGGGCTAGGCATAAATTTGCAAAAGAGCGAAGAGATATCACTTCTTTTCCAGTAACCACCTGCCTGCGCCACCAAACTGAGTGCAGATAACATTTTCTAGTTAAGTGAATGGTTTCAAAAGCTAAATTCTATTAAAATGCACGCAAACTCTGACTGCCTGTTGCTATGTGAGGCAAGCAACGGCGAGCATTACAAAGGAGGAAAACAAACAAACAAGTCTCTTCCTTCAAGACAAATTCCTCGTCGTCTTCAGTGATAACAACCAGAGATTCAGCAGATTTCATACACTATATTACGCAATCAAAACAGCTTGTGCTTCATAGTATGCACCCTGCAAACTGTGAAAAATTGAATTCTATGATTACTCAAGCAATTATCGGCGCCTGTTACCTTTGAGACCAACTTCTGTAGACATAACCAAAGGAGCAAGCTGTGTAGACATTCTCACTGCCCTCATGACAAAATCCTTTTCTTCACCAATGCAAACTGATCAGCAGTCCCCGCCCCCTCCCCGCTCCTATTATATTTCATGTAATTAGTCGTAATATTAGCCTTAGCAGCCATATTGGAATTCAAAATGGCGGGCAAACCGCTTGTCAGACAGATTATATTATTCCATTTCCTAACCAAGCGTGTTATGATATCTATGTGCAACCAATTTCAGCGACATTTGCAATTTAGAACTTAAGATAGGGATTTTCAACATTTTGGTCGAGGCGGCATACTGAAATTCAAAATGGCGGCCATTCGATATGTTTGTCAGACATTTCAAAGCCATCCGTCACATGAATTTGAATTTAGCATGTCCAAAAGCCCTTGTGTACGAAATATTAATGCCACAAGTCATTTAGAAGCCAAGACAAGAATTTTTAAGCCCTAATTGTTTCTTCATTGCGGCCATGATATTGGAATTCAGGATGGCGGCCGACCCAGTGGTCGTGTCTTTTGGATCCTGCTATTGTTTTTTAAGGTGCATTCTAATGTCTTTTGTTAATCAAGTAGTTCCTGAATTTGGGAGCTTTGTGAATGTCAGGGTGGCTGAGAAAACAGAGGTAGGCCTACATATGTACTGTATACAACAGTTTCGAAATCAAAACGTCACTCTGTTATAGCGATCGTGTCTAAAATAACAGCTAATGCTCTCCACTACACTGTTAGAAAAAAATCAACAAGGTTGTTTAAAATTTTAAACAACCACAAGTTAACCGGTGAATCGCTCAACTGTTGTTTAAAAATTAAACAACACGTAGTTGTTTAAACTTATAACCCTTTGTTGTTTAAAAATTCTAAACAACTGTTGTTTAAAAGAAATTTAAACAACTGGGTTGTTTAAAAAAGTTGTTTAAAAATTTAAACAACTGTTGTTTAAAAGTCATTTTATACAACTGGGTTGTTTAAAAAAAGTTGTTTAAAAGTCTAAACAACTGTTGTTTAAATGTAATTTTATACAACTGAGTTGTTTAAAAAAAGTTGTTTAAAACTCTAAACAACTGTTGTTTAAAAGTCATTTTATACAACCGGGTTGTTTAAAAGTAATTTTATACAACTGGGTTGTTTAAAGCAAATATTAAATATTCATGTTTAGAATTTAAACAGTTCTTAATCCCATATTACTGTACAACTCACTTGTATATAAGCACAATAACACAAATGTTTATGTTTTTGGCCAATTATATATTTCAGCACATTTTCACTGTCTATATCACTGACAGCGTATCATTAGAAAACCTTCAATCGGTCAATCTGTCCATCGATGTGCAAACTTGTTGCAAATAACAAATAACAAATTGAGCCAATCAAGAATTGTCTCATCCATTTTCAGAATATATACAGAGTAGCAATTCTTCTTATACAGTTAACCTTTGATAAGTCGAAGTTCTCGAGAACCGATAAAATGTGTCGAATTGCGCGGATTTAGTAAAAATATGCAGTTTGACTGCAGAGGAAAAATCACGAGCTATTGTTATGCTTGAGTTAAGTGATTTCCCAGCTGAATTGACCTCAACTCATCTAAAGCTTAGTGTATTGTCAAATGTACATTTTGATTCCACTACATACAAATGGGGTGCTTAACGCCGTAAAAATCACATTTCACAATATTTCAACTAAACTGCAATGGCAAATTGAATTTGAAATATGCAATAATTAAAGAATTGATTATTATGCATAACATGGATGTGTTCAGCTTGAGATTATGTATACAACTGTACCTGTGCCACATTTAATATTTTGTTGGTTCATTTCTCATATTGTGTGGGTGCATGGGGACCATCAGTTGCCCTCAGATGGGTCCAAAAGGGCTAACTGAATGAACAGTACACAGAGAATGTAATTTTTCAGAATGCTTTTACAGTCCAAATGCACACCTTACAGACACATTATCCAGTTTTATAGTGATCTTACCCTGACAAGACAAGATAAATCTTGAATGAGTCTTATTTCCTGGAATAATTACCTGATTTTCTTAGAACCACTGACTTTGTTCTTGAAGTGTTTGTCACTATTACATGCGCTTGGAAATCTCATAAGCGAAGCATAAGGGAATGGCCCTCTAAGGATTTGCTTTTCTGTCCCAATACTGTACTTTGTTGCCCCACTAAGAAAATATTACTGAAGGTATTGCACTACACAGCTTCTCTATTAACTAGATCATTTTTAACAATGTTCAATTTGATGTAACAACATTTTGAATCATTTCAGTTGCAATGCTTTTGGGGAACATCTGCAATAGTAAGTCAGGGGTTATTAGTCAACTTTGTCAATTAAAGTTCTGATGACCACGAAAATCTCATTCTACGCATCTAATCTTCCTGATTTGAAGAGTTCAGGTGTGTCCTGATCTCTCTCACAGAATTGGACGTCACTTTACCAGGCATTTTGTACACAACTGTCTCCAAGCACTGCCAGGCAGCAAAACATTGAGCCTGGTACTCTACATCTAGGACATAATGCACTTTGAATGCACAGTCCACAGCCTTTGTCAAAGTTGGAAACAAGAATCCCTGTCTCTCTACAATAGGGAGTTTTCGCAAGCACAACGCGGCCGGGAGTTAAGCGTGTCGTGTGCGAAATTTGCTTCTGCACATGATCAAATCCGAGGAACGTCCTGTCCGGGGGAAAACGAGTACGGTACTTGGCCAAAATAGCGTTCGGTCCCGATGCTGGGCAGGAGTGAGCCAGCCAGTCAGCCAACCAATCAGCAATCTTGTCCCCACGCCTCCGTCCTGTACACGAAAGCGAAACTGCATAGATATGGGGACGGGAGTCAAGAGTACGGGGACTGTCACAAGTGATTGCTTCCTCGTATTCTCGGTCTTCGCGTCGTGTAGCGAAAACTTCCTAATGAAAAAGGTTTGCAGTGGCTTCTTCCAGGATCCTCCCATCAGCAAGATGAAGGGCTGTGGTCTCTGCTTCCTGTCAATTCGTCCAATGTAGAAAGCCAGGTCTGTGCCCTCCTGTAAAATGAAATGGAAGTGGAAAAGAAACATGCATAATAACATCTCGATAAAATCTTGAAATAATCTACGCAGAAGTGTTGGGTTGAGGCATTGGTATAATGAAGTCCATCAGAACAGATATATTTCCCACACCTCTCCAATGTTCAAGGTAGAGTTCATGATAAAGTGCCTGGCCAAATTCTGCAACATTTCATTTGCAAACATATACTAGTACCCTAAATTGGGTATTTTATGTAGTAGGGTATATAACATCCATGTATTAAATTTTCTATTCTTGAAAGGGCTAACCATGACCTGGCTGAATGAATTTTCAACTGTGTGGCCTATGGGAACTTCTGAAAGGCAATTAATTTTATTGCTGGCAAGCCCAGGCAAACAGTATTATCAAACAAAAACTACTTCTGAATTGCATTTCATTATTTTGGGTAAGTTACTCTTTCCAATACTAGTAGTATAACAATTTTGTCCACTTACATTGTAGGAGCATTAAGGAGTATGCGAGGTCTTTTTTCTTTTTGGTATGGGGGGGGGGACACCCTGTATCACATTGGATGTATACGAGTGGTATGTAATATATTTCCAGCATCTTGCTGAATATAATGATACCATAGGTCAAGTGCAATATTTACTGATGAATGGAATATTCCTTGTTGGCGACATTTGGGACCAATTTTGCATTTCATGCGAATGTTTTCCCCTTTTTGTCAAAATGAAAAGGACATATTGATATTGGACAAGTGTGTGATTGAGCAGTCAGGCACAAAATAAAGTAAATATGTATGTTGACTATGTAATATAAGATTTTTTTTTTCATTAAAAAAAATTGTGATTCACAGCATACATTAGCAACATAGTAAATTTGCATAAATATGTAGAATCAATGGACTAAACTAACAAATGAAACAGCATAAACTGGGAATTTCTGTAACTATGGACCACAGCTTGATGATTTTTATATTTTGTATTGCAATGTCAAAGTCCATCTCATCATTTTAATAAGAGGGCAACACATCACTTGTTTTAGAAGATAAGCGTCCGAACAGTTACAGGTTGAAAGTCGTAGAATAACTCCAACGACTCCTGAAAGGAGCACTTGCCCCACACCCCAGCAGTCCAGCCTCGGCAAACTAGCGGCAGCATGCTGAATGCAAGCGTCTCTTTTTCCTCTGTGGAGCAAAATGTATGACACAGGGCGAGTATTTTGAATGATAAGTACAAATATACCCTTTAAAAATAACACAATTAAGGCTGATAAAGAGAAATGCTGACAAGTATCAGCTCATATTCAGATGCTAGCTTAGGTACGTATATTGTACTTGATTGCAACCAGGATTACTAACTGTGGGGGGGGGGGGGGGGGGGAGGGCTGTTTTCAAGTTGTTTGGAGGGTATTGTAGAAAATACTACACATTTTGAAAGAGGGACTGATTCTGGCAACGGCATTTACTACCAAGACGGCAAGTAATTGTGGATGAGTAGAGCCAAACTTGTAAGGCCAAGCATTAGAATTATAATGCTGTAATAATCATCATGCTATTCTACAAAACAGCAATCAGAGTTACCATGAACTTGGATGAAAGACAGTTGAATGGTGTTGACAGCCAGTGCCTTAATAAGAATAATCTTGCTCTACTGTTAAGTGCTTAACAAAGACTATTGCAATATGAATGACATTTGGGCTTTTGCAGGAGGTTCATGTCATATTCTGGCATTGCATAAAGCAAGATCAGTTGATATGCATATATCTTAATTAGATTAGCAAGAGCAAGGGATGTTCAAGGTCCATTCATTTTTATTCCAAGTAGTAGGAAAAAGAATGCAAAAACTTCAATAGTTCATAAAAGATTTCTCTGTAAATGTTATCCTATAATGACAAAAGCTTGATTATCATGTGAGTTGATCAGGCAGTGGAGAAGAAAAGGGGAATGTCGAATCGGCAACAAAACCAAATACGGGAACATGACATGCAAGTTGAATGATGGACAAAGCAGAGTCATCAAGAGCCCGGATGATCTCTTTGATATTGGCTTTGAAATTACAGATCCACTTCAGTTTTTGCAGGTTTTTGCGAATTAACAAGCATTGAATGAATTTCTCGATCGAACAATTTTTTTTTTATATAGTCATGTACATACTGTAAGTATTTTGTTAATGTTGTTAATAAATTCACCTCAACTCAAATGCAAAAAAGGAAAGGGTGGTACTCGGGCTGTAGATGATCTCTACACAGAGCAATGAATACTATTTAAAATGTACCTTGGGAAAGGCCATCGGTGTCACCCATGTGACGAATAAGCAGCGTTTGCTACGATGGACATCTTGATTCCCCATACTAGAGTACTTTGTCAGCATACATGGCCATGCTGCAAACATCCTGTCTCCAGCCGGCATCTCCTGGCTGAAGTCTTGCTTGATCTGTACAAATTAGCGAACAAGATTGCATTTGTAATCATATTAAGGGTGGCCCAGAAAGAATGCTATAAACCAAATGGAAAAAAATATAATACTAAAGTTAATAACAAAAACATAAATGATGGAGTGAATTATGCATGATCATTAACTTCTGCAAAAATGTTCATTCTATAAAGATTTTTCTCACCAGTTTGTGTGAATTTGCACAATACATGCATCGTTTGGCATGGAAATCTTGACAGACTGAGAAGAAAGCTCCTAATCTTTGCATAGAAACTTATTCAAAAGTGACAAAAGTGCCAAAAATTGGTTCCAAACCATCTTCCTACACGAAACAAATAGAACTCTACTAAGGTGGTACGTGTGGTGCATAGACTATATTGTGCGTTAAAAACACCACAATCTGTTTTCTGTCTTTATCTTCATTTTCTATAGGGGTTCTAGGCCTTTTTTTCTACTGGAAGCTTACGTAGACCTTAATTCGATCATCATTGATGGCAATGATGCTCAGTACAGAATGAATTGCTCCAGCAAAAGTAGCAGAACTTAACTTGCACTTTAGTATTGGATTTTAGGGGGTTCGTTATGTTTACAGTAGATTTTGGTTGTACGGTTGGACCTACTACCCATGACCGCCTAATGTTTATTTGCTTGATGAAAATATTTAACACTGAAATTCTTGCAAAAAACTTGACCTACGTGATTGAGAAAATCCAGAGCTTGGCTATCAGTAAATGCCTTTGTTCCCTTTTTGATTCGAAGTTTCAGTGCAAAAATATCGCCGTCGAACTTGCGGGGCCTCGTTTCAGCTCCCCGCGGTAACGCTTCTTATTGAGATCGACCGCTGTTTTTGCATTGACAATGCACGCAAACCGAGTTGTATTGAGCACCGTGTTGTACGAAGCTTTTTAGAAACTGCCATACTATAGACATTACATTACGATTCGGTGAAAATATTCATTCGAAATTTTGTCCTTGATTAAAACCATAACTTTGTTAATGAACGGTGAATTTTCGCGTTTTCCCACACCATCCTCATCAACAGTCAAAGCCAATCCATTTTTATGTGCTTTGCGGGCAGTGAAGTGCGTACTAATAAAGCGTTCAGTGCGCCAATTAACACACGGTCGGTTTATTACAAAAGGGTGGTCGATGTAGTAGGGCTATCATACAGCCGACCATAAGTTCTAAATTATGAGGTAGGAAATGATCGAGACAGGTCATTGTGTAATTATGAACTTAGTTTAATAGCAATAGCAGTCTAAAATATAGGCCCTAACCCTTGACTAGGCCCTAGCATTGCCTATAGCTAGGCCCTAACCGTCACGTTAGACCCTGGCTATGCCTAACTAACTTGTTAGATTTCTACATCATTGAACTCGGACACTGCGCCTATAATTGTGCATGATGTGATACGGTGCCTGTTACAATTACTGTACTGTAAAACGAATAACCGTTAGGCTACTGTACTGTGTCAACAATGGGAATATTCCGTACGCTGATTTAGATGATTAGTTTTTGTAAAAGAAATTCGTATTTTTGATGTGAAGTTTTGAAAATGTATGTAAGGATTGTGTCATGGAATGATACAATATAGTACGAGTCTCAAAATTAGGGTCTGAATTATAGACTGTTAGCAAAGAGTTCCGGTCAGTCGTTCCACATGAGCAGCAGTTTGCTCAGCAGTTGGCCACAGCAGTTTGCTTACAGTTTGGGTTTCTTGGACAATGTGATGAAGTCCAACAATCCAAGGTATGTCATAAATCGTTCTTTTATGATTTGTGCATCATTTAAGGAACAAACAAAGCTTCCATGGTCAGGGAGTTAAGACTATAAGAGGAAAAACCGTAAATGAGATATAAGGTTATGTATGTTCAAGGTCAAGGTCATCGCCGTATACGCTGTACTACGTATTAGCGTCTATTGTTCCGTGCATTGTTCAATTGCATAAACGTTCAGTGTAGCGTGCGTGGTGCATGGTCCGCGGTGTGGAAAGTGTTAATGAGAATACGTTGAACGTTTTGGACGGTCTTTGTAAAGACCTCTCCCTATCGGAGAACGGTCCGAAATGATAGTAATGTGAATGTGAATCCGTGGAGTTTCAAACGGATTTTCTGGTATTATGTATTACTCACGTTAAAACGTAAAAGTTGGATTATATCTTTTCGCGTATGTATATCTTTAAGGTATTTGTGTTAGGAACGCTCCACGCACGAAGTTCATGCACGCGGAGGGATATTAAAGTTGAAGTTATAGTGATATGTCTAGCTGTAGATTCTTTGATAGTCTCATTTAAGACCACAAAAAGGGTTGCTAGGGAGAATCTAATGCTCGTTGTTATCAGTGCACAATTTGCGACAGGACGTCTTATAGTGACATTGATGTGAGATGCGGCATTGAGCGTTTACAATCATAAGATTCAAGACATATATTGATTGTGTTAAATAGGTTTATTAACCGACGATGATTTGTTTGACTTAGACAGAATATTGAAAGTTCATTATGTTTATCCTGCTTGTAGATTACACCAGATACATAACAGGATACATAACAGCAATACTCATGATTATAGATAACACAGCTATTCTCATGAGTTAGTTAGAATAGATATAAACGTTGTTTAAATATTCTGGCCTTAATTACGTTATCAGGAAAGAAAGAAAATATTCATTATCGTCTTACTATTTCTGTGTAGAGCTGAAATAGAGTATACTGATTTGTATGGCGTGTTATATAGATAATTTTCTTCTTGTTTGTATCTTACAGGAACCACTCATTCCAACACAGTTGTTGAATATATCACACTAGCAAGCGCAAGTTTGCAGTATGCACAGTTACATATCGCTGATAATGCTGTGTAACAGAATAAAGAACCCACATCACGTTAAACCGAGGATTTCTTTGTTCTTTTATTGCAACAACGTGTCCATCTGAAGAGATTGCATACGAATCCATTACAGATTGAATTATGCAAGTGTTTATTCAAGCACGAGTTGGTTGAAAAACATAATGTACGTACCGGAACAGACGACCTAACTTAACGTTAACGTTAACATTAACACTAAGATCTAACGTTACATGCATGAAGGCGAGGCGTAGCGCAGCCCGGCCAAGAACCCAAAGCGTGAGCCGTGACTAGCTTCATACATCATGCAAATTACAGATGGGCATGAAGCGATGTAACTATCAGTTAAATAAGTAAATACCTTGGAATGACTGGCAAAGTTCTTCTATAGCTAGACCCCACTTGCTGAAAATGTTCGTGACTCCATATAGGGTCCTAGCTGCATTGCAGTCATCGTCACCGCCGTCCATCATGATGAATAGCCGCGCTACTGTATAGCTATATACGTACATAAACGTGTGATGTACGTGTGTGTGTGAGGCGCAGTAGTGGCCGCGCCCGGCGGCGGGCGGGGCGATCGATTGCGACGAAGGATATACATGCAGGCCCGCTGATTGGTTCATGACTATCACATGACTTTTGCCCATCAATTTCTAAACAACGATGTTTAATCGTTTGGACAATCATTCCGAATTGTTTTTAAACAACCACTGTTTAAGGCAATCAAGCTCCGATTTTCTATATTTAAACAACATTGTTTAGAATTTTAAACAACAATATTTTAAACAACGAAATTTTACACAGCGTTCTAACAGTGTACTATACCAAAAAAAAAAAGTGTTGGAGAAAAAGTGGAGTCTCTTCGCAATTTGTGCGAATAGCATATGGGTTCTATAGCAAGACAAACCCTAACGCTAACCCTTAGCATTTCACTGGCTCTGATGTTCCGTGCTCCACGCCGCTCTTCCATAGGGTTTGGATATGGAGACCAAAGAAGAGGCTCTTGATTTTAAGAATTTTGAACTGTATTTCAGAGGAAATTTTGAAATCTTGTATGCAACTTGGCGGTAATCGTGTATGGAATAATAAGTTTTTTTTTCTTCTTCAAATCTCCTTATTATCAATACCTTCGGACTGAATATTAATATCTCATAAAAAAGGTAATATTTAACAATCTTGCGTATATCAAGTGCATAATATTGTTTGCCGGGTTTAATACTCAATTATCAAATCTTTCGAATTTAGTACTTGGTAATTGCGTGTTTCTGCCTGTTTAGTCAGTTTTACAGTTAAAGAGGTACATTTTTTTTACTACATTCCTTCGTGTGTCCTATATAAATTTATATTCTTTGCACATTGTGCCAAGGAGGTTTAAGAACCTCCTTGATTGTACGCACAATTGCTGCTGAAAATATTGGACGGGCAGCGCATTGCTGCTGGCTATAGGTATGTTGTATTTTAGGAATGATGCATTAAACAGAAGTGCTGTCATAGGTCAAAGCAATTTATCAACACCTGCGGTAGAGTGCATAACTTCTCGGCAGCATCCACCGGGCATGGGCAAAAGAAAAGATTCTCGTTTCTTCTCCTTCTCTGACACCCCCCCCCCCCCCCCCCCCCCCCCCCCCCCCCATGCTACTGTCAAGGACGCGTAATCCCGGCACGTAATGCGTAATTTGCCAAAGCGGGTAACGTTTCTTTATTCAAATCATGGAACTTCCATGTTCAAATGAAGCCTTTCGACCGTCGAATATCACGCAAAAAATGCATGTAAAGCTCGGGGCTGTTGCTATGCTGTACAGGGATCCGCAGTGACACGCCGGAGCTGACTTTTATTTTGAACATATCAAAAGAAAAAAAAAAACACCTGCTCCAGCGTATCTCTGCGAAACTACTGCAAACAAAGACCGTCAAACTTGGTGATTGTTATGAACTATTCTTAAGCATTAGCAACGGATCCGAACGCATCTCCATTTTTGTTTAATTCGTTCGGGAATTCGTTGTCTCGATAGGCCTTTAGAGAAGGAGCGAAATCTCTTCGCACTTTGTGCAAATTTTTCGTAGATTCATTGCATGACAATTCTTGAATGCTTACAGACATTCCACTGTCTTTGGCAATGACAGTGCTCTAAGCCGCTCTTTTACAGAGTTTGAATATATCACGGAGACCTCCGTTCAGAAGAAATGTGGAAATCCTGTGTGGGCCTTGGGGGTAATAATTATGGCGGCGAACAAATCCCTTCAGTTTTTCTTCATAAAAAATCGATCAACTACCTTGCGCACAAAATGGCTTCGTTGGGGAAGTTTAGAACTTGAATGTGAAATATTTCTAATTATGAAATGTAATTGGCTAAAGCAGGGCCCTACTTTTGTGTATACTTAATTATCATGTTACAGTTAACGATCCGAAGTATGCCTACATTTTTTTTTAACTGATTTTTGTTCACGTGTCCTGTTCTCTATGCACATTGCTGCCGAAAGTATTGAAAGGGGCATCGAACTGCTGCTCGTTCGGTTCACTGTGATTGGGAACTACGCATACTTAAACAGGAACGCTGTGTTTCGTCAAAGCAACTCATCAACACCTGCGATAGATCTCATCAATTCTTCCCTGCACGGAGCAACATTCGTCATTTAGAACTTAAGATAGGGATTTTCAACTTTTCGTCGAGGCGGCACACTGATATGTTTGTCAGACATTTCAAATCCATCCGTCACATGAATTTGAATTTAGCATGTCCAAAAGTCCTTGTGTACGAAATATTAACGCCATTAGTCATTTAGAAGCCAAAACAAGAATTTTTAAGCCCTATAATTGTTTCTTCATGGCGGCCATGATATTGGAATTCAGGATAGGGGCCGACCCAGTGGTCATGTCTTTTGGATCCGGCATTTTTTTTCTTTTTAGCGCCCCCAAAATACCTCTGAGAAAAAAAAAATCATACTCTCCGCCGATGCATCATCTCGACCAATCTTTATAGCTACATTATCTGCGCCACTACCAGTCTTATTATATACATACCAACAGCATGCATGAATTCCTGAATCTATAATGCCTAATACATCTAAGAAGCATGCTATGTTTGGCACTTTTCCAGACATAAGGAATCTGCAATAAACATTTGAATCGAGCACACCATTTCTAATTGTCCATTTTGCTACTCGTCCATTTATTTCCATTTGCTTTTCATCCATTTATACTACCGTGTATAAGGTTTGGAATAAATCGTTCCATAGTATAGAAGTGACTAATTACTGTACTTGCTTCATTCAAATAGCTAACAAATCAGAGATTCCGTTAGATTTTCCATTACTCAGCTCAAACTGCACGTATATAGGATAACCCCCTGTCAGATAAACCCTTGCAATGTCGAATGTCGAAAAAGATTCTATACTGAGAATAGATTCTTTGATATCATGCGAAATCAATGCTCACTCATTCTCGGTTGCTGTTTGTATGCTAATTTCTAACCGGGGGCTTCAAGTATACTGATAAAAGATAATTCATGCACTGACATTGCAACGCCCTGACTCATCTCTAACCCATTGAAAGTGCTTTTGTTCTTCTTTGGAAGCCCCCAGTTATGGCTGGCTGCCATAAGCTATACAGTGCTCTGAAGTCATTTATCTATAGGGCGGCTTGCCCTCGGGAGTGCTGACATCGCTACACACTATCTGTAAAGGGGGTATCTCACTGAGCGGCGAACGTTGGCAAACGCAGCGAATTTGGGATTTTGCCAGGGTTCGTAAAGGGGGTATCTCACTGAGCGACGAACGTTTGCGAACGTAGCGAATTTGGGAATTCGCCAGGGTTCGTAAACGGTTGCAAAAGGTTCGTTAATATTCTCAAGCAAGTTCGCAAACGGTTTTTATTGTCGCAAACAGTTTTTCTTGTCGCAAAGAAATTTTGAACATGTTCAAAATTTCTTCGCGAACCTTTGCGAATTTGTATTTTCGCTAACAGTTGCAAACATTCGCAAACATTCGCAAAACACTCGTAAGAATTCGCAAACGGTCGTAATACGGTGTCGCTAACGTTTTATTCGATTCGCCACTGCTAGCGAACAAGTCTTATGTGAAAGCTCCTGAAACAGGCAAGGTTTCTTGAAGCTCTTGACATCTCCATCATGTAATTGCTGCAAAAGCTTTTCATTGTAATTACCAAAGTCTGTCCTCTGCAACAACCACTTTTTGATCCAAACAGTCTTTCTTTTCTTCTTCCTTTCTTGTTTTTCTTCATCTTCTTTCTCTTCTTTCAATAGGGGAGAACAACTTTTTCTACTAACACGCATAAGAAAGAATATCGATATTTTTATGTATATACAAAAAATGGGCCCTTTCGGGCATTTCGTCGGCGTTTTCACGAACCGACGCTATTTCGTTTTTGAGCGAAAATGCAGTTCTGAGAAACTCGCGTTTAAAGATCTCACAAGTTTTAGACAACGTTTTCAATGACTTTTCCTGTCCTGTGTGTGAAAATTTTGACAGGGTGATGAGAGTGGAAGTTGTTCTTCCTATCCATAGTGTAATTTTAGTGTGAATTCAAAAAATTTACGATATTTCTGTCTTCAAACTCACTGCGTCGGTTCGTAAATCCATCGTTTCTTGCGCGCACCATAGGTTATGTACTTAAGCGCGGGTCTCACGAACCGACGTAAGTTGTATTACGCCGGTTCGTGAGACTCGCGCTGTAGGGCCTGTACAATAGGTAACGTGCAATACGCGTGTATTTACGAACCGTCGCTATTTCATTTTCGTATGTGTTTACATACAAATACTATTAGGGCTATACCTGCTTATCAACGATAACCTTATTAATTGAAATTAATTGTCATGTAATGATTGTTGTGATGATTACAATACATTTAGTGATAATTAAGATGATAATACAAGCCAGTTTCTCTTAACTGTTCTAAAAAGAGCCTGTTGTCATTGTTTTCATCTTCATTTAGTACACGCATGTATTGTTATTATAGCTGTGGTTGATCGTTCCAAAGATTTCTTTGCCCCCCCTTTTTTGTGGATATATTATTATTTAACACTTTTGCATTTGGACATCTATCATTTGGTAATACATGTATTCGGTATACTGTGTTTCATATTTTTTTACTTTTTACTGTTTTTTTTTTACTTAATTAACTTACTTTTTCATTTTTTCACATTATTTTTAATTCAAATTCAGTTCACTTCTTTCATAATAATTATGAATGTTTGTTCTAAGATGAAGGATACCGCTAAATCTAGGGAAAAAGACGTGCCAGTCAGTAATAATTACTTGTATTTACTCATCTTTCATACTCATGCATGCACTCTGTTATTTCTTTCTCTGAAATAATATATTAATTTCTTTATTTCTTATTATTCCACATATTTGTGACATTTACTTTGTCACAATTTTTATCAGTGTCATTATTGTCATTTGGCTCGCATGTGAATTCACTCATAATTCCTCATTTTCCATCTTTCTCTTTCCTGCTCAACAGATTCTATGATAGTTGCACCTGATCATATAAAAACATAAACTCATCCTGCATGCACTCTTCGAAACTGATAAACTCCTAAAAATACATGAATATCAACACTATCAGAATTTCAAGCTTCATTTTAGATATATAATAATGGTCATGTTTTATTATGCCTTTTGCAGCAATATATTGAAGAGGTACATTATGTAATCAAAAAAACATAGGTCCTCAATAAAATATCAAATTTGAATTATTCAGAGATGAGTAATGACAATGGGAAGGATAACAATTGTGGAAGAGCTCCATAAATCAATACATATCTAATGGCAAATGGAGATGGAATCAAGATTCAAGAATATGTGTAATTCAAGTTCATTATTATATCAGTTCTTGTGTGTTCACAAAAAGAGGAACACAGTTCGAACATGCACACCAAATCTTACATCGTACATTTACATCTATAGAGTGCGGACGAAACATATACAAGAGAAAGAATAACATTCTCAAATTAATATATCAAGCATAACTACATGTATGTATATGACCACACAAAGATGTTGCTGCATATGCATGAAGCTTGAGAGTGCTGCAACACCCATATGCTCAGATAAAAACTTGATGTGTATCATACAAAAGAGAAGAGGTACTGCATGTACATGTAGTTACACTATTCACAGGACAGTAGAGAAAAAGCACGAGAGAGGGAAATGGGTGTCTAAAATAGGTCGATGTAAGGAGTGCCAAGCCAATTAAGTCTCTAATAGAAGTCATACATATATAAGGAAATAAATTAATCACAACATAAATGATCATGCTCGTGTTAACCTTAATTAGCATCTAAAAATGTGTGTAGAAAGCCCATAATATCAGCCTTTCGCCCCAAAGGCTTGTTACATATGAGAAAAGAGAAATTTTGGCCGACCCCCCCCCCCCCCTCCCTGTGAATCCTTAATCCACCAGTACTATAAACACATTCTGAGAATGTGTTTTAGTACATGTACTAGCAAATTCACAAGAGGGGTGGGAAAATTCAGCCAAAATTGTGTGTGGCTAAAATAATTAAAAAGAAAGGTCATCAGCAAAACTACGGGGTGGATGCAGACGAATTTTCATGTGATGACTAAAAAAAATGCAGCTAAAGGAAAAAAAAAAAAGACGGCGGAGAGGGGCCAAGGCTAATTTGACTCCCCTCCCCCCCCCACCAAAAAAACAAACAAACAAACAAACACCACTGTTTTACAGTACCTTTAAAGGACTCTTAATTTTTTGTTTGTAAAAAACAAACGTCTCGAAGTAAAGAATTCCATATTGTAGGCGAAATGTAGACCGATACAGTGTATGAAGTGTACATCCCAAGCTATTAAAGAAAAAAAAAACAGATTATGAATATCATTTAAAGTAAGAATTTCAGTGTGTTTAATCATCTTTAGTTGAGTTGCAAATGACATGTACATATTTAATAAGAGCAGTAAACTTCGAAGCGCCCCCAAGCCCTTCTATACTTAATTATTCATGTGTAAAGGTAGCGCCAGGGCACTCCGGTGGTCTAGTGGTTATGACGCTGGTCTAGTAATCCAGAGGTCGTGGGTTCGAATCCTGCTTGGGCTGCCTGTGATTTTTTTTTTTTTTTTTCACAGCAGCCTACAAACTGCACACTGCAGTTGCGTGCGTTACTACGGATGGAGACAAATGAATAATCTATTATTTTAATATACGATGTTTGACATCCTTATTGCAATCACTTTCTTTAATTGTAGATTTAAAGACATAATGAATTATTATTAAAAGAAATCAAATTTCTGTATTTTGTTGTGAGTTTGCATGGGAACATACACGTATCATAATTTACAATTTTAGTTAGATAAAGAACATCTTATAACAGAACTGTCTAGTGATGGTTGAATAATTATGTCAATTTGTTATAAGTCCTATCATTTACATGGAGTGCATGTTCCCATGTTTATAAGAATCATACGTGACACATTCAAAGTGGGTTGAAGACAACAAAATAATAAATAAAAGAATAAAGGAGAATAGAACTTAATCTGATTACAGCATCATCTAAATATTGCCAATGTGCACTTAGAAATCTATCAAGATTTATCACAAGGTTATGATTACCACACAAAACCTTCAAGATTTATTATCATGAAATACATACCAATGAACACTTAAAAAAAATCTAACATTCCATATCCACATGAAGCTTTCCTTGATATAAATGTCTCTCTGTAGTGTTATAAAAGTGTAGCAAAATTGTAATTACGACATCACAGAATGGAATGCATTGTTTTCACCTTCAATCTTAGGATCTCCTTTCATGTTTCCACTTTACAATCACATTTCACTGTAGATATACCGTCCTTATGTTGTCGCCCTTCATCCCAATTTCTCCCTTCTATCCTATCTGTAGATTGTCTTCTTTCCTAAGCCATTGTATTCACATTCCTTGATGATCAGCACGATGCTGTACTTTTTTCTTCTTCTCTGAAACAGTCCAGCTCTTCGCTACTGCATGGCATCAGTCATCTGAAAGAAAAGACGGAAATTAAGAACTTTCGATTAAAATCAAACATCATGATACAAGATACAACTTTCATTTTGAGAAAAAGAAATTAGCCAACTAAACTGTAGTTGAAATTATTTTGCTCTATTTATATTAAACATAAAACAAAACGGTATACAGGATCAAAGAATGTCAAAAAAATACTGCTGTGTTTGATGCATATTCAAATTGTCTCGCCTTTTACATATTTTAATGATGCAAGATCTTATGTCTAGCACTTAGTAAGTCTCATGTTGAATTTAAATTATTATTCACATGAATAAATCTGCATGTCCTTGTAAACAAGGCATTGCTTTGAAAAAGCTGAATATTACTAATTGCATTTGGGAAAGAGTCTACGACAATCAAACTTGTTTATTATCAGAGACTTTAACATCTTAATTAGACCTAGACTCTACATTACCATTGTATTCACATCCGTTGGTGATGTACACGACCCTGTACTTTTCCTTTTCTTTTCTGAGACAGTCCAGTTCTTCGCTACTACATGGCACCAGTCATCTGAAAGAAAAGAAAGAAATTAAGAACTTTTGATTAAAATCAAACATCATGGCACAAGATACAACTTTAATTTTGAGAAGAAAAAAAAAATCAGCCAACAAAACTGAAGTTGAAATTATTTTGCTCTATTTATATTAAACATAAAACAAAATGGTAGGCCAATGCAGGATCAAAGAATGTCAAAAAATGCTGCTGTTCGTATTTGATGCATATTCAAATTGTCTCTTCATTTACACATTTTACTGATGCAAGATATTATGTTTAGCCCTTGGTATGTCTCATGTAGAAATTGAATTATCATTCACATGAATATAAATCTACATGTATTTGTAAACAAGGCATTGCATTGAAATAGCTGAATATTACTACATGTACCTGCATTTGGGAAACAGTCTATGACAATCAAACCTGTTTCTTATCAGAGACTGTAACATCTTAATTAGACCTAGACTCTACATTATCATTCAGCTTTTAAAGGTATTAACCATTCACCTATAAAACACTGGCATTGTCATGTGCATCATATTTCTTTGATACTGCACATATTTTCATGAAGTCTGCACAAGAATGCAAATAAAACACGTCTGCTGTTTGGTATTTATGAAACAAAAATCACTAACCCGGAAGTCCTTGGCCTTAGGAATAACACGTGGCGAGTTAGTAGGAATTGACGTTGAAATAGAATAAGAATAGATCTACTAAATAGGCCTTTGCCTCATGAATGTCTGGTCTAATTATAGACTAAGTGAAGTCTAGACCTTTCACTTTTAAGTTACCAGTGGTTCACAAAATTTATATTATAGATCTAGACTACATCTAGATCTAGGCATCTAACAGGAACGGCGCAGTGTTTTCAAAAGTGTGGGGGCCCACTTCCGGGTTTCATGAGCTAACAAAGTGATGACACCTTATGTATTCCTTTGTATGGTGCACAAAAAGTGTGGGGGCCCGAGCCCCCACGGCCCCCACGGCTGCGCCGGCCCTGTCTAATACTATTAGATCTTGGCAACTTTTGTCTTTGTGACACGAAATTAACACGTCACGGATGATATTGCGGCGATATCCAACAGGATGACAGTACCACTATTACTGACTCAGTAAGTTGACATAGATAACTAACATCAACTTGTTAACGTACGTTAGAGATGGCACCATATACAATAACCGGTGACACTGACACTGACAGATCTAACGACTACGTTTAGACTAACGTTAAAGAGTTAGACTCGCCATCTCAGTAAGTCGGCCAAAGACAAAGTCAATACAGGGCTAAGTCAGTGTTACTGTTATGTTAGGCCTAACAAATGTTAACGGGTACTCGGTTAGGTTAGGTTCACCAGGACTCAAGAGTCCTGGTTAAATCAGTCGAGGGACATTTCTTAGAAGTCCTTCGATTCCAAGAATAAAAAGGGTGAAAGAACAAAGGGAAAAAAGGAAAGAAGAAAGGACAAAAGATTATGTATGGATGCTGTGGAAATCGACAGCGCTACTGTATCACTATCAATCACGCGTGAATATGTAAACGCCATTTGGTTGGGCCGCATTCACAAGTTTTAGGGAAAAAAAGCCCCACCGCTGTGCTTCAAAGGTACTCCACTCGAACTAACGTTAGACATAATGTCACATATCTACACACAGTACGGTACTAGGGCTGAATTCACAAGTATACTATAACACTGCACTGTACAGGAAAGCCACCTAACCTGTAGAGTACTACTCGTAGTGTTTATGTATCACTACACTAGACCACATACTGTCATAGATGACATCTACACCAACGCTGCACACTGGCACTGGTCCGACGGTCCCTGACCAGGAAAAATTACTGTTGGACACTGACCAGTAACTTTTTCAGGAATGGACCAGTAAAAATTGGGGGAAAAATGGGTGGACTCTACCTACTATTACCACTAGTCTAGATGTAGATCTAGAGCTAGACTATAGACTCTGTGTTAATTTGACTTGGTCTTAGACTTCAGCTGATCTTAGTTTTAGTAACTGGCATTACAAGTAGTCTTAACTTAGACTTAATAGTTAAACTTGAAAGTTAAAGTCTAACATGAAACATGTCTAACTTTATTCTTTACTCTTCCTTTGAGTTTTACTTTTAGACTTTTTACTTGTTTTTTTAGTTTAGTAGGCCTACTTTGTCAATCTCATGATTTCATTTTCAACTCAAGTCAAGGCATAGCCACGAGTGTCTTCGAGACTTTGACATCTTGCATGTCTTGCACACAGACGTTACGACTACGTCTACAGTACTCAGTAGTCTCAGAAGTAACGACATAAGTTGAAAAGAAACTATAAATAATATGATTTGGGATCTAATTTGAAATTGGATGGCGTTTACAGACTAGGCTTCATAAGCATCACGCGATTGAATACATGGGACTACACTCTACCGCAATTAATGGTTATGGTAGTCCAACTGAAACTGTTATTTTGAGCATGATTTTAATAGGATTATAGCTTACCATTCACTTCACTCGTGGACAGTGGGCTGGCTTAGGTCGTCATTCATCTTTCAGATGGTTTGGTTCTCACTCTGAGATCTGGATTAGGGCCAAAACCTAATTCTAGGCCAGTAAGTTGAACAAAGCTCAAAATAATGCAACTGCGACGGTTCGTAAAACCCGCATTGCACTTCACCCTAGCAATTCGGGTTTCACGAACCGGCGTATCTTTACTGCGTCGGTTCGTGAAACTCCTTTTTCTCAATTTCTCGATATTTCGAGTACCGTCGTTTTTTTCTTTCTTTGATAAAATTAAGAATAATTAATTTTGTGATCTAAAATTTCGGGATTTGGTAGAGTTTTGAAAGCACTTTCATTTGGTACCAATATCTCGATTTTGAAAATTTTGACCAAAATCGAAATAGCGTCGGTTCGTGAAAACGCCGACGATTTATCCCCTATTGGCCAGAGTCAAACCTTGGTTATCAACAGATATGAGTTATATTATATGATTACACCAATATGAAACTGGCCAATAGGGGATAGCAGCAACATTTACAAGCGATATTCCTCTATTATGGAAAATACACAAATTTCCAAATACATCCCCAAATAGGCCGTTTTGGGCATTTATCCCCTATTGGCTATGGTCAAACCTTGTTTATGAACATTTATGAGTTATTTGACGTCAGTTATAGTAATGTAAACCTTGCCAAAAGGGCAAAACAGCTTTTTCTACTAACACATATAACTCAAGTACAAAAAAAAAATCGATATTTTCATGTTTATCACAAAAAGGGAACTTTCGGGCATTTATCCCCTATTGGCCAGAGTCAAACCTTGGTTATCAACAGATATGAGTTATATAATATAATTATACCAATATGAAACTGGCCAATAGGGGGATAGCAGCAACAATTACAAGCGATATTCCTCTATTATGGAAAATACACAAATTTCCAAATACATCCCCAAATAGGCCGTTTTGGGCATTTATCCCCTATTGGCTATGGTCAAACCTTGTTTATTAACATTTATGAGTTATTTGACGTCAGTTATACTAATGTAAACCTTGCCAAAAGGGGAAACAGCTTTTTCTACTAACACATTTAACTCACTTTGATTTACTTTGTTTTTGGATGTTTCAGTCATTCAAACCCGATTTTCATCAAATGAACTTTAAATTCCTCTTTAAATGATATGCTCTGTACTATATCATAAGTGTTTTCTTGGTATCTTGCAAAAAGTTAAAAGACCAATTCTCATCTCCACCAATACTGTACCACCCCTTTAAGGGAAAAGGAGTGGAGAAGAAGAGCATGGATGGAAAGCTTGAAGGGAGAATAGTTGAAAGTTATGGAAAAGGCTATACAATGGTACATGTATCAGAGAGTTGTGAAATAACATGATCGCTTAAATCTAATGACACCTGATTGGAATAAACATCATACATTGGAAAATGTTTGATTTTTTTCTAATTTTAAAATTAGTACATTGTATCAAAAGTGTTGTATTTGTCTTTCAGACCCCCCTCACTCTCTTATTTCTAAAACGTCTTTCTCTTCTCCCGTCTCTCCATACATCATAAGTATTTGTTCAAAATACAAGCTCTCTCTATCTCTCTTGACTTCCTCTCATATCACATGATTTCTGTTTCTAAGACCCCCTCTCTATATACATTGTATGTACATGTATTGATTTTATTTCTCAGACCCCAACCCCCTCTGTTATACTAGGCCTAGGTGTTTCAAAAAACATTTCCCACTTTTGATTCTTAATAATTCAAAAACTATTTATCAGATAACACTGTCATTGATATGAGTGATAGCTGAATAGTGTACAGTTTGGTTGGAGGTGGTTTAAATATGAAAGTATGAATCAGTTTCATGAAATTCATGATTAATTTCACAGTTTAGGTTCCAGATTTTGCTCTATTTTCAACCCTCTGTACAAAATTTCACTTTGCACAGGGGTCAATGGGTGTGTATGGGAGTGTGTGGTTAACACCCTGACAATGGTCCTGAACAATGGCCAGGCTTTGAATGCTTCATTATTTATTCATGAGAAATTCCACTATCACAACTAGTCTTTATTCAGCCTCTAGCAGTATCTGTGTAAAGTCAAACGCCTGCCAATACTGTCGTTGAGTCGCGACAGTGCTCTCCTTACTTCTGAAAAACGAAATTACAATGAATACCTTCTGTTCTATCGTAAACATGGTGACACGAAGCAAAGAAATCAATTGGACTATACACTTGTGTATATGGAGCCTTAAATAAATCTACTGTGAAACAAATCGCCCCAATGATAAATGCTGCTGAACTCTTTACCAAAAATAATATCTTTTTATCAAAAAAAGCGAAAAATTTGTCAACTATCTAATTAGTAGACAATTGTATTAAAATGAGGAACTTTAGATCATTTATGCTTATTTATATCCCAAATTTAGTGATATGTGAAGCAAAATTTGAAAATGATAGCCAGCTGGAATGAAATGTGGTGTTTGCAAGCACATGGAAACATGTGCTTACTTTTTCCATGTGCATACATTTTACCCTTTACCGTGCATGAATTCAGACTAGCAGTGCCCAGGGCAATCCACATGAATTATTGATTAAGCATTCATGTGCCAGGGAGCGCGAGACTGACGCCTAGTCAACAGGTGGTTCAGGCATGTCCATTGTTCATGGCCATTGTCAGCACACACTCACATACACATCATTGGTTCTTGTGCAAAGTTCAATTTTTGTACAGAGGGTTAAAATTTGACCAAAATCTGAAACCTTACTTCAAAATCAATCTGAGATCTAATGAAACTGATTTATGCTTTCACATTCAAATTACCTTCAACAAAATTGTACACTATTCAACTATTACTCATATTAATGACAGTTTCATCGGATGAATAGGTTTTGCACTATTAATGATCAAAAGTGGGAAATGTTTTTTGAAACACCTAGTATCTGTTGCTATTAAAGGCCCTAAATCTATCTTCATACTGATGGTATATTATTCTGTTTCTCAAACCTGCCCCTCTTTTCTTCATACTAGTTTCAAAGACTCACTCTGCATATTCATTTTTCCGACCTCTTTCGATCCCCTCCTTTTTTCAAATGCATGACTCGTGTATTTTTCCCTTCCTCGATCATTGCTTGATCATACAATTTATTTGTTTCTCATACGCGCTCTCTGTCTCTCCCCCTTCTCTCTTTCTGATTCTTAAACTTTACAATGTTTGTTTACAAGACCACTTATTACTCTCTACATTGAAACATGTACGGTCACATGTTGTGAAGGAAAATTACACCACTGTTGCATGAAGTCATTATGCACTTTATTCACTTCTTTATGTTCAAGCACTTTTTCTTTTCATGAAGGTACAGATGTAATCTGATCCTCCAATATCCAAGAAGTATTGTAATACAAACTAGAACTATCACTCGATGTGATTAATATCCCTAAAACTAAACAATGAGGCAGTTAGCTCAACAGGCAATGATTACTTTGTAAGCTTTTCTTTGAAAAAAAAATACCATGACAATGTAATTTTCAACATTGAATAAAATTAACAGTAATGTGTTATTTTGCTCACTGATAGTCACATGTGCCATATCTCGTCAAGTGCTCAAAACTTGAGTTAGTAAAGTAAGCAAATCAGCAATTTCTATACGATTTTCATTAAAAAATACTGTTACCATGTCAACTCAATGTTTTACATATATAAAAAAATGAAGTTTGCACAAGTATATGTCATAGCTGTCACATATGCCAAATTTCAAGTCAAATGCTCAAAATCTGAGGGAGTTAGGTGAATTCATATCATTGTATGATTTTCTTTCAAAATATGCTGTCACCATGTGTAGAGCCCACTAATGTCAACAATAATCGACCAGTATATAGAGTCATAACAACCACTAATGTGATTGTCGTATCGTCAAGCTATATGCTCACTTGACGACAGTCTTCTGCATTTACACTCCCTTAATTCAGTCAGATCATTTGATTTTCTTTATTCCGAGTGGTTCCCTATCGACGCGTTCTCTTACTCTTTTCTTTAATCTGTTGATACACGTATATCTCAATTTTATATTCGGATGTACACACTGCATGTTTCATTCTCTTGTAAACAAAAAGAAATGACTGTATTTCATTTTTGTAATATCATAATCGATGCAGAAAATTCTTAATAAATTCATTTGAATTGGGATCGCATGTAATGTCATAACAACCACTAATATCATCATAACACGTCGACGACAAATGTCATAATGGCCATAACACGTCGACAACTGTCAAAATCGGATTAACCACAAATGTCATAACACGTCGACGACAAAATGTTGAAATCAAATTAATCACAAAATGTCATGCGTCGCAAATGTCATAACGCGTCGACCACATATGTAAAATGTCAAATTTTTCAAATTTACTTCAAATGTCATAACGCGAACAAAATATAGAGACGGGGCACAAGAGAGGGATGCTCCCCCTCTCGATCCGCGATTGCGTCAGCCACAAATGTCAAAATCGGATTAATCACAAATGTCATAACACCTCGACCAGAAATGTCAAAATTTCCTAATTTACTGCAAATGTCATAACGTTTCACAGGGGAAGATCCAGGAATTCCGTAAAGGGAAGGCGCCTTTTCAAAATCAAAAGCTTGCGCAACCAGCTTCCTTTTATTTCATTTTATTTCTTTTTGTTATAGCAAAAGTAGGAGAGGGGCGCCGCGCCGCCTCTCTCAGAACCGCGACTGCGTCAACCACAAGTTGATGGCAAAACCCAGTCCTTGCATTACAGGGAGGCGACTTTTCAAAACTACAAGCTGGCGCAACTCCTCCCCCCCCCCCCCCCCCCCCGCCGCCCGCGATTTTTTTTTTTCCGTAACCCTAACGCGTCGAAATTGCCCATTGTGTCACTTGAGCAAAGACTATCAGTGTGCAAGTTGGTTTTTGTACGCATGTGCGTGGACTGCATGACTTGGGCAGTTAGGCGTTGAGTTTGTACTGTTACACACAGTACCATTGGCATGGTCGTCTGCTAACTACAGAATCAGATTACAATGTGAGAATGAGACGCCGTCCTTCAAACAGAAGCATAACGGGTTTGTGTGTATGGGTATGTGTGTGTGTGTGAGTGTGTGTGTGTGTGTGTGTGTGTGTGTGTGTGTGTGCGTGTGTGTATGTGTGTGTTTCCACTTCACATGTCATCAGCATCGCGTTCGCCTTTGTAGGTATTTCTGTGGTTTTGATCGCCGTCTACTGACATTTTTCCTGTGTCTACTGGGCTCACACGGGTAAATAATTCCCCTTAGAAAAAATTCTGTAAAACAGCTGGAAGAAATGAGATGTTTCATCTTCACTAACCAGGATAAGTGAGATATACCCTGTCATCCATCAAATTTCCCAGGTGGGTTCTTCGGCTTAAATTCTGTCCAAGGGTCTGCAAAGCCAAACTACGAGTTCTCTTCACTCAAAAAATCACATCTTTTCTGTACATGCAGCCAATGAAATAAAGTCTCCTCAAATTCAATCAGAAAAGCTTTCATCTTCCAACCAAAATGCAGTTTGTAGAAGAATTCATACTCAATATTTACAGCTATTCAGTTTTTGCCAAACTATATCATTGATTTTAAATTAATTCTTCTTCATTTATTTTGGTATCTTTGGTACGAATTTGTGAAGGGGTCTGGGACATTCCATTTTATTTGTACAGGTGTGAGCCCAATTAGGATGCATGCAAACTCGACGTCGTCATCAATATCTTGCAAAAAAAGTAAATTGGAAATCCAATTGAAGCTTGGAATAAATTATAATCAAAGTATTATATATCTAGGTCTACAGCTGCAGCGATTGCTATTGTTATCAATATTAATCATGTCTATTAACCCCCACAAAATCAGATTTGAAGTAGTTTGCAGGCACAAACCCTTGTTGGTCGTAAAGGAGTCTGCGCCAAGACTACTATATGCACCACTTCGGCACTGTCCTATAGGCCCTGTGTTGTAGCTTCTCCCTTGTTGGGAGTAGCCTTTAAACAAGGCGACTCGCTCTGCGTGCCCCCGTATAGCGCGTTTACCCCACAAACCTGTTGGCCGGCGAGTGGAGCGAGCCGCCTTTATCCACTCGTTCAGGGATGTGTACTTTTGTCGTTGTTGTTGCTTTATATTCTTTGACAAATTTGCGTACAAATTTGACGCAGAAAATACACACGGCACCAAGGCAAGCCTCGTTAATATTAAGTAACTATGTAGAATAAGAATAGTTACTTAATATTAACGAGGCTTGCCTTGGTGCCGTGTGTATTTTCTGCGTCAAATTTGTACGCAAATTTGTCAAAGAATATAAAGCAACAACAACGACAAAAGTACACATCCCTGAACGAGTGGATAAAGGCGGCTCGCTCCACTCACCGGCCAACAGGTTTGTGGGGTAAACGCGCTATACGGGGGCACGCAGAGCGAGTCGCCTTGTTTAAAGGCTATGTTGGGAGAGGCTGCAGTGCAGTGGTGCGTGTATTAGTCTTGGCACATGCAGACTCCTAATACGACCAACAAGGGTTTGTGCCTGCAAACTAGATTTGAAGTGGGCATTGGGTCTTGGGTAACATGGATGAACTACTGGGTTAATTTGGGTTTATCCTCCAACTTCACGATGATTCAGAAAGGCGTAGTATAGGCTCCTTAGGCCTATTGTTCAGGTTCATGTAATCAAGATATGTGATTACATTCTCGTGAAATAACATCCAATATGAAGATGGGGGAGGGAAGAGAAACTGGGGTAGAGCTAGTAATCATCGATTTTGATCGATAAAATCTCTCTATAAATTTAATCAGCTTTACAAAGGCATTTTGAATCGGCATTTAAAAATAAAAAAAAGTCCTATGTCCAACAAAATCAATTTATTTTCCCAGTCCATACATGTACAAAATTGCTCTAGTATCACGATTTGAATTGCTCTATCAATAATTTTTTTGATGTTCACTTGCATTGCCAACCCTATCGAGTCCTTCTCATCACGTACCATCGTCACCTCTACCACCACGACCATCATTGAAGGAAACCAAAACCCAAAAAGAAATATGGATTGAGTGAAAGCAGCCACATTAGTAGAACACATTACTGAAAGTATAAGGAATATCGGGCAATCGATGCAAAAGTTATGAATATTTAACGTTTTGATGTTTGAACCACTGGCTGCATATAACATCATGTGTGGGCAACAACATAAAGAAAAAAGAAAACAAGCATGTTTTCACTTTTCTTGAGTAATGGAAGAGCATTTGATTAACCACTTTCAGAAAGTAGGGGGAATGATTACTACCCTTAACAAAAATTTTGTCAGTATCAATTAAGTTGAGGGAATGTGTAATTTTATTGATTTTTTTTGTGTGTGGAATTCTCTTTATATTTCCTTTACATTGTTGTCCACTAAAGACGTCACGGTCTCTATAGTAATCTCTTTTTTCAGTGATTACAATACCAAAAATATAAAAACGAATAACTTGCATCGATTGTCCGATTTTTCCTCAAACTTTCACTGATGTGTAACGCTAATATTGTTGCGTTCACTCAATCCATATTGTTCTTTGGGTTTTGGTTTCTTAACAACTGCACTCATCACTTATACCATAATTGCTTTTATTAGATTACCATGCACGACCATAAACATCATTTCTATCATTTCACAACTGGATATCATCTTATCATCATCACCACGATTATCACTCGTATTACCATCGTATACATATCACCACAAGCAATATATCTTCCACCACTATCAATACTTTTTTTTCATGTCATCAATCCATCAACAACAACTTCACGAAATCTCTTTCAGAGTTTTCTGCATCATCACCATTATCCTCAGTCTAAATAAGCATTGCGACTGGCAATATATTCCTACTCGATCCCTTCCTCCAATGCCCACATGGCCTAGCACCCTTAATTGAATTGATGAAGAGAAACGATTGAATATTAAAACACTGATTTTTGTTTGTTTGTGTGTTTGCTTGTTTGTTTGTAAGAACACTAGCCGCATTCACACGTACACAATAGCTGGTTACCGAGCGCGCTCCAAAACTCGAGTTCTTGTTATACTCGCAACTTTTTATAAAATTCATGATCGATATATCATAGAAACAAACACCTGGCTTTAACTGGTATCAGATTCCCAGGTGGGTTCATGACTTTAAAAATGTGTATAAACCATTTGTTGTCGACCGACACCCAAAAAGGGAAGCCATGCGTGATTTGTTGTCTCAAAGTCGTGCAGTATCGTACACATAAAGAGTGATGAGATATTAGAGCTGTGATAGAAGTTTACCAGTATGAAGTTTATCAATATCAGCATAACCATATTATGTGAGAGAGAGAGAAAAAAAAAATCCAACCCACCAGCTCCGATTCTCAAGTAAAACACATTTGTAGACGAGATTTGAAACGATCGTTTTATAATGTGTTATTTGGCACAAAATAATTTCCCTTATTTTCAAAAATGGTAATCGATAACCAAATGAAAATCACTTTGCCAGATATTAGCCAAATTTAAGATCTTTTCATTAAGTTGGCGCAACGAGCATCAGTTCAGAGTCACAGGGGCTACTTTCGAGTTTTTATGAAATACATTCATAGGAAACTGATAACTACAAGTTTGAACAATGATAGCACCCATTATTATGGTTACAGTTCGTTATCTACAAGGTTCGTTATTCAGAAGATTCTTTTTTCCGAAGGTTCGTTATTCATAAGATTCGTTATTCAGAAGGTTCTTTATTCCGAAGGTTCGCTATTCCGAAGTTTCGTTTTTCAAAGGTTCGTTAATCCGAAAATGAGTTGAGTTGAGTTGAGTTTATTTTTTGTTTTTCAGCAAGGCCGTGTTTCACATAGAATAACAAAGTATACAAACACACGGCGAAAATGCAAACATATGCAATGATATACAACAAATAACAAACACAGAACAAGTTGCAAAGAGAGTACAAAATGAAACAAAGCTCGTTATTCCGA
Organism: Diadema antillarum; assembly: GCF_040938485.1. Taxonomy (NCBI): domain Eukaryota; kingdom Metazoa; phylum Echinodermata; class Echinoidea; order Diadematoida; family Diadematidae; genus Diadema; species Diadema antillarum. The sequence goes on along the minus strand of NW_027271962.1, from coordinate 214,299 downwards.
AGGTTCGTTACGGACCCTATTTCATTGTCGGATCAACAAACCTTCGGAATAACGAACCCTGTTTTATTTTCGGATTAGCGAACCTTCGGAATAACGAACCGTATTTTATTTTCGAATGAACGAGCCTTCGGAAAGCGAACCCTAGTTTTTTTTTTTTTTTCGGATAAACGAACCTTCGGAATAACTAACCTGCGGAATAACGTCACAAATATTCGGATTAACATACCCTTTTTGATTTTCGGATTAACGAACCTTTGGAATAACGAATATCCGAAACACACAAATCCCCTATACCTAGAGATTTGTTAACCCGAAAATCAAGAAAGGTTCGTTAATCCGGACATTTTGTGACGTTATTCTGGAGGTTCGTTAGTCCGAAAATAAAATAGGGTTCGCTACTCCGAAGGCTCGTTTATTCAAAAAAGAAATAGGGTTCGTTATTCCGAAGGTTCGTTAATCCGAAAATCAAACAGGGTTCTGGAACGGGTCATGAGACTTTTTGAACGTTGTTAAAACTTTTTTAAACGTTGTAGAGGGTTTTCAAAAGTTATCTGGATGTCTATAACGTCCAAACGTTTTTCTGTCGGTCCTAAAAATTTAGAAAGGTTTTTTTAGTGTTATTTTAATGTTTAAAAGAAGTGTTCATAGCGTCCAATTGAAACGTTTTAAATACGTCGAAAACCTTCCGAAAGAAGACGTTCTAAAAGAGTTTTGACAAAACGTCCAAATAACGAACTTGGAATGTTTCAAGAACGTTTAGAAAACGTCTTTTTGTTAGCTGGGTAAAGACGTAAATTTCAAGTCAGTTTTGTGACGTATTATCCACTTTATATTTACGACGTATTAGTGAAATAAAATTTACGCTGCCTTGCAACCTATTTACCACGTCATATTAATGACGTGACGTTAAATTTACGTCAGTTTTGCGATGTCTTTGTGACTTCATATAATTAAGGCTTACGAATTATAGTTTTACAGAGTTTTATCAGTATGATTATACTGTCGTCACAACGACGACAATTCCACGTCAGTCAACTGTCAAAAATAAGATTTTTTTTTTTTTTGCTCAAATGGAAGACATCGAGAGAATTCATTATCTAGACTTCAGAAAGGCGTAATAATTGTCGTTTGTTTGACGTATTACTAAATAAGCAAAGAAAACAGACGCTACTTAGACGTCTCAACCTAAGGCCAAAAAGTCGTATTATTGTTTGAAGACATCTAAAAGACGTTATATTTGTGACGTCTTTCTGACGCCTGGTTGGTTGTACAAAGATATCGTAAAGACGTGTAAATTACTAATTGAATGTCTCATAAACGAAAATAACAGGCAGATAAAATTTGCATCGTATAAACATTTCAAACTGACGTGAATATGTCGTATTTTTGCTCAAATGGAAGTTGTCCCAAAGATGTCATTGGTGGTCATTAGAGTCGTCTTAATGATGTGTAAAACACAATTCTAAAGACAAGATGTACTTCAGAATAATGTCATGAGCACGTCATCTCACGTCAATTCATGCCTTTTTGATGTATATTGGTAAAGAAAACAAGAAAGATGTCTGAAAGACGCCTTTTTCAGGAAAAATAAACAAGGAAAATGGACGTGATTTTGATGTCATTTTTAGATCGTGGCCGGTTAAGGTCTAATAAAGTGCATGTGAGCACCTTAAGACAACCATGATACGAATCTGGTTCCTAGCTAACATTTGGACGTTTTCTAAACGTTCTTGAAACGTTCCAAGTTCGTTATTTGGACGTTTTGTCAAAACGTTGTCAGAACGTCATTTTTCTGGAAGGTTTTTCGACGTATTTATAACGTTTCAATTGGACGTTATAAAAACGTTTCATAAACGTAAAAAATAACAATTAAAAACCTTACTATACATGATTTTTAAGGACGACAGAAAAACGTTTGGACGTTATAGACATTCAGATAACTTTTGAAAGCCCTCTAGATCGTTTAAAAACGTTTTAAGAACGTGCAAAAAGTCTTGTGACCCGTTCCAGAACCTTGTTTGATTTTTGGCTAACGAACCTTCGGAATAACGAACCCTATTTCATTTTCGAATAAACGAGCCTTTGGAATAGCAAACCCTATTTTATCTTCGGACTAACCAACCTTCGGAATAACGTCACAAATGTCCGGATTAACGAACCTTTCTTGATTTTCGGGTTAACAAACCTCTAGGTATAGGGGATTTGTGTGTTTCGGATATTCGTTATTCCTAACATAAAAAAACGGTAGGCCTATGTTAATCCGAACATATTTGGCGCTATTCCGCAGGTTCGTTATTCTGAAGGTTCGTTCATCCGAAAAAAAAAAAAATATAGGGTTCGCTTTCCGAAGGCTTGTTTTTTCGAAACTGAAATAGGGTTCGTTATTCTGAAGGTTCGCTAATCCGGAAATAAAATATAGGGTTCGTTATTCCGAAGGTTCGTTGATCCGACAATGAAATAGGGTCCGTAACGAACCTTCGGAATAACGAGCTTTGTTTTATTTTCGGATTAACGAACCTTCGGAATAACGAATCTTCGTAATAACGAACCTTCGGAATAACGAACCTTCGGAATAAAGAACCTTTGGAATAACGAATCTTCGGAATAACGAACCTTCGGAATACTCACCTCAATAACGAACTGTAACCATCATAATGGGTGATATCATCGTTCAAACTTGTAGTTATCAGTTTCCTATGAATGCATTTTATAAAAGCTCGTAAGTAGCCTCTGTGACTCTGAACTGATGCTCGTTACTCCAACTAAATGAAAAGATCTTATATTGGCTAATATCTGGCAAATTGATTTTCATTTGGTTATCGATTACCATTATTAAAAATAAGTGCAATTATTTTGTGCCACATAACACATTACAAAACGATCGTTTCAAATCTCTTCTACAAATGTGTTTAATTGAGAATCGGAGCTGGTGGGTTGGATTTTTTTTTTCTCTCTCTCACATAGTAGACATAATGGTTATGCTGATATTGATAAACTTCATACTGGTAAACTTCTTTCACAGCTCTAATATCTCATCACTCTTTATGTGTACGATACTGCACGACTTCGAGACGACAAATCACTCATGGCTTCTTTTTTCGGGTGTCGGTCGACAACAAATGGTTTATACACATTTAAAGTCATGAACCCACCTGGGAATCTGATACCAGTTAAAGCCAGGTGTTTGTTTCTATAATATATCGATCATCATGAAGTTCATAAAAAGTTGCGAGTATAACAAGAACTCGAGTTTTGAAGCGCGCTCGGTAACCAGCTATTTTGTACGTGTGAATGCGGCTAGTTTATTCATTTATTTTATCTATCTATTTATCTACTTATTTATTTATTTCTAATCTTTTGTCAGGGTAGCCCATTCACCAATAAATATTGGTCTTCCATGGAGCCCTGAATGATGAACATATGTACATTAAATAGCAAAAGGTATATACAGAAGATGACTTAATTATACAGTGTAGATACATACCAGCATATTGTACGTTGCAAAGTAACATAAAAAAGTACATGCCACATCAAGAGTTCACCAGAATGCCGAAATAACAATTAAAACGCTATTATACAGGAATGTTAAGCTAGCCCAGAATAAATTTCGTGTGTTACTTACAAATAACAACTTTGCTTAAACAATCTCTTAAATGAATATATGGAAGAAGCTGATCTAATTGAATGATCTAGCCTGTTCCATTCATGGAGGATACGATTGGGCTGCACTTGTGACAATCAGAGCGAAATCTTGGCACATGTAGATTTCCACTGTCTATTAGCCTTGTATATGATGTTCATGTACATCACTAGGCTTAACTAAGTGCACCTGAAGGTACGAAGGTGCTAAGTTATGGACGCACTGGCGACTGAACTCAAAACGTCGTGTCATCCATTTAAGACTTTTGAATAAATCAGCTAGTAATCATACAAAAACAAACAAACAAACAAACAAAAAATCAGTGTTTTGATATTCAATCGTTTCTCTTAATCAATTCAATAAAGGGTGCTAGGCCATATACTGTGGGCATTGGAGGGAGGGATCGAGTATAGGAATGTATTGCCAGTCGCAATGCTTATTTAGACTGAGGATAATGATGAAGATGCTGAAAACTTTGAAAGAGATTTCGTGAAGTTGTTGTTGATGGATTGATGACATGAAAAAAAATATTGATAGTGGTGGAAGATTCATTGCTTGTGGTGATATGTATACGATGGTAATACGAGTGATAATCGTAGTGATGATGATAAGATGAAATGATAGTAATGATGTTTATGGTCGTGCATGGTAATCCAACAAAAGCAATGATGGTATAGTGATGATTGGTTAATATATCAAGTGGTACCGTTGTACACATCAAGACTTGAACTGGTATCAACTGGGAACTTCAACTCGTATTAACTTATAATAGACCAGTAGCCTTCATTTGGTATCAACTGGTACAAAATGACACTTGAACTGGGGGGTGTTTCATGAAACGTTTTTCCGACAACTGTTAAAAGCTACTGAAATCCTTGCGTCTGATTGGCTGATAGCAAATTTGTCGGTGAAAACCTCCGACGAACTCGTTGATGAAACGCCCCCCCCCCCCCCTGGTATCAACTAGTATACCATGCAGTAAAACTTTAACCGACAGAAACTGTTACCAACTGGTACAGTGAGGCTTGAACTGGTATTACAACTGGCCATCAGTAGACTTTTACTGGTTTCAACTGGTATAAACTCGTACCAGTATGTGCAAAACTGGTATCAACTGGTACCAGTACGTCTTCAACTGGTTTCAATTAGAATTGCTCATTTTGTTAATGGAAAGTTAGAGTTACCTTGCTGGTTTCAACTGGAACCAGTTGAAACCAGTTAAGACCAGTTAAAACCAGTAACGACCAGTTAAAAATGCTGACTAGTTTCTACTGGTTTCTACTAGTTTTTTGACCTGGGAAAGGAAACCAAACCCAAAGAACAATATGGATTGAGTGAACGCAGCAACATTAGCAGTACACATCAGTGAAAGTTTGAGGAAAAATCGGACAATTAAAAGTTATTCGTTTTTATATTTTGGTGTTGTAATCACTTAATAAAGAGACTACTAGAGACCATGACGTCTTTAGTGGACAACAATGTAAAGAAAATATGAAGAGAATTCCACACCAAAAAAAAAATCAATAAAATTACACATTCCCTCACTTAATTGATACTGACATAATTTATGTTGAGGGTAGTAATCATTCCCCCTACTTTCTGAAAGTGGTTAATCAAATGCTCTTCCATTACTCAAGAAAAGTGAAAACATGTTTGTTTTCTTTATATTTTCTTTATGTTGTTGCCCACCCCTGATGTCATGCAGCCAGTGGTTCCAACATCAAAACGTTAAAAATTTATAACTTTTGCATTGATTGCCCGCTTTTCCTTAAACTTTCAGTGATGTGTTCTACTAATGTTGCTGCTTTCACTCAATCCACATTTCTTTTTGGGTTTTGGTTTCCTTCAATGGTGGTAGAGGTGACGATGGTACGTGATGAGAAGGACTATAGGGTTGGCAATGATAAAGTGAAAATCAAAAAAAAAAAATATTGATAGAGCAATTCAAACCGTGATACTAGAACAATTTTGTACATGTATGGACTGGGGAAATGAATAGAATTTGTTGGAAATAGCACATCTTTTGATTTTTGGCCGATCCAAAATGCCCTTTTAAAGCTGATTAAATTAAACTATTTATAGAGAGATTATCGATCAAAATCGATGATTACTATAGCTCCCCCCCCCCCCACAGTTTCTCTTCCCTCCCCCATCTTCATCCTGGATGTTATATTATTGAGAATGTAATCATATATCTTGATATACATGAACCTGAACTAAAAAGGAGCCTATACTACGGCTTTCTGAATCATCGTGAAGTCGGAGGATAAACCCAAATTAACCCAGTAGTTCATCCATGTTACCCAAGACCCAATGCCCACTTTGAATCTGATTTTGTGGGGCTTAATAAACATGATCAATGTTGATAACAATAGCAATGCTGCAGCTGTTGGCCTGAATATGATACTCTGATTATAATTTATTCCAAGCTTCAATACGATTTCCAATTTACTTTTTGCAAGATATTGATTTTAATTTAGTCCAAGCTTCAATTAGATTTCCAATTTACTTTTTGCAAGATATTGATTTTAATCTATTCCAAGCTTCAATTAGATTTCAAATTTACTTTTTGCAAGATATTGATGACAACGTCGAGTTTGCATGCATCCTAGAAACGCAAGTCTTGCGAGATACAGGAAAAGTGTCAGCAGACGGCGAACAAAACGACAGAAATACCACGTAAGCTAAGGCAAAGGCGAACGCGATGCCGATGACATGTGAAGTGGAAACCACGCACACACACACACACACACACACACAAACACACAAACACACGCATCACATACCCATATACCCATAAACCCGTTGTTATGTTTCTGTTTGAAGGACGGCGTCCCATTCTCACATTGTAATTCGATTCTGTAGTTAGCAGACGACCCTGCCAGTGGTACTGTAGATATACAGTACAAACTCAACGCCTAGTACCTCCTTGGCCTTACCATGGAGCTACGAAACTGCCCAAGTCATGCGGAAGTCCACGCACATGCGTACAAAAACCAACTTGTTCACCGATAGTCTTTGCTCAAGCGACACAATTGGCAATTTCGACGCGTTAGGGTTACGGAAAAAAAAATCGCTCCCCGGCTGGTATGAGACGCTGCGACTTGTCTAGCCTTTTGTCAAGGCCCTCTCGCTGTATGGTGAAGAGAGCCCAGCTGAGTGGGGTTGCGCGAGGGCCTTTTGAGATCTGCTTCGCATCCTTTTGTTAGCCCTTTGAATTACCGACTTTTGCTCCCCGATTTCGGGAGCAAAAGTCGGACCAATCAGCGTGTCTGTCTGCTCGAACCCGATTTGAATGGAGCGAATGCACGCCGCAGACCACACAGAACTCTACACACACAGAGTGTGTAGAGTTCTGTGGCAGACCTCTGCGGGTGGTCAGTGATGCATGCGAACAGGCATGACAACACGTCCAAGACTGAGGATTCGGGGAGCGCGCCATTCTATTGGTTGACCGGAACCCGATATAATGAGTATTCAGAAGGGTTCACGTGTCATGAATAATAATGTGTGAAGCAGATCTCAAAAGGCCCTCGCGCTGGCGCGCTCGGCTGGGCTCGCTTCGCTCGCCCATTACAGCGAGAGGGCCTTGACAAAAGGCTACGACTTGTCCGGCCTGCATGTGGGTGTACAAGGCCACCCAGCTCACGGCGAGCGTGCAGCACTCGCACGAGCCAGCAAAATCCGCAGAATTTCCAGTCATAAATCGGAACGACCGGCAATGAGAATAGAGATAACGATCGCAACGCTTCGTTGAGCCGCTGAATAGCCTGAGAGGGTATTTCAGGTTTATCCCTCACATGGTACTTGCTTGGACTGATAATTAACTAAGTTTATTTGTGCTTTTTGAGACATTTGGCTTGGCATACACTCCAGCCTCGAAACGGACCTTCCCAGATACTGCTAACTATTCCACAGCTTGATGCAGGATCGTTTTGCCCTCGTCGGTGTCCTGTACGGTGCTTTTCGTTCTGGTGATATGTTACAGTGTTGATTGAAATGACGTTGTTCGTACGCGGCATTTTGTTTTCTTAACGAAACTACGTTTCTTAGTTGCAAGGATATGAGTATTATTTACAGCAGGACGCGACTGGTAATGTCTCTCACACAGACATGCAGACTTTGGGCTCGATCGTTCCTTCAGTCCACAACTGGCAAGGCCATGCTGCTGAGATTTTACTACATCAATTGCATAATACTTCATTCTTGTTTCTCGATAGAATATTGTATGCATTGAGCTGTTTGTATCGTGACCTCACCTTTTTGTCTGCGTCAATGAGCTTTTACTCTGACAGACGTATTAAAGCCAGGATTATAAAATTCTGAATTTGACTTTTCGTTTGATCAGAAATTGCTGGTTTAATAAGTCCATCGTGCAATGAATGAAACGTATATTTCTTGTACTTTTGTGTGTCCACTTTTTGTTGCTTGTAAGAACTGATGAATTCTTTCAGTCGGGATGACTAAAATATTTTGTATCATCCCTGATTTCACTGTCTGTGCTCTCATGAGAGGCTGTGGCCAATTCGTAACTGCATTGTTTCCCCATCGTGAAACCTAAATGCAGCAACAAATTCATATGTCATATCTACGTTATGAGATCTTTCTGAGGATGGTTCAGCATAACTTTGTTTCTCTACTTTGTGTTCTGATCCAACCTTTGTCAGTGCTTGGGGTTACCACTTGAGCCCTTCCACAAAGAAACAACATGGCTACTTATCAAGACTCTCTGGAGGGTTTCACGTTTGATACAGAGGCAAGGAGTAATGATGAAACTCTACCATTACTGTCAAGGGGGAAATGCAACAAAGGTAACTTGGAACACTCGGCAATTTCAAACTTGATTCGTTGTCCATTTTAAACTTTGCCGTTTCCATCGACTCGAGGACAATGAGCATCAAATTCAAACAAGTGGTTGATATTTCTGACATATCATTGTAGATTAAGTGAATTACACGGTTAAACAAGCATGTTTAAAGTTCAATGTCTGGATTCATTCTTTACCTCGTGTAAGAAATTGTGATTTTACCAAAAGTTTTCTATTTTCTCATTTTGGAGAAATTAGAACATTGATACTCAAGAGGTGTAATCAGTGGAACCCCTACAGCTAAATTAACCTGCATAAGTAAAGCGAATATCCAAAGTTGGTGTTTGCATCGTATAAATATTATGCATTTGAGGAGAAATAAACAGTTTAGCAGGAACTGACGCAAATTGCAGCAAATTTCGCCGCAAAGAAGATCTGCATATTCCTACGTTGCATTTGGTGGGTGCTGTTCGTTATTCCGAAGGTTCGCTATTCCGAAGGTTCGTTATTCCGAAGGTTCGTTATTCCGGAGATTCATTAATCCGAAAATGAAATTCGGAATAACGAACCTTCGGAATAATGAGCTGTAACCCATTTGGCATGTGAATCAAAGTATGACCAGGGAGGTGTTATAGAAGGAGAAGAAACTATATTGAGAATCTCTCTTTTCTCCCAATGCTCCGTGCCGCCGAGAAGTTATGCACTCTATCTCTACTCTGTTTCTCTACCGAAGGACCACAACCAATTCCAGAAATCTTAATATGGAGCTGTCGATATACGTACTACATGATGTGACATCACGAAAATTGCCCGGACTTCGCCCTTGATTTATAACAAGGAGATAAAAAAATGTAAATAATTGTTCCGTGCAAGATTACCACCAACTTTCGCACTGTATTTTAATATTTCCTCTGAAACATAGCTTAAAATTGTTAAATCAAGAACCTCATGGAAGAGCGGCTTGGAGAATGGAACATCAAAGACAGTGAAATGCTAAATTTTTAATTGTGTTATAGAACCTACGCATAAATTTGCACAAACTGCAAAGAAATTCCACTCCTTCTCTAACACCTTTCTGGTATTAACAAGGAAGTTCAGGAGCTAGAGTTCTAACTGGCTACAAGTATTCAAACAGCTGTGAGTTTTCTATGGATGCATGAAAGAATTCAGCGGGTGCATATGATTCTTTGATATTCATTGTTTGAAGCCGTTATCTTCATTGGGCGATCTGAAGAATGATTTTGAATTCCAATTCGATATCGGGTATATTGTGATTGTTTATTCATCAAATTACATTAACTTTCCCCTAATGATAAGACATAACATAATGAGACAACTACGTCCTGCAATATCTGCAAAAGTGTAAATCAGAGATGTAGGGAAAGTGTTTGAAAAAATACCCTCCTTTAAAGCTGATAATATCACTTTTCTGCTTGATTCAGACGATTGATATCGTATATTCTTCGAATATAAGTCTTTACGAATTGATAATAGCAGATTAGTGCCCGGGCACGCCCACTAGAATAATTTTAATTCCTATTTTATCAATCTTGTGCAATCTATATTCGTGCATTTCAGTGTATTTACCATTATGTGTAGCTCATCTTCTTGAGTAGGGATGGCAAAAGTAATTTACAATCATAAAGGCATATCCTTAGATATTGGATGGCCATCATACGTGTGTATTTTAGTTTGACAAAAGGATGACCGTCTTATTCAACTTTGTTTCGTTTACCTTCTCTGCATTATCGTTTGAAAGCTGAAAATGTCAGATCTGACCCGTCACATATTGGAACATCAATGCCAATTCCTGTAAGACAGTAAAGATGTCGAATGAATTGATCATTACATTGATTGAAATAATCATTTTCATTTCTTTACTTCACCGAAGAATTTATAATGTAACATAATACCACCGTTGCAGTTTGATTTAGGTATATCAGACTACGTGTACTGAAGTTTTATGAGCAGCCATCTTAAAAAAGAGATATTGTTACAGTCACATTGTTCTTCGGCTAAAGAGAGAGAGAAGAAACACTATTTTTTTCCTCCCTCTGTCTTCCTCTCCTTTCTCTCCAACTCCTTTATAAAGCAGGTTCTCTCTCGGTGCTATGTTCCGCTCGATACTCAGTTTGCTATGTGGTCTTCCTTGGCTTCGTCGTATCTTTCATGGGCAGAGTTAACATGAGTGTCGCCATCACGGCCATGGTTAACAGCAGCTACAGCAGCTCTTACGACGCAATGAACACATCCGCAGAAATCTGTCCATTACCACCAGACGAAATCAATCAAACAAATGTTGAAAATAATGTAAGCACGACAACATTAGACTCTTGCGTATGTTTATATTTCTTTCTGTGGTACTTTATTTGTTACTAATAATCCTTTAAATGATATAACATATGGCTTGCAACTTATTGACATAACATTCATCTTTGATAGTGAAGTACTTTTTGTCGTCATGTCTGTAAATACGTGAATGTCAGCATTTCTCAGTAATATGTAATATAGTTGTACCGTATTTGCTTAGTCTAAGGCCCCGTTTTAACAGAACCTTTCAAACTAGATTTACCGCGACAACATCTGGGTAGCGTCCGGGTAATGTGTTATTTCACCCTGCGTGTTAAAACGGTCCTCGCAAAGTGTTGCTCGAAGTGTCGCAGTAACTTTTGCTAAATTCTATCCTAGCCAGATGATTAATCGATGATACCCTGACGTTACCGCGACATTACCGTGACATTACCCCGACAACCCTTCTATTAGAACGCAACTGAGCCAACATACCTTTGATACACTCAACGCGCATGCGCAACATTGCAGACAGAGAATGATTGACACGCCGCACTTCAATCATGTGCATAGATTGTAACCATTGATCTTTATGACGTTTAGATCAGTAATTGTAACCACGTTCTTTTATGTGCACAATCTAGAACAATAAGCGGCGCTGGCCGGTATTAGGCGGGGTATATAGTCGCGTCCATGAAAACCTACCAGGAGAAGGTTTTTGGTGTTTGTCTGTTAAAGCGGTACCCTTGTGGAGCCGGGAAATGTGCAAACGCCGGGAAATGTGCAAACGCCTGGAAATGTGCAAACGTCTCGCCGGGAAATGTGCAAACGCCGGGAAATGTGCAAACGTCTTGCCGGGAAATGTGCAAATCTCTAATTTCATCAACGGGAAATGTGCAAACGTGACGCCGGGAAATGTGCAAATGTTCAATTTTGCCGGGAAATGTGCAAAACGTCGCCGGGAAATGTGCAAACCATTCATCTCACCTATATTATGTAGAGATGGAAGAGAAACTCTCAATCAAAGCTGCGCACGAACCATTACCATCTTTACCACTTGTCTTAGCGACCATCTGTCTTGTTTTTTATGCCTCCGCCACGAAGTGGTGCCGGAGGCATTAAGTTTTCGCGATAACTTGAGTAATATTTACTGGAATTTTACCAAACTTGGTCCAAGTATAAAGTGTGATGGGGCAATTACTCGATTAGATTTTGGGTGAAATCGGCCAAAGGTCAAAGGTCAAAAGTCAAGGTCAAGTCATGAAATTATATCTGTTTACGCGATAACTCAAGACTGGATCAAGCAAATTACACCAAACTTTGTCCAAGGATGATGTATGGTGGGACAATTACTTGATTAATTTTTGAGTGAAATCGGACAGAGGTCAAAGGTCAAAGATCAACGTCAAATCCTAAAATTTAACTTTTTACGTGATAACTCAAAACTGGATGAAGCAGCTTTCACCAAACTTGGTCCAAGGATGATGTATGATACGGCAATTAGTTGAGTAGATTTTAGTGACATTGGCAAGAGGTCAAAGGTCAAAAGGTCAAGGTCAAATGCTAAAAATGTTGCTATTTCCCCACATCCATGCAATGCCCAAAGTATTTTCTTGAAACTTAGTGTAGACATATCTACTGCATAAAGATTCTCCAGAGGGAGTTTCATGTCATAAGGTCAAAGGTCAAAAGGTCAAAGATTAGGTAAAAATGTTACAATTTCACTTTTCTCACAAATGGTTCAATTTAGGCCTATCTTCATGGAACTTGGTATATACACATGTACTGACTGGCAGGGATTATCTAGGGAATTTAAGGGTCATGGGTCAAAAGTCATGGGTCAGAGGTCAAGGTCAACTCGTCAAAATTTTACTATTTCCCCAATATACTAGTATATGCAATGCTTGCATTATTATTTTTAAAACTTGATATACATATATTACCTAATGGAGATTCTCTTGGAAATTTCCTGCCAGAAGGTCAAAGGTCAAAGGTTAAGGGTCAGGACCAGGTTTAAATGCAAAAAAAAATCTATTTTATACTGTAATTACACTCTTTCTTTATACCTTGCAAATTACTCAATGCATAAACTTATAAAAGGGTCAGTCAGAAGTCAAGTAAAAATCCTCAATTCGCCAAATACATGTACCTGCACCCTTTTATAGACAATTATAGCAAACGTAGTTCAAGGAAAGTAAACATTCAAGATATTTCTGACAAACCTGTCATTTCAGTATTTTGCCAGTTATGTGAAACTGTTATCTCACATTGTGAAGACATTATACTATGCACCTATTGGGAGAATCATGCATTATGGCGGAGGCATCAGTCGCCATAGCGACATTTCTAGTTTTTGATTACATTTTCAGCATTTTCTTGCAAACCCTACAACGAATTTTCACCAGATTTGCCAGATAACATCTTAATGGTGATATGATCGTAATTTGTCAAAATGAGCCCCCCCCCCCCCCCCACACACACACACACACCAGTCCTAAGGAGGGGGGGGGAGGAGTTGAAGCCTCAGAGTCCCTAAACGCTTGATTTTTTTTCTTCATCTGTCGAACCGAAAAAGAAAGAGCTAAGTTAGTGCTATGAAGACATTAATGACTAAAATTTCATGTTTCATTATGGCGGACCCAGGGCTGCCCTGATCGGGGGGGGGGGGAGGGGGAAGAGGGGGATTTTCCACATTTTCAGCACATTCTCGAAAAATCTTGGACGGATTTTCACCCAACTTGTGAGATACAGTCATATTTCTGTTAACATAATCTTGATATTTTAAAATGCGCCCCCCCCCCCCATCGCCGAAAGGGGGGGGAGGGGTTTAAGCTTCACTTTTAACATCCAAAAAATCTGGATTTTTTTAAATCTTCTGTCAAACCGAAAAAGACAGAGCTAAGTTAGTGCTATGAAGACATTAACGTGATTAGTGAATGAAATTTCATGTTTGATTATGGCGGATCAAGGGGTGCCCAGATCGGGGGGGGGGAGGGGAGGGGTGATGGGTGGAGGGGGATATTCCACATTTGTAGCATCTTCTTGAAATATCTGTGAGGGATTTTCACCAAACTTGACAGATAGCAAGATTATGGTAATAATTATGATCTTAATTTGTTCAAATGAGCCCCCCCCCCCCCCCCCGACCGCCGAAGGGGGGGGGGTGGGGCTGCGGGGGGTTGAAGCTTCAGCGTCCCTAAACTCTGGAATTTTTTAAATCTTCTTCTGTTAAACAGATAAAGATAGAGCTAACTTAGTGCTATGAAGACACAGCGTTAATGAATGAAATTTCATGTTTGGTTATGGCGCGAATCATGGGGTCTCCAGATCGAGGGGGGTGAGGGCAAGGAGAGGAATTGTCCACATTTTCAGCATCTTCTTGAAAAATCTACGACAGATTTTCACCAAAATTGGCAGATTGCCTCTTTACGGTGATATGCACTTAATTTGTTAAAATGAGCCCCCTCCCACACACACACACACACACACACACACACACACACTGCTTAAGGGGGGGGGTTGAAGCCTCGGAATCACTAAACTCAATTTTTATCTTCTTCTGTCAAACCGGAAAAGAGAGCTTAGTTAATGCTATGAAGACATTAATGCCTGAAATTTTATTTCACGTTTGATTGTGGCAGATCGAGGGGTGTCCTTATCGGGGGGGGGGGGGGGGGGGGAGGGGGAGGGGGAGGGAGAGGAGGGGGGATTTTCACATATTCTGCATCCTCTTGAGAAATTTTTGACGGATTTTCACCGAACGTGGGAGGTAGCATCTCAAGGGTAATATAATCCCACTTTGTTCGAAGGGACAACAAATCCAAGTTGTTCCCCTTCCCCAAAGATAGGGATAAGACCAGGGTAGCCCCCACGTCATTTAGTAAGCAGACATGAAATTTCATCAAAGTATAGATCTACCTTCTAAAAATGTGATAAAAATGTTTTCTATTACTCTAGGTTGTATAGAAAATTTCTTTAAAAAGTATGTATTCCGTTTTTTTCATATGTATAGGGTTTTCAATAAAATTTTGAATTCCACCCGAACTACCCCACCCCCTCGTCTTGGTCCCTTTCAAGTTCAAGGGGCGGAGATGGGGTGGGGGGGGGGGCTCCATCTCCTCCCACCTTAGGGGTTGGGGCAGTGCTCATTTAGACAAATTGAGGTCATATCACCAGATAAATACGCTACGCTACGTTTCAAGCTTGGCAAATATCTATCTAATATGTGACAAATCCGCCTCCGCCGCACTTAACATTAATTCATGAATTAACTTACCATAACAGGCACCAGCACTCTATTAGCTCCATCATTTTTGTATAGAAGTTTTTTTTTTTAAAAGCTGATATATAATTTTATTATCCGAGGGATGCGTCTTGAGTTTTCAGGAAAAAGACAAAAAATGTGAAAATGAAGCCTCCTTCCTACCCCCTCCCCTTTTTGGGCATCCCTTCATCTGTCATAGTAAACTTGAACCTACATCATGCATTAACTGTATTTACAGTACTATCACCATAAAGATGCTATCTGCCAAGTTTGGTGAAAATTCGTCTTAGATTTTTCAAGAAGATGGAGAAAATTTTGAAAATCCCCCTCCTCCCCCTGGTTACAGCTGGTTATTCCAAAGGTTTGTTATCCCGAAGGCTCTTTATTCCTAAGATTCGTTATTCCGAAGGTTCATTGTTTCGAATTTCATTTACGGATTAACCAGTCTTCGGAATAACGAACCTTCGGAATAACGCCACAAATTTTCGGATTAACGAACCTCTAGGTATATAGGGACTTTGCGTGTTTCGGATTAACGACCCTTCGGAATAACGAACCTTCGGAATACCGAACCCTCGGAATAACGAACAGCACCCCCTCCCCCTCACCCTCACCTACCCCCGATCAGAGCACCCCTAGACCCGCCATAATCAAACATGAGATTTCGGTCATTAATGTCTTTACAGCACTAACTTTTTCGGTTCGACAGAAGTAGAAAAAATCCCCCCCCCCTCCTCGTCGGTGGGGGGGGGGGGGGGATTCAATTTATCAAATTAAGATCGAATCACCATAAATATACTATCTGCCAAGTTTGGTGAAAATCCGTCATAGATTTTACAAGACTAGATCTATGCAGAAAATGTGGAAAATCCCCCTCCTCCCCCTCACACCCCTTATCAGGGCACTCCTGGACCCGTCATAATCAAACCTGAAATCTTAATCATAATGTCTTCATATAACGTAGTTCCTTATTCTTCGGTTCAACAGAAGAAGATTACAAATTCCAGAGTTTAGGGACCTGAAACTTCAACTCCTCCTCCCCCCCCCCCCCCTTGGCGGTGGGAGGGGGTGGGGCTCATTTTACCATATAAGACCATATCACCGTAAAGATGGTATCTGCCAAGTTTGGTGAAAATCCTTCTTGAGATTTATCTAGAAGATGCAGTAAATGTGGACAATCTCCCTCCTCTCCATCACTTCCCTTTCTCCCACCCCCAGTCAGGGCACCCCTGGATCCGCCATAATCAAACATGAAATTTCAGTCATTAATGTCTTCAATGCACTAACTTAGCTCTATCTTTTTTTTTTTGTTCGACAGAAAAAGATTTTAAAAAATCCAGAGTTTAGGGACTCTGAGGCTTCAACTCCCCCTCCCCCTTTTTTGGCCGGGTGTGTGTGTGTGGGGGGGGGGGGGGGGGGGATTGGGGGCTAATTTCAATTCATAAAGATCATATCACCCTAATGAGGCTAACTGACAAGTTTAGTGAAAATCTGTCCTAGACTTTTAAAGAAGATACTGAAAATGTAGAAAATCCCTCTCCTCCCCTCACACCCCCCCCCCCCCGATCCGGACACCCCTGGATTCGTCATAATCAAACATGCAATTTCAGTCATTAATGTCTTCATAGCACTAGTTTAGGGACTCTGAGGCTTCAATTTGAAGACTCCTCCCCACTTATGGCCCCGTGCCCTGCATCCCTGGATCTGCCATTAAACGTGAACTCCTGTCATCAATATCTTCAACGAACCAACCTAGCTCATTCTTATTTGGTGATATGATACAAGAAGAATTTCGATAATACCGTAGTTCTGGGACTTTGAGGCCCCTTCCCCTTTTTCAGGGGGGGGGGGGTGGCTACTATATAAACAAATTGAGATCCCATTGCCATAATCGTGCTACCTGCCAATTTTGTTGAAAATCTGTCAAGGATTTCATTAAGAAAATCTAAATGGTGGAAGTTCATGGGCAGTTTTGATATGGAGTTTATCTACTATCTTTATACACAATGGCCCGAATTCACGAAGGTGGTCTAAATTTAAACCACGGTTTATGTATATTTCTTCTGCGTATTTATGATTGACAGATTGCGTACGCTAACAGACATCCAGTAAAAAAACGTGCATTGATGCGCGCAAGTATTGGTACGCCTATTAAACGCTTATTTTAGACCATGGTCTAAATTTGTACCATGGTTTAAGTTTAAACCACCTTCGTGAATTCGGGCCAATATCGCTAAAGTAAATGATTTGCACATTTCCCGGCGACGTTTTGCACATTTCCCGGCAAAATTGAACTTTTGCACATTTCCCGGCGTCATGTTTGCACATTTCCCGTTGATGAAATTTGCACATTTCCCGGCGAGACGTTTGCACATTTCCCGGCGTTTGCACATTTCCTGGCAAGACGTTTGCACATTTCCAGGCGTTTGCACATTTCCCGGCGAGACGTTTGCACAATTCCCGGCGTTTGCACATTTCCCGGCGTTTGCACATTTCCCGGCTCCACAACCCTTCTCGCTCTCTCCTGTGGTTTATCGCCCGAGGCGAGGAATTGTAAGAGCTGTAAAAACAGGGCTTATGATTCTGTAATTTTGTTCACTTTCCTGCTTTTTTTTCCCCTGTTCAAGGGGCTACAACTTAGCTGATTGCATTTCTATCAACAGATTCACTATCGACTAAATATTGATCAATGTAATATTTGTATTCTTTTAACACTTTACAAAATAACAATGCATGAATACATGAAATACAATGGAATTCATGAAAGCTTCAAACAATCAGCAGACGGTGGAGTTGTATTGGGTTGTTGTGGGCTATTTTTGCTGATGGAAGAGAAACATTGACACAAATATATGTGAACATAATCATAATAAAGTCTAGAAATGTTAAAACTCAATTCATCACAAATAAAGGATCTCACTATGATCATGTAACAGTAGTCGTATTAACTTATTGGACCTACTTTTTGAGACAGCCGCTTTCAGGTAATTACGACACATGTAATGAAACTCGTTTCAAGCAGTGTATGATGAGCACATTCAAGATTGTATAACGAAAAAAAAAAGACGAAGCAATGCCTGATCACTTGTCTTAGTAGTAAACGGCTGTATCAGTACGTCACTTCCCATGCTTGCAGGTATGACATCATCAACTAAAAAATTGATTGATTGTGAACATTGTCATGTTTACAACTACATGAAAATCTAATATTTGAGATGTGAAAAAGCAATATGTATCTTGTAAAATTGTTCATTTTCATTCGTCCAAAAGACTTAATTTGTTCATCAGTCAAGAAAGAATAAGATAGGCCCTACTGATTTTACCTTTTTTGTATGTCTTTTAATTTGTGGTTAATGCAACGAATTGCCTTATGCCATTGGTTGATTTCTAAGTGTACGTTCTTTGAAGAGTCGAAAATAAGTGAGTGAATACATGCATGTAGATAAACTTCCACTCACTCGATGACGAGGCTGACGAAGTGATGAATCGACAATCTGGTTTACGACGCCATTAAGTTTCTGTTTACATGGTCGATTAACGACCTGAAGCTCCTAGTCTGCCCACCGATCGAGTTATCATGATATTGCTTTTAATTTGCGTAAATTTGCAACATGAAATCGTTATCAGCTTTGCCTTGGATAAAGTTTACGAATCACCACGGTAAAACAGGGAATGTTATCCGATCAGCACTTTCTGTTGTGTTCAAACCACAATTCCTTCTCATCTTACTAAAGTATGTTATATATTCGTTTATCATTGTAGTTTATTTATCTATTTATCTATTTATTTATTTATTTATACTTATTGAATTTCTGATATCATTTAGGGCGTATAGATGTTTATTCCCTTCTTCAATATTTTTTGTCGCCCGGGCTTTCTAAATTATTGTCATCTCTTTAGACGGGAATCATGCTCATATTTTCATGTTTATTCGTCGTTTGTGTCATTATACTTTATACAGCAAGGGGAGTTCCCATGGGATGCACACACGCAAGAATTGGTCCTTTCTGCTTTCTTCTATGGAGTGCCTATCCTCATGATACCGCTTGGGATCCTGTGTGACAGGTATTCTAGAGCTTCACCCTGGGTCTATGGACTAGGAATACTCCTCTCTTCTATTTGTACCCTGTTTACACCGCTTGCTGCATACAGCGGCGTGGGCACACTCTTCGTTGTCCGCTTCCTTGGCGGATTGGCAGAGGTTTGTTTTCCTTAGTCTCTGAACTTTCTTCCTAATATAAAGAATCGTATCCACTATAATAATATGGAACCCCTAACCTTTGTTACAGTGTTTGCTTTTATCAAATTGACAGTCAACAAAAATCTCTCCAGATCTAGTCTTCCAAAATGTATGTGGTGGGGGGGGGGGGGGGGAGGGATTCATTCAGTGATTTTGAATATGATTTCTTCCATACAGCATCAAGGTCATACATTTCAAGTTCTTAAAATGTTTCAGAGCGATGTTAATCGATCAAACTATTGAAATCGGTCTGATTTATAAAGCGTGATTGAACCTATGTATGATAGCATTCTCTGGATAACGAATCTAGTCTGACGTAAAAAAAAAACAAATAAATAAAATATGTATGCATCATTCATTATAATTTGACAGTTGAAGTTTCAAAAGCGTTACCAGCTGTTGATCTGATGTGGTAATTGATAAGGATTTTATAGGGTTAGATTTGTGCTAGGCATGGCATGGTTTATGTCATCATTATTTAGCAACAGTAATTTGAACATTAAGAATCAAACACTATAAGTCCATTAATCAATATCAAGCAATTAAAAACACGCGCGCACACTCACACACACACACACACACACACACACAAAACCACCCCAACATCAATTGCCAGGAGCTCCGCTACATTATCACAGATATTTACACCATAATACGGTAATGTCAAAACAACTTCCATAATCAAAATGTAATAAAAGAAAAGACAATACAAGTATGATCAATCACGGATATTTTTTTTTCTGTAATCCGTATCGTTTATTGCAAAAACTCATATCCATCATTTATAGCATAAACACATCAGACATCCAATTATTTCTGAACTGGAAAACTGTTCAAATCAACCAAAGTAAATAGCCAATTCCTGCACAATCTATGATTTTTATGTCCTTTATAAAAGTGTGCATTGCTTAGTCGAGCACATTTTTAAAGAATTTTTGGTGTCACATGATACGAGAGACTTTTAGGTATACAAGTCAACTTAAAAATATAAAATTCGATAATGATTTGTATTTGGGATCACTTTAAGTGATTCTGCGGCTTTTTTTTTTGGGGGGGGGGCACCTTTTACAAAAGTGAGCAAAAATCACTTTTATATCCATCATTAAATATCATAAACTCTTCAGACATTCAATCATTTCTACAAAGCGGATAGCAATTTCCTGAGCAACCAACTTTTCAATTCCTTTACAAAAGTGGGCCGTGCTCAAAGCATAAAACATCTTCAGAGTTGTTGGTGTCATATATGAAAAACTACTAAAAGCTATCCATGTTTGTAAAAAAAAAAATCCATAAGAATTTGTATTTGATGCCAGTTTAAAATTTATCTCTCTTTTTTTCCCTTTGGGACACCCTGTAGAACAAATGGTGGTATTGGGGGCTTTTGCAAACACATACCAAGTGACATGTGTCAGGTACCATGTCATTATATGTGACTAATATTGAAATGTACTTAGGAATGCTGGTATTTTCCTCATAACAAAAAGAAACATAACGAAACAAACACAATCATTTGAAAGATATAGAAATGGAAATTGTGTTTACGGCGCAACTCATTCAACTGTAAAGTAGATCCTTTTGAAGAAGTGATTCCATGTCACTTCAAATTAGAAATGATGCAATATCAACAACAGTCTTGAAATTAATGACAACTTCTTTCGACAAATTGTGATGTTTCCTATAAGTCAACGTTAGTTTGATGTAATATCGTGATTGCTCCACAGAGTGGCACCTACCCGGCCATCTTCTCACTGATGTCTCGCTGGTCGCCCGTTGACGATCGTAGTAGACTCATGGCAATTTCTTTTTCAGGTAGGGCCTATTGCCTGTTGCCCGTTGAGAGACGTATCAGCAGAATTAATATCACATTTAGACTGTGTTCATACCAGGGGACTTCTATTCATGCAACATTTCATGAAGTGGGGAAAGTTGTTACACCAATTGAAGGAATCTTAAATACATCACACTATTGTGTACTTGTGGAGAGTCTCCACGAATTAATACAATACATGCCTTGCATACGCATACTGGTGGAGATATTCGCATATAGGTACAACTGAACAAAAAAAAAAACGCATTTGGCAACAGAGACCCCATAAAATCAATGTTAAATAGTGGAAGAGATATTTTCAAAACTATGAGGATTTCTCAGCGTAAATATTTCGTACCTGTTAAAACATGCGAGATCGCTAGTGTAAAAACTTGTTTATTTCTATCAAAAGTGGAAAAAATATTCAGTATGCATGTAAGTATCTACGGGTGTTATATTATTCTGTCGTAACAATTTTTGTAAACAATAATTTTATACGCTAAGATCAAACGCGTGCAGATGTCTGGGTATATGATTCTACTTGCCACTTTGAAATTTATGGTTATTCGAAATTTTCGTGTTTTGCGTTTGAATGACAATAGCGTACATAATTATTTACAGATATATTTACAAGTATAAGTGTACTAGGTAAAAGAGGGATAAATGAAAATAGAAAATTAATTTCGCTGATTTTTTTCACTGAATTTTAACTGGTAATAATGACTGTAATGTCATGTTCTTCCTTTTTGAGTTAGATTAACCAAGTCGCGATGTAAATACACAATTATGTGCAAACAATAATAATGTTGGTGTATATCTTTATTTTCTGCAGGTATATCAGTTGGGCAGGTGCTTGGTCCACCGATCTCTGGCATTATTTCATCATCGACTTTTCTGGGCGGATGGCCTGCTTCGTTTTACCTATGCGGTGGGCACTTCCCTCGTTGTTTGTAGTCTTTATGAACAAATTTGGAGGCATAGTTCTGCATGTTGCCTCTCTTCATTGATATATTAAAATAATATATGCGTATTTTATAATGCAAACACAAAATTGCTGTGGTTATTACTAAACATTATATGCAAATCATAAATACAAGAACATTTTTAACTAAATACGCATTATACGACTTGCTGAACATCGCTTTTCTGTACACTCTGTAATCTTTTATGAAAGAGGGTGAGATCGATGTCACAAGTCCTCAATGATAACAACAACAAAAAAAAGAGCAGGGGAAAGATGTCCCTTCCACGTTTGGAACTTTTCTAAAATTGTATGTCCAAGCTCCAGTTGGGTGCGCTCTAAAGGGATGGTATAGGTTTGGTTGAAATGGGAGATTCAGGTTTTAACCCTTCCGAGATAATGACAAACCACTTTTGAAATGTTAAAAGGCATACACTTTTAAGAGGACTTTAAAGTTTATTTAATGACAATCAGTTTTGAAATAGATGAGATGTCAAGACAACAACAACAACAACAACAAACAAACAAACAAAGGGGTCCTAATAAAAGGTGGGTCCCAACTTTCAGTAGGACCTTTTTTCTTTTTGGATATCTTAGCCATTTCAAAATCGGTTTTCTTCAATAATCTTTGAATTCCCCGTAAAATTGTATGCATTTTCATATTTCACAAGTGATTTCTCGTTAACAAAAGTTGGAAGCCTGAACCCCATCTCAAAAAGTACTATATCATCCTTTTGAGATATTTCCATAGGGGATCATGCAGTTGCAGAAATTTCGAGTAAGCACGGTCATGATGGTATTGAACACAAGTTTGGTAATTATGTTTATTGCACCACATCTGATATCGTATTTCGTATCTGACAGAAAATAATGGAAGGAGAAGATCGGCAATAACTGTAGATATAAGTAGATAAACAAACATTCTCGGCGCCAAGGAAATAAATGCCCAAATCCATCGTATTTAATGGTGCTTGTGCAAACAGTGACGTGGATCGTATAGGTCTCTTGTACTTGTCCAGGGGTGGGTTGCTACTCAGAGAGGCTGACTGTTGTTCAAACACAGTATATGTGGTGACAAAAATATATAAAATATCACGTGACATAAATCATAGATTAACTAAATGAATGAACTTGCATGTTTCTGTGATATTAATGTGACGATCAAAAGACATGGCGAGGGAACATGCAAGTTATGCTGAGTCGAGGGGAAGGCGCATTTCAATGTCTTTTGTTAAACATTTCAGTACTTTAGCAATGATTGACAGATGAGGTCATCTGAGGAATATTGTTTTGGAAGGATTTTTTTTGTGGGCGTTCCCAAGTAATCTGAAGAAAAATAGAATAAAAAATCGTTAAAAATATATGGTATGTTTCTAGATATTCGTTTCACCGCAAAAGTGATGTTGAGGGTATCATAAATCAACACAAATCAACATGTATTTGGATTTCAGGGGCCCTTTAAATCTTTTTTATAAAGTAAATCGCTAATGCGTGTTTCTGCGTGTTTAGTAGCATTTAACAGAAAAGCAACCTCAATCTTTTACTGATTTTACTTCCCTTTTCCTGTTCTCTGCACACGATAAAGTTGTGTCTTTTGTCAAAGCAAATTAGAAATACCTGCGATAGAGCGCATAACTTCTTGGCAGCATGAAGCATGGGTACAAAGGAGAGATTCTAGTTTCTTTTCCTTCTTTAACACCTCCCTAGTTTCAGTATTTTGGCTGTGTACACAATTACTTTTTTTCGCACACACACACACACACACACACACAAAATCGGGTACATGGAAGCTGATAAGCGTCACGTTGGCGAGTGTGATACGGAGTAGTTATGGACAGAGTAGCTTCTTTTGAACAAATTCTACGCAAATTCAGAGAAACATATTAATAATTTAGTTTAGAGATTAAATCATGAAAGGAGGTCAGCCAAAGTGGCTTCGTATGACAGTCTCGAAATCAGACCGTTATATGATGGTGACGTCAACCTTGAACATATTTTTACCAGTGACATAGGATTCCTTTTTCTTAATTCAGAAATAGTGCCGTTCAAATTTTCCGCAAAGAGGTCAGCACGTGTTGAAATGTAAAATTAGTAACATTCCGACACGTTAATATAAGTAATGTTTCGAAACAACGACCTAACATGACAATTTCGAAAAATACATGCTAAAAGTACGAAAAAAAAAACCCTAAACTGCGTGAATTCGCAGACACTCCCAGACAAAATCCTGTAGTTCTATTGCATCACGCAGTTTTGATCTACCCTACCCTATTCTTCTAAGAGCAAAATTAAAAAAAAACTACAAGTACCTTGTGATAATATTACTAAATTGAATTTCAAGATTTGATATTTTTGTATCAAAAGGTATTTGTGGAGTGTTATGGTTCATCCTCTGGAGTGTGACGGTATACGACTCGCCGATGTCTCACCCACGGATTTCTCAACAGGAGAGGGAATATATACTGGCAAAATTACACCTCCCTAACAAGGTGCGATGACTCGTGTAAGCGAATGAGTTTATGAATCGCTCTGTGTGCTCTGATTCTCTGTGTATGCACGTTTCAATCGTTTAAATAACATTTTTGTTTTTGGCTTGTTTATGTATGTTTGCTTTGCTTGGATAGACAGCTGTACTATCGAGGACTGATTCATGAACAGAGCATTTAGGAATGACGTTAACCGCTGCCATTCGTACATATCCACATGGATGTGCCTTAAACACATCACATAGAGGCAGGCAAATTGCTGGTCAAAATAATTCTTTATCTGCGCAAATGACTCTTTTGGGGAGCGAAGATTGCCGTATATGAAAGGCGAAGAAAAATTTGAAAAATGACAATTTCCGCTGAAAAAAAAATCTGATTTTATTCCACGTATAAGCAAAACACAAAATGAATTCACTGAAGTTTGGAACATAATTGGTAATGATTAACACACAACAATACAGCTGATGATGCGACAATCATAGATATAGAATGCCGGTTTTAAAGTAAACAAATGTATCAAAGCTATAATAGACACAATCTCTAGGCATACATCGTTGAATACATGACATAATAGTAAGGGAAACAGAAATTAAAGTGCCTCTCCAATAATCTAAATCTTACTACTTTTAGTGGGAAAAACCTATTGAACAGCAAATAAGCGAGTGCGGGAAAGAGAGAGAATAGAGGCAGCCTGGGAGAAATAAGATAATGAAAGCCTCATATTATAGAGGAATATAAACGCACGTACATGGGAGTACGTGCGTGAACATAATTCGCACATAGACAGTACACCGTACAGATATCAAACATCATTCAACTGAATTTTGCTGTATCAAAAAATAAAGAAACTTAAAGACACAGAGTTTTGACACGTTATGGGGATTGAAGTGAAAGGCCTATATGAATTCTGATAATCTATCAAAAATAGTTCTTCAATTGCTGGGCACATTACATATCATTACAAAATACTAAAACTTGAGTTTACCAGTCTGTCAGAAATACGAAAGGAACCTATACAGAACAGCAACAAATCTGATATTTCATTATCATGACAAGAAACAGAAGTTTCATGTCCTCATTTGACACAAAATACAAGTTGCTTGTACATTAAATGTCATTAACAATAATGGAATACAGATTACTTCCCTGACATTCGAAAAGAAGTGGATACTGAGGTTTTGAATAAAAGAAATACAAACCACAAATGTGAATGCTAGTGACCATAAACAATATCGAGATCTCAATGCTCAAATCATTACAGAATTAGACCATATCTCATGCAGATACAGACATTAACTATTGTGAAAACATCAGAAATTGCACCATGATGAAGCTTGTTGACAATGATTATATTAGAAAAAATAATGAAAATGATAACAATCAGGGCAGTTTCCTCTGGGTTAGCACTGTTCTCTCAGAACAACTCACTATTATTACCCTATTGCTAGATACCCATTTTACACGTCGGTCAAAAGAGACATTTTGAACAAAACATTTTTGTAAGAAAGCACCTGGCAGATATAAAAATCAGCGACTTTTGCTTATTATGTCCAAATCGCTCCCAAACATGCAACATGTTCTCCCACCACTGTGGCTTCATTTTCGTGCCTTATATTGCCTGTTTTGACAAATGCTAAAAATGTGGACCTGCATAGCAAGTCGTGTGATATGCTATTTGATAACTGCTTCTTGCCCTTTGGCAAAGGCAAACATTCTTGTTAAATATCCTCGTCTTATCTGTAGAAAAGGTCACTGGAGCAATACCCGTGGAAATCCATACTGACGTCTGTACCACTCCTAGCTGCTACTGTAGGTGATTTCTCTCTCATTTGGACTTTGTACCTTACCACTACCAATCTACCCATCTTCCTTACAGAGGCTTTACGCTTCAATGTTTCCAAGGTTTGTCGAGAATTCACCATTTTCAGTCTTTCTTTCGATCCATGAGGTTACCAACCAAATACATCAAGATTTTTTTTCCAACCTACAAGGACAATTTTTAGGACATGCTTACACGAGCTTTGACTCTGATTAAACAAGAGGGATATTAATTTTGCTTGACAAGCAGCACAAGGCGCAAGGGAAATAGTGGAAAACAACAAGAGATGTTTACTCCAGTTTGATAATACATCAGGTTAGATGGCATAACAAACAGATTATACCTTATGTAGTCCCCTTCATTTCCAAACACTATCGCTTTTCCATTCTCTTTTAGAAGTTCTTCTTACAGGCCTATGGTGACTCCATCATGTTCTGTCAATATAATAGGTGCGTTGTGGTTGTGTGCCAATAAGTTTAGATTCCTTCGCTTTTAATTCTCAATCGCAACCCCAAAGGCTGGGATCCTGTCATCTCTGCCCTACTTGATCCTAGCTCTATGTATCATTATTGGAGGTGTGCTTGCTGATGCTATCCTTGCCAGTGATCGAGTCAGCCTGACAACGACGAGAAAAATCATGAGCACACTTGGTAGGTCATGATCGTTTCTTCATGATCGTTTCTTCGTGATCGACCAAATGTATAGTACTTCTTATCCAAAAAAAAGAAGAAGAAATATTGACTTACAACAGGTATCATTTGCACGGTCAGCCTTTAAAGACATCTTATAACTTGCATGTGTGAGATGGATTGTAATTAACCAGAGTCTTGTGCGCAGAAGCATGTCTGGCTAACGGGATAGCTGAAGAAGTTTCATCACCAGATTGTTGACGAATAATGTAAGACTAGCCACTATATGTGAATGAATGGTCTGTGTCAAATCTGTCGCTTATCTCTCGTCTGTTTTATCTTTTATCCTCTTGTACCAAATACTACTATAAGAGATAGAAAACGATAATGTGCCACAAGCTGGGCTATAGTACATTTTTCGGATAACTCAAGAAAACATTTGTCGTGGTGGATCTATTGTGATATTTTCCCGAGGCCTAGCCAATGCTGAGTAACCATTATTTTCTTCATTATCACGCTTTCTTCTAATTAAACTAAAGGAATGTTGCCAACAAGCCTTTTTGTGGTGCTCGTAGGGTACGTCGGTTGCAATGCCACTCTCGCTATCACCTTTCTCTCCCTTGGCGTCGGTTTCACTGGCCTGTCCTACTCCGGCGTGTCACTAACCCCGATGGAATTTGCGCCGCCGTATTCTGGGTTAACGTCAGCTGTTGTAAATACGGTTGCAGCAGCAAGTGGATTTATTGTACCACTTGTCATTGGGGTCTATACAAGAAATCAAGCAAGTAAAATCTACAAACTTCTTTTTCCTCATTTCAGTGAACAACGTAGTGTCTAATGTATGTACCATGTGTGACATTTGTAATACACAAATTTGGAGCAACAAGATTTTTTAAAACAAAATCTGCAAAAATCGAGGTTTAGTTTCCAAGGAAGGCCTGAAAATTGTCATTCTGGGTAAATTGGTTGCTCTGGGATTTTCGGAGTTTTCTGACAGAGATATTCTTATCAAAGCTGAAGTCGGCTTTTGGAAAGCAAATGTGAAGTATGAGTAGTGCTTTCTGAAATGTGTGTAGACCCGTTCATATCTTACACTGATTTCCTATGTATTGCATCAATTTCAATTGATATGATTGTGCGCATGGAATTCCTGCAGAAATAAGATTGATAATCCCTTCATTGAAGTCATTACGGAGTTTGAATTCCACTGAATCTCACAGACAATACAACATAGGGCCTAGATGATTTTAATACACTTGAATAGACCATGAATCGCAAGCAAGGTTTGTTTGTTTTTGTTTTTGTTTTTTGGTTATTTGGTTTTTTGTGTGTGTTTCTTTTTTTGCTTTGTCAAAGGTCAAGGTCAACTCCTCAAAATGTCAATACTTCCCTCACATATATGTAATGCCTGCATGATTTTTCTTGAAACGTGATATATACAGTGTACATGTATTACCCAATAGAGATTCTCTGGGAACTTTCTTGCCAAAAGGTAAAAGGTCAAATGTCAAGTGAAAGTGCTAAATTTTACTTCTTCCTCCATATTTCGAAAGTGACTTAAGGTATCATCATGAAACTTAGTACAGTACATATCTATGCATGTTCTACCTGACAGCTTCTCTTGGGAACTTTAGGGTCATAAAGTCAAAGGTCAAAGGCCAGGTTTAAATGCTAATATTTTACCATTTAATACTGAAATTACACGTCTTCTCCATACCTTAATTACTCAATGCATAAACTTATAAAAGGGTCAAAAGTCAAGTAAAAATCCTCAAATTCCCAAATATACTTGCACTCTTAGACAATTTAGTCATTCATCCAATTAAACCTAGTTCAAGGAAAGTGATTATTCAGCACATTTGTGACAAATCTGTCGTTTTAATATTTTGCCAATTATGTGAAACTATCATCCCACATTGTCAAGACATATAAGACTATAAACCTACTAGTATTAGGAGAACCATTGCAGAGGCACACCAGTCGCCATAGCGACATTTCTAGTTTCAAAAGTCGCAATCCTACTTTGATGGGTCAAGTATGTCCTGGTTTAATTAGTACATGCACTAAGATATTCCAGTTTCAGGCTAAAAACTAGTTCATAATTCTACCTTTTAATAGCTTAGAAAAATACCTTTCGAATTGTATAATTTATGCAAGGGCACATCGACAAAATAGTACAGTTCAAACATCGTAACTGTTATTTGCCTTTACGAAAAATGCAATTTTTGACAAAAATCGAGCTTTAATCAAAATATAATAGAATTTTTTTCTTCTTCTCATCATAGAGAGTGGACATGTTTGTGTAACAAAATTGACAATGCGAAATTGCGACCATTTATATATAAGATGTGAGATGGATGAGAAGTGAAGAGGAGGCCTCATGAGCACTGCGGGGAGGGAACCTCTTGAGTACCCCAGAGGTGCTCATGGGTGAGAGTGCCTTGTGAGACGGAGCCCCATAGTACAAAGTACGTTAAAAATTTGCAAATCTAACAGTAATAAAGTTTAGACAAATATCTGATGTTATTAGTCACTTCGTCGCTAACAGGCATCGCAATTACCCGGTATCCCTTCAATGCAGGCTGATCTCAGCGGCTGGCGCACCGTGTTTTGGATCACATTTGGCGTGTCATTTGGTGGCTGGGTCTTCTTCATGGCATTTGGAACCTCGAAAGTTCAGCCGTGGGCAGAGAATGACGATGATACGGCGGATTTCAGGTCTTCAGCAAACAGAAATGAACTAAAGGGAGAAACGAGACAATAGCATACTTATTGCCACGTACAGAACAATAATGTCCTACTTGAATGAAGTTTCCATTGTTGTGGAACCACCTGCCTGGTATTCCTTGTTAACAAAGAATGTTTATGTATGTTTCTTTATGTGTGTGCTTGTTCTGCATTGAAAATTGTAAAATTCATTATATATGTCATCAAAACATCACCCCATAAAAATCGTAATTGTCCACTTTTTCACAAGAACGTATTCTAATAACAAGCCTCAAAATGATCTGGAAAACTGAAGATAAAAATATAAGTCAAATTCATGCAAACTTGCAAGCGTTAGACGTTTTGTCCTATCATATGCTAAGTTTGTTACATGAATTGAATATAATAATACGTGTGTGCGGAGGCGGGGTTAAGACGTGCTAAGTTTAGACGAGCGTACTCAAAAGCGTTTCATATATTATTCAAATATTTTCTAAATTAACATATTGAACTCAGTTCATGTGTTGAGCTCCATACTCAAATGTTATGCAACAAATGCATAACATGTGTCACTGGCAGAATATCCAAATATCCAAATAGTAGCCACTGGCTCTGGCTCGATCGCCTGTACAAGATCTGCGAGCTATATGAAGTCTTACAGGAGACTAGGAGATCGCTGTTGAATCAGGATACGTATAGGTCTATAGATTTCAGAGCCAGGAAAGAAAAATCTAGGCGACTTGCCTGCGTCATTCCCTAATAACCACCCTTCAAGCTTATAGGCTTATCCTGCATAGTACAGGTATGCTGTAAACACGAGGAAGCTCGAAAATAAGTTGGTATCATTGTGTCGCTGTTTTCATTTCATAGGGCAAAGTATGTTGTGCTAATAATTATTACTGTCACATCAAATTAATCAGGCCCGGCGATGCGGTGCAAATAACTCCGCGAAAAGGGGCGTAAGCTTTGGAATTCGTAACGGTCATCGAAGCACTGTGTGGAGCGAAGGACAAAATATATATATATTTAAAGTTCTCCTCGTATCACCCTTACTTTAATAATAACAATAATAATTATAATAATGATAATAATAATAATAATAATAATAATAATAATAATAATACAGGGTGCTTATAATGCGCCAATTCCACATAGCTAACGTGCTCAAGGCGCAGTAGAAGTAACTTATGAAATACAAAAATCCTTACACAAACATGCACCTGAAAATGAATGACACAATAATGATAACGAAAAAAAAAAATCATGATATACAATTCTACTGGAAAATGGTTACGAACAAATGAGTCTCGAGGGCAACTTTAAAGGAGTCAACATTCGAAACGTAACGGATAGCTTGAGGCAACTGATTCCACAGGTAAGGTCCAGCATGTGCAAATGACCGATTCCCCCATGATTTCTTCGTTTTTGGAACAACAAGCAATCTACAATCGGATGACCTTAAACATCTGGGAGGATTATAAAATGTCAGCAAATTAACATTGTACCGTGGGGCAGATCCGTGATGCAATGAAAAACAAAAAATAATACATGTAGTTTAAATACAATGCGAGATTGAACAGGTAACCAATGCAATGAGGACAAAACAGGGGTAATGTGAGTATTTATCCTGGTAAGGGTAACAATGCGGGCTGCTGAAATTTGCAATTTTTGTAACCGTAAAAGTTGAGATTGAGGTAGCTGAAATAGGAGTGCATTACCAAAATCAAGTCGGGATGATATAAGGGCATAAACTATTTTTTCTGTGGCTGAACGAGTTAGATACTTGCGAATAATGCCCAAATTGCGTAACTGATACCTCACGGATTTACAGACAGCAGAGATCTGAACAGACATGGACATTGTAGAATCAAATAATACTCCAAGATTTCTACACGACTTAGATGGAGCAATAACCACATCATTGTCAACCGATAAAGAAGGAAGACTGACCTTGTCAAGTAGAACTTTGGAGCCAATAAATGATAACTCTGACTTTTCCTGATTTAACTTAAATGAATGCGAGCTCATCCACTTTTTAACATCATGGATACAAGCCTCAAGTTTCTGGATGATGTCAACGACATTGGTTTGGGTAGGTAGAAATTATGTATATATCTGGATATCATCAGCATAACAATGATAGTTAAAAGAGTGACAATGTAAAATCTCTTTCAAACCAGTCAGATAAATCGAGAAAAGCGTTGGGGCCCCGACAGATCCTTGTGGGACACCACAGTCTAATGGAGCAGGATCAGATTTTGCATTATTAACACAAACAACCTGAAACCTTCCAGATAAGTATGACTTGAACCACTCAAGAGCTTTACCATCAACACCTAATGACTTCAAAGTATTCACCAGAATCGTATGATTAACAATATCAAAAATGCTGATGATAAATCAAGCAGAACAGTAAGAACAGTAATCTTTCCATCATCCATATCTCTCAAAATATCATTGGATAAGTTAACTAGCAAGGTCTCAACAGTATGGTGCGGCCGATATGCTGACTGACGGTTGTCTAAGAGATTATTCTCCAGCAGACAGTCTGATAATCGTGAAAAGACAACACGCTCAAGGATCTTGGACAAAAATGGAAGGTTCGATACAGGCCGGTAATGCTGCAGAGCCTCAGGATCAAGAGATGGTTTCTTTGACAAAGGGTAAATGTGAGCCAACTTCAATGAGACTGGGACTGATGCCTGCTGAAGACTCAAATTAACAATGCTGGCTATTATAGGTGCAAAAACTGTAGCACACTCTTTCACTAAGATGGTAAGACTCGGATCTAACTCGCAGGACTTCGGTGATATGTTGCGCAGAAGTTTCTCAATCTCAGCTGGAATGGAAGTTTCAAATGATAACAAAGATGCACTGGTTTGCAAGGGTGGTTGAGGGGTGACATCTGCATGAAATTTACTACATGTTACTAATCTTTGACTTGAAGAACTGGATGAAGAGCTGTGCCAAGGATTGAGCATTCACATGGGCTGGAAGGGGTGATGACTTCTTACGATTCAGGAGACGATTAGCCACACTGAATAGACGCTTCGAATCCGATCCGCAGTCTTCAATGACACTAACATAGTACCTAGTTACGTTTGGCCTTACGAACAAGAGAATGAACAATCTGTCTCTGATGGGAGTACAGCTGCCGATCTATCTCCATTTTGCCTTTGGTACGCCATTTCCGTTCAGCTTTTCGACAGCTACGCTTAGCAAGGATGATCTCATGAGCATAACATGGACTTGTGGACTGATCCCTCCTGATGCACATCTTAGCAGATGCGACGGTGTCGAGAATGGCGCCTAGATGTGAGTTATAATTGTCAACAGCACTGCACACATCCAAGTCAGATGAAGACAACTTAAAGGCGTTGCAAACATCAGCAGCAACTGCAATCCTGTCTATCGATCTGATATTTCGAACAACCTTGTATCTCCTACTCTGGCGAGGTTTATCAAGATGGAGGTTGCAAGTAATGGCAGAATGATCAGATATGCCGGGTATCACTTGAACATTGGAATGAAATTCACACTCGGACGAGCGAAACAGTAATACATCTAGAATATGTCCCTTCTCATGGGTAGGGACATCTATGACCTGGATGAGATCATGGCTAGAGAGCAATTCATTGAATTTCTTAGTGTTTGAAGAAGCCAAAAAAGCCAAATCAAGAGAGGCGTCGGACGACAAATGCTATCATCAAGCATGGATGAGAACTCATCTAAGAACTTAGTGAAAGAAGACCGAGTCCCAGGTGGCCTGTAAATAACGACAATATCAGTGCTGATGCTGTTTGATGTAACAGAACCTGACGTCACTTCAAAGCTGTCATAGACAGAAGATGGTTTAACACTCACATTCAGTTCCTTGCGGTAAAAGATGCCTCCACCATGTCTACCAGCTCTGGGTCGGTGCTTGAATATAAAGCCATCTGGACAGAAGTCAGCGACCACCGCATCATCACATGGAGTAAGCCAAGTCTCACAGATGCATACAAAGTCAAGGTGCCAATCTGTGACAAAATCTTGAAATTCTGAAGATTTATTCCTGAGTGAGCGAGCATTAAGCACACAGAAATTCAGTTTATCGTGCCTTGCTTCCACAGAAGAGGTTTCGTGGGAGAGATTAGTAGATCTCTCTTTGGATTGTTGATGTTCATGCTGCTGCTGACTTCTTCTCCTTCTGGAGCCCTTGCTCCCACGATGAGTCTTCCTTCTGCGACGAATACCCAAGGCTTTGATTCTGCTTTGATTCTGCATCAGGCAGTCTGGTGTAGAGCACACGTCGAAGAGGCTGTAAATCATGTAGAGTGGTACCAGCATATATAATACGCTGGTTATGCTTGGGAGCAAGGGGATAAACACTATCATCAGATCCACCATGAGGGTCTGATGGACCAGGGTTGGTGCTGACATCTCAAGTGAGAGCTCAAAGGTGGCTGGAGAGTTTGCATAATATACAACACGTGTTCCATAGCTTTTCTTCACATAGGTTGCCTTGGCATAGCCATTGCATTAGCTGTGGTGCTCTTTCAGGCAAGTCCCTTTGCACTGCAGCACAAAGAAGACAAAGAGAGTGAACTTGACCAGATCCATTGTTGACAGGAATGTTATTGTCCAAGGCCTTTTGTATCCCAGGGAAGGTTGAGTGAGCAGGCTCTAATGCTGAGAAAACATGGAGTACAGTGCCAATGCCTTGCAGTGTAGCAAGGGCAAAACATCTTTCCACAAAATCTGAAGGTTGGAGGTGAATTCTTATTCCAAAAATTGTCCAGCAGGATCTATGACATATATACTGACATGTGGCAGAGTCAAATGAAGACAGGCACGATGAAATACAGCAAGAGCGACAAAAAAAATGAAGAGCAGAAAGAGAGGGCAACCAGGGGGTGGTGCACTCTTCTAAAAAAAAAAAAAATACAACCAATGCCTTGAAACTGCACATATATGTCATCCTTCATCTGAATTTTGGGCGAAAAGGCTGATGTATCTTTCGAGATATTTGTATTTTTCTGTTTGAGTCGATCGTGGGAAAGGGTTAGGATTATTTCCCGACACAAGTCTGCTACTGCATGAATATGCATTTGATTAACATATTGCTAGTCTGTATAGCTAACCATGGAAGACTCACTTTCTGCAAACTTTCGTTTTTGCGCAATTATCAGTTAAATTGAAATCAGAGCAAAGAGACAACCAAATTTAAGAGAAAATACTGGACATGTACAATTAGAATTACTGATCATCCTCCTGCGCATACCTTCTATACTGGTCGGCGCACTCTTAGCCATTCAGCGGTGTCATAGCAGGTTCGGCGGGCGAGATGTGCCTCAAATGTTTCATACAGCACGAAAACCGATACATGGGACTGCATAACGCTTACGCTATGGATTTTACGTGGGTCACAAATGACAGTGATTTCGATTTTGTCCCGACATAACCGCGCGACAAATAGTATTACAGAAAAGATATTTTGAACACAGTTTGGGCATACTACCACAAGTCATGTATCGAAGTTTCATATTTGGGCAATGAAGAAAAATGTGAGGAAAAAGCACCCTTTTTAAAACTAAATTTTCTCTTTTGGAAGCTATAGTTTCGACGTCAATTTCACAGGTTTAACCTCAATCAAACTCAAAATAACTAACATTGCAAGTTAGAGAATAGCTTCTCTTTCAATTTGCTGTATAGATTTGATCATTATTTTGATGGCTTCTGAGGCGAGAGAGATATTGCGATTGTCTTGCAACACTTCCCCAGCGGTTTTGCCTAAACACGCTGTTTACCTTATGCAAATTAGGCCGCGAGGTCAAGATTACAATACTTTTGGCGAGTTAATTGCACCGTGTCGCCGAGCCTGTAATGACATTACTGAGTTAATGTTTCAACAATGAGTACAATCTCAACGTATCTTCCAGTACTTCACCATTGTTCGTGTAACACAATCAATGTAGTGCATTTTCAGTTTTCCCATTTTCAGTGCAACGTCTTGTTGCAGATGTTCATAGACTTAAACATAGAACTGTTAATATGTGTTTGACTGATCACAACATCAAGAAATCACAGCTTTCTATATTTTCATAAAAAATTACTCAAGCTTGTAGTTTCCCGTTCCTGTCAATTTTCGTCTGACGTTCACACAAACTAATTGTCAGAGCAGATTTTCCCTTTAAGGTTTATTTGTTTCTAGACATATTCTCACCCTTGTATCTAAAACCTGTTGCCATTCCGTTTTATTACGGTGTAGCATGTAGACCTTAACGCATTCTGATTTCCAACTTGCGTCATTTGTCTTGCGTCATTTGTATATCTTGATTTTTATTTTGAAACTTAATGCATATTTGATTTGGGCAAGATTGGGTGCAAAGTTTAATCAATAAATCAAGAATCCCTTGCATTTGATAAGCCACGCATTGGCACGCAAACAAATCTCAAACGAAAAGCATATACAGCTGCTGACATTTCAAAAACAGAGTAACATATTAACAATAGAAAAACTGCTGATATGGCATTGCACATAAAATTATATTATGAATTTAGTTCAAGAATGAGATAAGCTTTCCGTTGGGTTAAAAAAAGAAGAAGTTTAAAAGCACTTTCAGAGTTGAATATGTCTGTGCGAAATCATCGACTCCGGTCTAACCAGTTAAGCATATAGGACATAATTACAATAACGTCTAACGCTTACAACAAGTTTTATGTTGATTTTGACCTATATTTTGTCTTCAGTTTTCGTTATTACTCTTAACAATGGGTAGGATTTAAAAAAAAATCATGCTTAGTGTATGATCGCTTTGTTCAGTAACTGCATGTGGTTGAAGGTCTAGCCTGACAACGTGTATTTACAACATACATCATATTGGAAATGTATGTCTGTGACGGAAATGTATTATCACTAATATTGTTCTAATCTTTGCTGATTCGTAACTTTCATTCCTCTGACGGTGATGTATTCAAATCACCTCTGGGAATGACAGAATTCGGTTGAGTTTTGGGCAGTAATTCTTTCTCAAGTAATGTTCGCTCGATTCTGTGGGTGGTTGGACCATGTGATTACGCTGTGTTGACGTCTTTGACAGAGAGACACAATATAAATTCCGGATATTGGTCTGTATGCTTATAACTATCTATAGATATCTATATCATGACGTTACTCCATACCCTAAATTCACAGACAGAACGACATCGATGGTACCTATTTCGTGATCACCATCTTGTCTTTATACCTCTATACTTATAACAATCTTGAAAGCAAGCGCATTTTGCATTGTTCTGAAAGAAGATGTTATGTCGTAAGATAAAATACTGAAAAGCTGTGCGTGATTGACATTAAACGGAAAGCTTCACAATAAAGTCAGCGGCACACATGTTTCATCCGGTATATACATTGTACATGCATTTGTTCCTGCTTTGTACTCAGGGAAGTCTCTGGCAAATTTTTATTGTTGTTTTTGTTGCTGCTGTTGATAAGGGACATTTTTTTGACGGAAAAAGTATAATATTTTAATATGGTCTGCTGTGGAAAATACTGTTACTATATCCACGCATGTGTGATATCCTGTACATAGTGAGACCTATAGAACCATAAGACGTATGAAACGGACATTTATTCACTGCTCTGCAGTGATTCCAGAAATTGCAGATTCAGCGGGAAAAAAAAAGAACTCTGAGCCTATGAAATGATTACAGGTCATAAATCATCAATGTACATCCCAATTGAACTCTGAATGTTTACCTTGAAATCTTTCTGTTTGCTACATTCCGGTTACTTCCAGAAAAAAAAAGTTGCAGTTGTATAGGCGTAGCAAGACTGTATAGATTAAGGTATACTTTAAGAGCAAAGCATGTGTGACTCTCATTATACTTTTGAAGAAATGTAAGCGTCATGACAGGTTTCACGATATCCCCTGTCACTTCGTCTTTCGCAGTCCGAGAGTGATTTCAGATTCGGCCTTAGAATATTACATCTTTCACTTTGTTAGCGTCGTCGCCTTGGGAAAAAAACCCCAACAACAACAGGTTTGTAGCTTTTCAATTTCCAACAACATGATCTATAAATTTGACCTAGAGTAAATTGGTCACAGAGCATACAACGTAATATTGTCACATGTCGCCCGTTGTCACCTCATTTCTTTTTCTTCATCATAATATATTTCCCAGTTTGTTTTGATCGGCTCGATGTTGCAACGATGGAACCCTTTTAGTGATTTGCAAGAACGTGAACAGTTTAAACTGTCATGATAATTTGATGACTGTAGTCTCTCTTTTCATCAGGAAAGGGTAGTCGTTTATCGCACTCTTGTAATCCATACAGGACGTTTTATCGAATTCACTGTCTCGCCATTCATTCTGTTGGCTGGAATGTATCACATACCAAAATTTCGTTAATGTTCAAGATATTCGGACTTATCCCTAACCTTCCGACGTAGAATAACTATACAGCAATGACTGGTCAGATTGCCGACGAACAAAAAGTCGAGGCCAAGCCAAGCATCGATGAATTGCAGCCACTTTTGTCGACGAGCAAAGGTAATATACGCTTATTGTATTAAGCAACCACCGCCGATGGCAACAACGTATATATATATGGGTGAGAATTTTGAACGATGTACAATTGCCAATTTTCGTACCTTATAACATTCTTTACCTTAGAACACGCCAGGATGATCTAAGAAACCAGACTTTTTCATGTCATCTCAAAGATTAGTAAATTTCCTTTCAGGAAATATATGGTTTGGTTGACTTTTGCCTGATATTTTTTATTTCACAAGGACTTCAAGCGTCAAAATACGGTAAAAACGCTATTTTCACAATAATTTTTGTTTTTCAAGCTAATGATGTGCATTTTTAATGGTACGTGGCATCT
This sequence comes from Diadema antillarum, assembly GCF_040938485.1. Classification (NCBI taxonomy): domain Eukaryota; kingdom Metazoa; phylum Echinodermata; class Echinoidea; order Diadematoida; family Diadematidae; genus Diadema; species Diadema antillarum. Next base: position 175,782 of record NW_027271962.1, on the reverse strand, counting down.
AATATCTGACCATGTTCTGGATCTGACATATCATGGGTATGTACCACAAAATTATAAGAACTTTATGAGCACGTATAAAATTACAGAGAACAATTAAAATATCAAAGTCCTAAACAGACGAACGTCCGTGATGCTGTTATTTCTATCGCTGCTGCAAATTCTACTTTGTTGTCCCAACTGTAACGTATACGAAAATTTGGTGTTCCACCTAATGAACATATCCTGCAAAAATTGTACGTCTGCTGGCTGTACATGGGACGTAATATTCTTTTATGCAAAATTATACTCAGTTTTCGTCACGGACGTGCCTCCGCTATTTTCTAATAAAGATCGTAGCACGTGAAACGTTATTGGCGATATTGTTCTGAGTCGTAATCAACTAAGATCTAGCAACACGATAGAGTTTCTGTCCATCCTTTGTCAAATAGGAACTGAAATTATATTTTTAGACGAACCTCCAAGAAAAAAAGAACGTCCGTGATGATTAAAACGTTTTCGAGTGTGACACCATCTTGCTTTGATGGCGAAGGTGCATTTTACCTTTGGCTCTCTAGCCGAGGAGCTGCATGCCATTTTTGGAGCGGACTGAGGTTCGTCCGCAGTTTTTGGACCATGCAATTCACCAAAAACCAAGCAAATAATTAATATTTTCTCTGAAAATTCACCTCCTGATCCCCCTCTGAGCAATATGTTGTAAGGATGTCAAATTTCTTATAATTTGCATTGACAATACATTTTCAAATTTTTGAAAGAGTTAGGAAGGCTAGGTACTCTCTGCCGATTAGTTATCCGTCCTGGAACATGACCCTAGTAGTAGAACGAATGTCCGTGATAATTCCAGAGAACGTCCGTGACGTATGCAGTCCCTGCGATAGGGATAACTTGTCCCGAAAGTGTCCTGTATTCTTTAAAACTTTTGGCTCGAATAGCGACAAATAAAGTTTTACAAAGTAGAAAATGAGTTTAGAGCAGTAGCTTCAGAATTTTTAAGGCGTTATGTGATCATGATGAACAAACAAATGAAAATTTACTCACAATTTTACGCTTGTTTTCCCTCTAATTATACAAAAAACAGCTAAACACTTAAAACAAAGTTATAGGAAAATGGAATTTTGCGTAATCTGTAATTTCTGTGCGTTTAAATTTCTTTCTAATGAGGTTCTGGAGACAATTTGTACTGTTACAGGTTCTGAAAGTTTCGCTCACGGACGTTCTGTCCGAGAAAGGAAATTTCTGACAATTACAAATATATCACTGCACATAAGATTAATGTTAGTTGAAAATATTACCAAATCACTGAGCCGCTCATACCCGAAAGTGAATAGCGTTCAGCACTCAATTTACCTGTAATAACAAACGGAAAACGTTTTTTTCACGGATGTTCGTTGGTTGAATCAGTCAGTGGATTACATAGTAGGAGAAAGAGGATCAGTGCCACTTTTTAGTGACAGGTGCTCTAAGTGTTTATCTTTTGAGTATATTAAATATTTAAATTTTGCCTTGTTTTGGCTCAATTGTACATCGTTCAAAATTCTGACCCATATATATACAATCAAACCTGCCTTAGCGGCCACCTGTCTATAGCTGCCACTGAGAAAAAAAAAAACTGAGAGGAAAGCCCTGTTAAAGACCCTGTGTATAGCGGCCACCTTGGGAGAGATTTTTACTTGTTTGTTTTGAAAGTCGTCAGGTTCAATCATATTTTTTTTTCGCCAATGTAAATACTGATTTCCGGCTAGCCAGTTTACTTTGGTTTTTGTCACGTCACATCCACCCAAAAGTCGGAAGAATTCCGGTGTTTTTGGCAGGGTGAAATAGTAGACCTACATAAAAAAGGACGGTGTTTTCCCATTCCGATTATTTGCAATGTAAATGCCCTTAATGATACACACAATATTTGTAATATATTGTACCCCGTCATTTTTCTGTCTCCTGACACCTCTCGGGTAATTTCGAATAATCTTTTTTGTAGGAAACAGCATACTGCGAAATACATACTGCATCTAAGACCATGCTATCCGTTAGTTGTTTTTTTTCCTGGCCATCACGATTTTCTCATGCGAGAGCGTTTAGACCAGCCACCTGCTTTTACTTTCCACGAACTGAATGTTTTTGTTCGTTTGTTTGTCGTTTTTTTTTTCTTTTTTAATCAAATTGGGTGGTTAGAAAGCTCCCTCAAACAAATGTATCGTAAAAGATCATGAAAGGACCTTCTTTTGCACAAAACGAATCAAATATCAATTAAAATGATATTTTCTTTGATAATTATGTTTCCGACAGTTTTAATTCATCGCCGCAAGAATTAGATTATGATTTTGACACAGAGAACGAATTGCAAAGTCTATCTTCTGAATATCTTACTCACAACCAATTCAATAATGTTGTCAAGGAGTATGATAATCTACTTTTTCTCTTATACATTTCAATATTAGGAGCATTGATAAACATTTTGAAGAATTGAGGTTATTTTTAAATAGTCCTATTATGCAAAATATCTCAGCAGTAGGTTTAACCGAAACCTGGCATTCTAATGACAGTTTTCCATTCGTTCTTGACGGGTATGATTTTGTGTTGAATAACAGACAAAATAGGGTACGTGGAGGTGTTGCCATATATGTTTCACAAAATTATGATTATGTAGTTCGTGATGAGTTTAACAGTATGACTGATTCCTTTGAGTCTTTATTTATTGAAATCACAGTTCCTGGCAGTCAAAATACAATCATAGGTGTATAGTATATAGACAACCAAGCGCGAATATGAAATCATTTTTAGATTATCTTACGGATTTGATTAAAAACCCACTTTTTATTAATAAAAGTTGTTTTCAATGGGTGATTTCAATATAGATTTATTAAAACAATAATATGTTACAAGATTTTTTGGAAATATTTTTATCTGCTTCTTTTTTACCCTTAATATCTAAACACACACGTTTAGTTAATGAATCCGCTTCTCTTATTAATAATATTTTTTGTAACATTCTTCCTCCTCCCGATTCTTTTGTAGTACTCTCAGATATCACCGATCATTTCCCCATCTCGACTGGTTTTTCTTTAAATGAGACAGTTAATAATAAATACAACCGTTTATTTAAACGAAGAATCACACATGAAAACATAGCCAGGCTAGGTGCTAGTTTAGACACTGCAGACTGGTCTTGTATTTTTGATACATATGATGTTGATTTGTCTTTTGAATATTTTATGAAGATTTTTATCCAACGTTTGGACATTTGTATTCCAAAACGTAGAGAAAAATCAGCAAATTAAAAAAATACCTAGGCTCCCATGGATTTCTAAATCGCTTTTGCGTTCAATAAATAGAAAGAATAATCTATACTATAGATTTAAAAGAAACGTACTGAGCAATCAAAATTGAAATATACTAGTTATAAGAATACTTTGACGAAATTATACGTTTAGAAAAGAAAAAATATTATACTAACCAGTTACAACTTTACAGGCATGATATGCAAAATACATGGAAAGTTTTAAAGCAAGCCCTGATTATATCAAATGTCAAATCAGATATTAAAAAAATTAGATTCGATGGGGACATTTTTAAAGATCCTCATCAAATTTGTAATATTTTGAATAATCATTTTTCTTCAATTGGGGAAAATCTGGCAAGTAATATTCCTCCCTCCACAAAACATTTTTTCCGAATTTTTGGGTCCACCAAATTCTGGTTCAATATTTTTTAGTCCAACATACAATAAGGAGATAATTTATATTGTTTCTGATTTTAGTTCCAAAAAAGCAATTTTCTTGTAAAGGGGGTAATATCGTCAATTGCGGATCCTTTAGCTCATATATTTAATTTATGCCTTTTTAACGGCCGGAAAGTATGAAAACAGCAAAAGTCATCCCTTTGTTTTAAAAAGGTGACAAATTAGACGTAAATAATTACTGACCAATTTCTTTGTTAAGTGAATTGTCAAAAATTCTTGAAAAATTATTTATAAAAGAACTATTAATTTCTTTAAATCTAATAATATATTTTCAAATTCTCAGTTTGGATTTAGGGAGAAACTTAGCACTACACATGCATTATTGAGTTTTATAGAAAAAGTGGCACATGCTATCGACAAGTCTTCTCATCTGATGGGTTTGTTCCTGGACTTTTCCAAGGCCTTCGACACCATTAATCATGATATTTTACTCAACAAATTACATCATTATGGAGTGCGTGGGAAGGCCTTGGAGTGGTTCAGGAGCTACCTCATGAACAGGAAGCAATATGTTGTTTTAAATGGTTGTAATTCACAAATGTTAATTATTAAATGTGGGGTTCCGCAGGGAAGTTTAATAGGTCCACTTTTGTTTAATGTTTACATAAATGATTTTTGTAGATCATCAGATGTTCTTTCTTTCATTCTCTTTGCAGATGACTCAATTTTTTTTTCGCACAATAATCCTCTTATTTTACCCTTGTAAATACAATAAATTCAGAATTAGAAAATGTTACCCAGTGGATGAAAGCAAATAAGTTATTTATTCAATTTCCAATATATATATATATATATATATATATATATATGCTTTTTAGCAATTCTACTGGGGCATTACCTGTTGACATTGTTTTAGATGGTACTCCACTCGTAAATGTTTCCCATGTGAAATTTCTTGGAATAACAGTTGATAATAAGCTTTCATGGAAATTTCATATTGACAGTATATGTAAAATTGTTTCGCGTAATATTGGTTTAATTGATAGGCTTAAATTGTGTTTCCCTTTATCGTCCCTGCTTACATTATATTCATCCTTAATATTGCCATATCTGAATTACGGTATTCTCGCGTGGGGAAATATATATAAAACGCTTTTAGATAAATTACTTTTATTTCAAAAGAAATCACTCCATATGATATGTCATAATGCATTTTTGTCCCATTCTGACCCGCTAGTTTTTTAGCATAAAATATTGAAAATTGATGATTTGTATCTGTTTTATTTAGGACAATTTATGTATAATTATAATAAAAACAATCTTCCAAATATATTTGAAACAATGTTTCAAAGAAATCAATCCGCTCACAATTATCCAACAAGGCGATCGAATGATTTCCAATTGCCATTTCTGAGAACTTTCTGAGAACACATTCATCTACGATGGGCCAAAGTATTGGAATTCACTTCATAACAGTATTATAACAGCTCAATATTTGAACTCCTTCAAGAATAAATTTAAATTGTTTTTATTGAAGTCTTACAACATCCAACCGAGTTAGGTTCGTTTTACAATCTCAGTCAAGTCATCATTTCTTTGAACATTTTACAATTATGAATTTATTTTTTTTATACACAAGTCCTCCTTACATGTTCCTGTTAGTGTTCCGTATATACCGATGTGTCTATTCTCTCTTTCTCCTGCATTCCTACCGGTATAATTACGTATAAAAGATTTGCATTAAATTCAATCCAGGTTGTATTTTATCACTAATTTTACATCATGGAATCCAGCTTGCTTGCGTCCACGATGGCACGTGCTGTAGTTTTTTTCCCCCTTTTTTTTTCTTTTTTTTCCCTTCCCTATTATTTTGATTTCATGTCTGTTGACATCGGTTCGTTTTATTTTGTTTTGTATTGCTGTCGTGTGTATTTTCTGAGGGTCCCATATCGTACAAGCTTTGCTTCTTAGTGGGGCCCTCCATTTCCACCCCCATCCTTAGTTAACTTGTATTATACGCTTTATGTATCTATCAACAAAGATATAATTGCGAGTTTGTTTGTTTTTTTCATCTGCTACTCATTTTCATATGTACCTTGTTAAATCACATTCTGCAATTATTACAAATATCCTGTACATATGCATTGTATATAATTTCTTTCTTTATTGAATGGAAGTGAAAATAAATTTGAATCTTGAATCTTGAATCTTGAATGTAATTTCGCCATATTTGTTTTTCATGTTAGCTCAGAACAAACTAGATTTTTTTTTTCAATATAATCTTACTGTGATTCAAATACACAAAGGGGATTGTCCCGATTGGTGAGGTCCTTCTAATTGCTTCTGTAATTGTGAGAAAAAGAAAAAAACGCCTAAATTCAAATCGTCCATTCATTTGAATGACGGAGAAGGATTGACTGTCGCATACATGGTTTGATGAATGGCGGTTGATACCGTCATAATAGGCGAAAAAAAAAACTTGCTGAAGCAACCTCTGAGCAGAGCAACGGGATCGCCTCACATTACCCCAAGAATGGCGATAGGTGCTGTCAATTATAGTTAACATCTAGATTATGGTTAAAGTTATAGAATAATGTGCTGCATTACATAACACGTGATCGGGTGCTAGATTGCCTTAGAAATTGACTTTTCTTCATAATTATTTTACTTCATTGATATAGCTCACGTGGGCACATTGTGCTCGACGCGTTACTACGTCAGCATTATGGTTCTTTTTGCGTTCACCATTGCATACATGTCTCGAGTCAACATGAGCGTGGCCCTCACTGTTATGGTAAACAGTAGCTACAGTGCCACCTACGACGTTGGAAATTCATCAGTGAAAGTCTGTCCGGCCCGCTCATCTTTAAACGACTCTGCTCAGGCGTCACAGGTAAGAGTTCTAAACTAACCCGTCTAAAATTGCTGCAGCATCAAGAAATTCCTGCGAGCATAACGTTTTCTCCTTCGCCCAAGCTCGCATCCGGGGCTCGAATCCGGCATTTTGTAGTCTTAGAAATGTAAAAAAAAACCTCAAGTTCGTAGATGTGAATTTATGCCCCTTTGACAATTGATAATGTCATCTTGACCAACACTGAGGTTTATTTTGTAGATTTTGATTTTTTTTTTGTTTCGAAATATGTGAACGCACATATATAACATGTGTCACGTTACAACAGTATCACAGAAAATAATAAGACAATAAACCAACAAACAATAGGCCTATATACGTACACATACTAATGTAATCTAAAGCTAATTTTCAGCACGACGCAGGGGTGAGGAGAACGTCCAGCGCAAGCGTCGTGTCAAACGTCCGCGCGTCAAAATCTAAAGCTCAATATTGTCTGAAAGGACGAGAAATAGAAGATATCAGACCATGAGAAGACTGTAAAGGAAACAGCCAGTTAAACTACGTTTACACCATGTTCAAGGCGACCACGGCAGTCACGTTTCAGGTCACAGTGGACAAAATGGGATGGACGTGACCAGTGAGACAACGCGGTGTACGGGAGAGGCGAACGCGACAGGCCGTGATTATCGTGGATGCCATGTCAGATCTTTAAACTGTCCAATGCCACGGCAGTTCTAGTGTAGCAGTGAAATGCTCGCCCCACCCCACCCCCTCGTGCTGAGCGCCTCCCCCAAAATGTGAAGCACCATCTATTATTTAACATTAGATCAGTGGTCGCTCTGCCAATATCCTTCATCTATTTTTACCAAAGATCAGTGATCGTCTTTACTACTTGTCTCATGACCTTCACTTACGCATAGGCCTATCTTGCGTTGTGTTTCTTCTGTGAGCTGTGGTGTGTTTGCCGTATAAAACATACATGCTTACATTCGAGCGAACGTATCATTTCGCATCATGCGATATTCCTCGTAAAGGCAACGTGTTGCTGGCTATGATCGCATCGTACGAGTAGGCCTATACTTATTATTTCATCATAATTTATACCTCATGCAAGCAACGCACGTCCGTTACCGGATTTTGTGTAATTTTTGACTGGGCAATTACCCCAGACCTTTTTCCGGACCCTAACCCTAATCCTGAACCTAATCCTTATCCTATGACCCAAACCCTAACCCTAAACTTAACGTTAACCTTAATCTTTAATCTGACCTTATCACCAACAGTATTTAGCCGGGGGTGATTGTCCTCGGGAGGTAATTGCCCTGACACGCCCGTTACCAGCCTCGTTCTTGTCTTTTTTTATTTGCCGTCTTTTTCGTAGCGTCTTCGAGGCGTCGTTCATTGCATCACTCCGCAAACGATGACGATCGCCATAGAAAGTGTACTGTAGTCTTGTCATTACCACCCTCGTTCGCAATCTCCTATATTTTTATGATTATCAGTTACCCTCTTTTCAAAATAAAAATCTGATATCTATACACAACTATGAATGTTCCTTATGTATAGATATTTAAATAGCTTGTTACGTACTTTTTTTACTGTGTTCTGAAAAGAGGCAGTTTGCTCCGAAAGGGGGCGTTCCAGCATGCGCGCTTCCAGCATGAGCAGGGGCGGCCGCGTAACTCTGGAGAGGGGGGCACTTTCCACTGCCACACTGGTGCCAATGAGACACCTTGTAGGCTGTAATAGAACGGGGTGAACGCAATAAAGCGTGGAAGTATTGTGCAGTTTAGCCTGACCAGACGCCGTGTTCACCGGAGCGAGGACTGGAACGTACAAGACGAATACGGAGGGAAAAAAGAGGAGCATAACTAATTTACCCACGGCACACTACGTTTCAGGCAAACAGGGCTGCTGTGGCAGCCGGGAAACGTATTTTTTATTTACACGCAAGCCTGTGGTTTTTCGCAATTTAATTCAATGAAACCGCTCATGATGCGTCTATGCTTACTCCGCTCGGGTTGCGAACACATAACTCCATGGTACACATCGATTCGATTCGTACACGTGCAGCAGTCAGTGTTTGTACGCGCTGTGAAAGTTTAGCTTGCCGAGGTAGACCTGCATCCAATAAGTCCACGTACGTACTATGTAAACGAGTGAGAGTGCGAAAGACAAAACAATACAAAACAAAAAATCTGAAAGTTATGGAATAGGCTGGTACATGTGCATGTACATGTACCAGAGAGTTGTGAAATAACATGATCGCTTAAATCTAATGACACCTGAATGGAATAAACATCATAACTACATTGGAAAATGTTTGAATTTTTTCTCATTTTCAAATTAGTACATTGTGTCAAAAGTACTGTATTTGTCTTCCAGACCCCCCTCACTCTCTTATTTCTAAAACGTCTTTCTCTTCTCCCGTCTCTCCATACATCATAAGTATTTGTTGCAAATACAAGCTCTCTCTATCTCTCTTGACTTCCCTCATATCACATGATTTCTGTTTCTAAGACCCTCTCTCTATATACATTGTTTGTACATGTATCAATTTTATTTCTCAGACCCCAATCCCCTCTGTTATATCTGTTGCTATATTAAAGGCCCCTAAATCTATCTTCATACTGATGGTATATTATTTTGTTTCTCAAACCTGCCCCTCTGTTCTTCATACTAGTTTCAAAGACTCACTTTGCATATTCATTTTTCCGACCTCTCTCGACCCCCTCCTTTTTAAAATGCATTACTCGTGTATTTTTCACTTCCTCGATCATTGCTTGAATTATCATACACTTTATTTGTTTCTCATACTTTCTCTGTCTCTCCCTTTCTCTCTTTCTGATTCTTAATCTTTACAATGTTTTTTACAAGACCACTTTCTACTCTCTACATTAATCAGTTTGTCTAGAAACATGTACAGTCACATGTATGAAGGAAAATTACACCACTATTGCATGAAGTCATTATGCAGTTTATTCACTTCCTTATATTCAAGCACTTTTTTCATGATGGTACAGATGTAATCTGATCCTCCAATATCCAAGAAGTACTGTGATACAAGAAGTATCACCTAATGTGATTAATACCCCCAACTAAACACTGAGGCAGTTAGCTCAACTAGCAATGATTACTTTGTAATATTGTATGCTTTTCTTGGAAAAAAAATACCATGACGATGTATTGTTCAACATTGAATGAAATTAACAAGCTGAGGGAGTTAGGTGAATTCACAATATCATTGTATGATTTTCTTTCAAAATATGCTGTCACCATGTTAGAGCCCACTAATGTCAACAATAATCGACCACTAATGTCATAACAACTCCTGTAGCTGTCGCATCTTCAAGCTATATGCTTATTTGACGACAGTCTTCTAAATTTACACTCCCAATTCATGTGCCATAGTGCAGTCAGATCATTTGATTTCCTTTATTCCGAGTGGTTCCCAATCCACGTGTTCTCTTACTCTTTTCTTTAATCTGTTAATACACGTATATCTCAGTTTTATATTCGGATGTACACACTGCATGTTCTATTGTCTAGTAAACGAAAAGAAATGACTGTACTTCATTTTTGCAATATCATGATCGATGCAGAAAATCCTTCATAAATTCATTTGAATTTGGATCGTGCAATATCTTAACACGTCGACGACAAAAGTTAATGTCATAATGACCACTAATGTCATAACATGTCGACGACAAAATGTCAAAATCGGATTAACCACAAATGTCATGACACGTCGACGACAAATGTAAAAATTTCCATTTTTACCGCAAATGTCATAACACGTCGACGACAAATGTCAAAATCGAATTAACCACAAATGTCATAACACGTCGACCACAAAAATGTCAAAATTTCCAAGTTTACTGCAAAATGTCATAACGCGTCACAGGGGAGGATCCAGGAATTCCGTAAAGGGGAGGCGCCTTTACAAAATCAAAGGCTGGCGCCCCCCCCCCCCCCTTTCTTCTTTTTATTTCTGTCGCTTTAACAAAATATAGAGAGGGGGCACCAGAGAGGGATGCGCCCCCTCTCGATCCGCGATGGCGTCAACCACATAATGTCAAAATCGAATTAACCACAAATGCCATTAAAACGCGTCGACCAGAGATGCTAAAATTTCCGAATTTACTGCAATTGTCATAACGCGTCACAGGGGAGGATCTAGGAATTCCGTAAGGGGAGGCGCCTTGACAAAAGTAACCTATCCTCCATTTTCTTTCTCTTTCTTTTTTTTTCCGTTTAAAAAAAAAAAGAAATAAAACGAAAAAAAAAATAAGGGGGATGGGGTTGCGCCAGCCTTTCATTTTGAAAGGTGTCTCCCCTTTACGGGATTCCTGGATCCGCCCTTGAAATGCAAGCAATAAGTTTTCACATTTGTGGATGACGCAATCGCGAATCGAGGGGTGCTGTTCGTTATTCCGAAGGTTCGCTATTCCGAAGGATCGTTATTCCGAAGGATCGTTAATCCGAAACACGCAAATTCCCTATACCTAGAGGTTCGTTAATCCGAAAATGAAAAAGGGTTCGTTAATCCGAACATTTGTGGCGTTATTCCGAAGGTTCGTTATTCCGAAGATTGGTCAATCCGATAATGAAATTCGGAACAGTGAATCTTCGGAATAACGAATCTTAGGAATAAAGAGCATTCGGAATAACGAACCTTCGGAATAACGAGCTGTAACCGAATCGAGAGGGAGCGCATCCCCTCTGGTGCCCCCTTTCTATTTCTGTTAAAACAACAGAAGTAAAAAGAAACAAATGGGGGGGGGGGGAGGAGTTGCGCCAGCATCTAGTTTTGAAAAGTCGCCTCCCTGTAATGCAAGGACTGGGTTTTGCCATTAACTTGTGGTTGACGCAGTCGCGGTTCTCAGAGGGGCGGCGCGGCGCCCCTCTCCGTCTCTTATATTTTTGTTATAACAAAAAGAAATAAAATGACATAAAAGGAAGCTGGTTGCACCAGCTTTTGATTTTGTAAACGCGATTCCCCTTTACAGAATTCCTGGATCTTCCCCTGTGACACGTTATGACATTTTCAGTAAATTTGGAAATTTTGACATTTCTGGTCGAGGTGTTGTGACATTTGTGGTTAATCCGATTTTGACATTTGTGGCTGACGCAATCGCGGATCGAGAGGGGACGCATCCCCCTCTATATTTTGTTAAAGCAACAGAAATAAAAAGAGGAAAATGGGGGAGGAGGGGGTGCGCCAGTCTTTGATTTTGTAAAGGCGCCGCCTTTACGGAATTCCTGGATCCTCCCCTGTGACGCGTTATGACATTTGCAGTAAATTTGAAAAGTTTGACATTGTTGTCGACGTGTTATGACATTTTGTGATTAATTCGATTTTAACACTTGTCGTCGACGTGTTATGACATTTGTGGTTAATCCGATTTTGACAGTTGTCGTCGACGTATTATGACATTTATATATAGTGTTATGGCCATTATGACTTGTCGTTGACGTGTTATGAAGATATTAGCGGTTATTATGATATTTCACGATCCAAATTCAAATGAATTTATTAAGAATTTTCTGCATCGATCATGATATTACAAAAATGAAATACAGTCATTTCTTTTTGTTTACGAGACAATGGAACATGCAGTGTGTACATCCGAATATAAGATTGAGATATACGTGTATCAACAGATTAAAGGAAAGAGTAAGAGAACGCGTCGATTGGGAACCACTCGGAATAAAGAAAATCAAATGATCTGACTGAATTAAGGGAGTGTAAATGCAGAAGACTGTCGTCAAGTAAGCATATAGCTTGAAGATATATAGCTTGAAGATACGACAGTCACATTTGTGGTTGTTATGACTCTACTGGTCGATTATTGTTGACATTAGCGGGCTCTACACAAGGTGACAGCATATTTTGAAAGAAAATCATACAATGATATTGTGAATATTCACCTAACTCCCTCAGATTTTGAGCATTTGACTTGAAATTTGGCACATAATGACAACTATGACATTATTATTGTGCAAACTTCATTTTTTCTTAATGTCAAACATTTTGACATGGTAACAGTATTTTTTTAATGAAAATCGTAGAAATTGCTGATTTACTTACTTAACTCACTCAAGTTTTGAGCACTTGACCTGAGATATGGTACATGTGACTATCAGTTATGAACTATACTGTTCATTTTATTCAATGTTGAACAATACATTGTCATGGTATTTTTTTTTTCAAAGAAAAGCATACAAAGTAATCACTGCCTGTTGAGCTAACTGCCTCAGTGTTTAGTTTTGGGGATATTAATCACATCAAGTGATAGTTCTAGTTTGTATTACAATACTTCTCGGATATTGGAGGATCAGATTACATCTGCACCTTCATGGAAAAATGCTTGAACATAAAGAAGTGAATAAAGTGCATAATGACTTCATGCAACAGTGGTGTAATTTTCCTTCATATAACATGTGACTGTACACGTTTAGACAAACTGATCAATGTAGAAAACGTGGTCTTGTAAACAAACGTTGTAAAGTTTAAGAATCAGAGAAAGAGAAGGGGAGGGACAGAGAAAGTATGAGAAACAAATAAATTGTATGATAATTCAAGCAATGATCGAGGAAGGGAAAAATGCAGGAGTAATGCATTTGAAAAAGGAGGGGGTCGAGAGAGTTCGGAAAATGAATATGCAGAGTGAGTCTTTGAAACTAGTATGAAGAAAAGAGGGACAGGCTTGAGACTAAACAAAATAATATACCATCAGTATGAAGATAGATTTAGGGCCTTTAATAGCAACAGATATAACAGAGGGGGTTGGGGTCTGAGAAATAAAATCAATACATGTACATACAATGTATATAGAGAGGGGATCTTAGAAACAGAAATCATGTGATATGAGAGGAAGTCTAGAGAGATAGAGAGAGCTTGTATTTGCAACAAATACTTATGATGTAATGGAGAGAAGGGAGAAGAGAGAGAGAAGCTTTACAAATAAGAGAGTTAGGGGGGTCTGAAAGACAAATACAGTACTTTTATTTGACACAATGTACTAATCTTAAAATGAAATAAAATTCAAACATTTTCCAATGTATATTACGATGTTTATTCCATTCAGGTGCGAGTCATTACATTTAAGCGGTCATGTTATTTCACAACTCTCTGATTACATGTACATGCATATGTACCAGCTATAGCCTATTCCATAACTTTCATCTACTCTCCCTTCAAGCTTTCCATCCATGCTCTTCTTCTCCACTCATTTTCCCTTCAATCTTTCCTGTCAATATCTAAATTATCAATCAACGGAGATGGAAAAAGTGTTACATTATATACTTCACATTCTGTTAGATTACTCGTCATGTGTACGCCTATTGTGTCCATATGCGTTTCAATATCGGGGGGGGGGGGGGGGCAGGACTCGCTTCACCTTCAGCCCCCCACATCAGTAAACGCAAACGTGTAGGCCTACAAAGGCACGAAAAATGACCATCTTAATGTAATTCTTTGGGAGTATGCTCAGCACCCCTATACCATCCCTTTACAAAACACTCCAATCTGTATATATATATATGCATAAACACACACACACACACACACACACACACACACACACACACACACATATATATATATATATATATATATATATATATATATATATATATATAAAAGATAAGTAACAAAGCTGCAACAAAGTTCATGCTGTATTCACCAACGGTTTATTTCTTCACACAAATTTTCGAGCGTCTCGCCGCCCTTTCTCAAGTGTTGATACTAAGGCACGAAAAATGAAAGGGAAAGGGAATTAAAGGGAAAGAAAAAGGGCGGCGAGACGCTCGAAAATTTGTGTGAAGAAATAAACCGTTGGTGAATACAGCATGAACTTTGTTGCAGCTTTGTTACTTATCTTTTTATCTTGCCAACACGTGGACTACCTTATCAACATATATATATATATATATATATATATATATATATATATATGTATAATATTTGGTCAGTGTAGCCCATATAATGCATCCCCATCATACACCAATAAAGTATAGTGGTCTTCCATGGAACGTACCCGCAATAACATTGATCACTTTTGTGCAGGTTTGATGAGATATCACACAATATTCATTGCTTCTTTTTTTTAAATCTCTTTCCTTATGATTCTCCCCCCCCCCCCCCCCTCGCCTCCTGGTCAGATTTTGTTTTGTTTTGTCTTGTTTTCTTTTTCGCACTCTCACTCTTTTACATACGTACATGTACTAATTGGATGCAGGTCTACCACGGCGAGCGGCAAAACTTTCACAAACACTCCCTGATGAACGTGTACGAATCGAATCGTCGCGAGCGGAGGGTTCAGTGTACTCACAGAACTCCTCGCAACAAACAACCCAAGTGGAGTAAGCATAGACGCATCACGAGCGGTTTCATTGAATTAGATTGCGAAAAGCCACAGGCTTGCGTGTAAATAAAAAATACGCAGCCGGGAACATGGTGTAAACGTAGCATTAAGGAGTAGAGGGCGCTGAACTCACTCAGACACAGCGGTTAGCCCATTGCCATGACAAAACCCAACCATGAACTTACTACACTTATGGACAACGATAGAGCCCCTGAACTGAGACTTTGGATTAAGAATACTCGATGAACCTTCGAACGGAGGCCTTTCTTTGATCTTATTATCGCCGCCACCACCTGATTCTGTGCATTATGCAGATGCAGATGCGTAATTGTTTATCGCACTGTCAAAAAAAAAAGAGGGAAAAGATCCTCATTCGGTCCTATTTGGCCGAGGTGCCTTTTCAGACCCAACTGCCTTTACGTTCAGACGACAAGCCATAACCTTGAGGTTAAGCTTGTAGTGAGGGACCGTGAAGACGCACTCGTAGTTAGCTAACCTCGAGGTTAGCTCGATGTTAAGAGCCCCGAGAAATCTTATGGTTAGCGCTCCAACCACGAGCCGCGGGGGGTCCCCACTCGTAGTTAAGCACCGTGTGGACACAAAAATCAACGCACTCAAAGGGGCAGGAATTTAACCTCGTGGTTAAGATTCGTCGTGTGGACGCACGTCGAAGTTAGTGGGCAAGAGCTTAACCTCGAGATTTCCTAACCTCGGGGTTAGGGCTTGTCGTATGAAGTAAACACCAACGCTGGGAAGCAGCAAACCTCAAAATATGCCAAAATCTTGTAAACGTTGCTTTAATAATGGTAAGACATAACATATCTACCATTTCTGTCATGTTTACTCTGGTACGAAAAAAGGTGCGAAAAAAAACGGGAACATTCAATCACATATTACAATCAACCTGCCAAAATCTTGTTTTTTTCTTGTAGAGTACGTGCATTTCCTAAGTTCAATTTCTCTAGCGATGATTCCATAATATACAATACAACTGCAATATCTTCTGCGCGTGTAGTTTTTAGTTTTCCCAAAGCGCCGTCTTGTTGTTGTTGTTTTTTTTTTTCTTCAGGCTGGCTGTCGGGCGATGATGACAAGATCAAAGCAGGAAAGCATATTCAAAATGTTATTGTAACGCTTTTGACAGAAACAGGTGCATGAATAAGTATGAGATGAATATCCATTGTAGTAGGTCCTGGTCCAACCAATGAGGGCGGGGATAGGAGGAGACTGGACAGGTTCAATGATTAGAAAGGTACGTCTTGAACGTTTGCAATCTGAGGGCCACCCGTGAGATATAAAGGGATTATGACAGATGTATGGGCTGATAGGTTCAAATTGATAATAGGGGTGTAATACCTAATTGAAGGAACGCAACAGTGATTAGTATGAACACAGGAGTTAAGGGAAATTGGAAAGAACTTGCGAATTCTGTTGGGACTATACAGAACGGTAAGGCATTAGAAAAGCCCCAGACTCCTCATCGAGTAAAAATGTGGCGGTACACCTTACAACTAACGCTATGATACAATGACTCGTTTGGTACGCCATGTGGGGGGGGGGGGGGGGGGGGGGAGGGGGTGGCGTAATGAAAAATACAAACATGGAAATAATGAACGTGAATGAATGTAGTGAAATTCTTTGCATCATGAACAGACCTTAAAACTCTACATTAAAACTTATCAGTGATGTCAGTAGTGAGG
This sequence comes from Diadema antillarum, assembly GCF_040938485.1. Lineage (NCBI taxonomy): Eukaryota > Metazoa > Echinodermata > Echinoidea > Diadematoida > Diadematidae > Diadema > Diadema antillarum. Next base: position 159,186 of record NW_027271962.1, on the reverse strand, counting down.
ATAATCATAGGCAACTTACGTAAGATACTTAATTTAAAGCTTTCCCTTGAGTTAGCCTAATGAATTACAAGCAGTACGGTCCTAGAGACTGTAGTATTCATGGGTATCCTTGATGTAAGTAATGTTAGCTTTTAGTATGTATTTTTTTTTATCAGAGATACTCGGAGATTGCTTCGAAGGGAATGCGTGAGATTTATACGTTGCTGTGTGTATTGTTTGCAGTGTAAAAGATCATGTTCAAGGGTTTCCAACACATTACTTGAAGAGCAGATGCACCTGGGATGCTTGCGGATTATTGTGAAAGAAAGAGGCAAGACGGGCTCTGCCCATACGGAGTCGATGAATTATTAATTCGTCACGTCAGTTCAGGCTGTCGAAAGTGGAGTTGCTGGATACACAAGTTTGGCTATATACGTAAGAGATAGCGTCCTTTTAAATGTGGAAGAGTGCCGTGATATATTCCATGCATTAATGACACCTACCATCGTCTGCATAAGATTGAATAGTAATCGTGTTTTATTTACGTAGTCAAGATAATCGGCATTCGGTTCATTCGTTGTCCGCTCTAGGCCACAGTGTGATGGAACCCATGACATAGTGCTGTCAGAGCCATTACCAGTGAGACGAGCATTTCGTGAGGACTTCGTTGCAAAGGGTCAATGGTATTTGACGCATGATTCAAAGTGCCGAGGCACTCAAAGAATATAAGGGATAACAGCTCTGAGAGAGGGAGAGGAATCCAGACAGGGCAAAAAGAATCGCTACTATTTCTGTGCGAGCAAGTACCAAAATATATATATTGCCCAATGCTGTTTGAGAGTTCAATCCTACTTGGAGAATGCTGAATCCGAACCGAGATGAAACAGCTCTTCCACCCATATAGCTACCAAAGTGGTTGCCAAAATGGCAGTGTATGTCCGAAATTTCCATATATTTTTTTTTGTAGATGTAAAAATAGAAAACATTCGATAGTTTGCCTCATTTCGAGGGTGCTGAATTCGAATCTGGATGATCCAACTCTTCCACCTTCTTCATTTAGATACCTAAAACGATAGTTACACCGTCCACAAAGTCGACTACGGACCGACGGATGTAGGGATGGACAACCCAAAAACACAAAGCCGACGACACTTCTAGCGGAGGCATAAAAGGCTATGTCAAAAGAAGTCTCAAAGCGAGGCAATATACAATTGTAATAATGGTCAGGATGGAGATATAGGACAACGGGTAATACAGAGGGGAGTACAAAATAGACTAGATTGGGTTTAAATGCTGCAGGAATAAGGAAAGTAGAAACAAAATGGGTGCTTACGCAGCATATATCTTGACAGTATAAAAAAAAAACATAACTCGAAATTAGAATAGGTATAGCTTCAAATCAAATGATATAATTTTTCCTTCGATAAGTGGTGAAATATATAATAATACGAAGTACAAAAGTAATGAAACAGATACTATTTATTTCCTGAAGAATACTAGGCATAAATCAAACGTATATCAATGAATACAATCGGAAGGGGTGAAAAGAATAGGAATAAATAATGATAATCTAATGTCCAAGAGATTACACACAATCATTGATCAAAGCTGAAAGCTAAAAATAGTGTAGTCCAAGTGAAGTAGAGGATTAAAACTGCGACACGCCCTCACCCTAAGACCTGTAAGAACAGAATGACAAATGCGGATTGACATTGTTATGGTGGCCACAGCAGTGCCTTAAGGTAAAGAAGAACAAAATGGGCATTACTATATTCATAGTACATTAATGTTATCGCAATAGTACACTTTTTGAAAATTGGGAAATCGATGGTTTCTTCTAACGTAATCTTTCAAACCAAGTTCTTAAAAGATGTGCGTATTAGCTGCTAAGCTTCTTGATCATCATACGCTGATAAACTGCTCGAAGAAGTGGTTTATTGCTAGTTGTTTTTCTTTTTCAGGAGGGCGAATTTCCGTGGGATGCTCACACACAGGAATCCATCCTTGCTGCATTTTTCTACACGTACTTAGCATTATTGCTCCCATGCGGTCTTCTGTCAGACCGTTACCCAAGGACCTGTCCCTGGATCATAGGTATCGGGTTCTTCATATCATCACTCTGCACTCTTTGTACGCCGCTCGCTGCTTACAATGGTGTTACGGCCATTACAGCCACACGACTTGTGGCTGGATTAGCTGAGGTGAGAGCAGAGATTTTATAAACATGACGGCAATATCTCGATATGGACGGGACTCAAATAGGAAATACACAAGCTTATAGTTTGTCCTTTCCCCTCCTACATACTCCACATACTAATGAACCCTAGGGTACCCTCCATTAGACATTAGTTGTCAGGTTGACATCAAACCTTTTATTACAGCAAGAAATAGATAATAACAATTGTATTTTATATTCAATGAAGTATAACGGCGTTACACACAGTGTTATGATGTCAATAGCTTTATTTTCGATGTTTATGACAGAGCGGATCATATCCTGCTATATACTCACTGATGGCCCGTTGGTCCCCTCCTGACGAACGCAGCAGGCTTCTTGCCATAGCCTTCGCTGGTAAGTCAGAAGCAGAATGCAATATTGATCAGATTTGACCCGACAGTGAGAATAGATTTATCCTTATATTTTCATTTTGTACAGTGGCGTAACTACTGGGGGGGGGGGGGCGGGAGGGCACGTGCCCCCCCCCCCCCCATCCGTTTGTTTAAAAAAAAACCAAAAACAAAACAAAAACAAAAACAAAACAAAACAAAAAAGAAACCTTACCAAAATCGTAATTTAAGTGCCTTTGTGAAGTCGACATGAAAGGGTGATCAAGAAATAAGATATTTTTCTAAGATTTCTTTTAACCATAATTAAAGAGGTATATAATGTGAAACATTGTTCAAAAAGCCCGGAGCCGACAAAAGATAGTGATTCAGCGTTATTCGTGGTTGGCATTCTGAATATATAGTCATGGGGCAAGACCCGAAAAATGGGTTATTGGTACAACCTGAGGTGGCAAAACCTTTTTGGTGTCATTTTGTTTGTCGGGCATATGGTAGCATTTCCAAATGAGTAGCTTAGTCATAGTAAATGAATTTTCAACCAATTTGGTCTCGTTTTTATATCCCTATACTTCTGATTCGAAACTATCCGCTATACAAAGAGGAATGATAAACGCCAAATAAATTCAAATAACAACAACAGCAACAACAAGAGCACTGTCTTCTGTATGTCCACAGGTGTTCTGTTGTAAACGCGGTGCGCTTAGTCTTTATTCAAGGCAGCGAAGAGAATATCCGAATGGTTATGGTTATGAAAAGTATAGCTACAAACGGCAGTCTTTAGACTCTAAAATGTCAAAATTTTCAAGCTCGCTCGCTCCGCTCGTTCGCATTCAATCGTTATGCCATTCTCCTGATATAGTGCTGCCAGTAATTGTCAGCAGTTGCGCCCAATGCGCCCCCCCCCCTTAATTTCCAAATCGAAAAAGTATAGCTACAAACGGCAGTTTTTTGACCGTAAAATGTCAAAATTTTCAAGCTCGCTCGCTCCGCTCGCTCGCATTTAATCGTTATGCCATTCTCCCGATGTTACTGTCAGTTATTGCCAGCAGTTGCGCCCGTTGCCCCCCCCCCCTTAATTTCCAAAGCGAAAAAATATAGCTACAAACGGCAGATTTTTCTTGGACTGTAAAATGTCACAATTTTCGAGCTCGCTCGCTCCGCTCGCTCGCATTAATTGCTATGCAATTCTTCTGATGTTGCTGCCAGTAATTTGTCGTTTCACACCGTCATTCCATAATCAATGTAAGGAAAACTTACAATGCTGCTCAATGACTGCGCTGTGGAATATATCACGGGCGGTTATGTATTGTAGTCCCCATTAAGTTTGCAGACTGACAGCGCACGCACACGCACGCACAATTTCAATTCAATTTCAATTTCAATTTATTTTCGTATTTCTCGATGGAAAATACATGGTATATAACAAAATGAAATACAGAATGTCCAGCTTGGATATATACATGAAGAAATAGGAATACAAAAGTAATACATAACGGTCGATGTGTCATTTTCAATCAAAGTAAAGGATGCGAAGAGAAATACGATGGAACCTACTAAAAAGCAAAGCTTGTTGAGTGTAGGTCCCAACAAAAGCCTAGTAAGGGGAACAGGATGAGGAGCACGGGTACAATTAAGACCAAAAGTAATGATAAACAAAAGAGAATGACTATTACTCGGGGCTCAGAAGATTCTTCTCACATGCATTTATGTGTGTGATAAAATGAGAACAAGTAACCACATGCTGCACACTATAGCAGTTGCTCTCATAGCAATTTAGACATGGGAGTGACAATGACGTGAATACTTAAGTACTATTAGGGTTTAAACATTCCGGCTTCCATAGACACGGGGAAAGATTAAAAAAATGGAGAACATGAATCAATTGCAATTCCTATATGTGATATACCAGCCAGCTGCAATGATGCATAAAAGAAAGGAAAAAAAGAAAGGAGGGGAAACTATGCGACACGACCAAGGTCTTACTAGAAGTGGAAGGAAAAACATCGATGGGAAGGAATTTGAGAGAGCATGCTACTAAAATGTATATGCATGAGTCTGTTCACATGGCAACAACCGAGAAGTATAACAGAGCAGCTATCAGCATAATAAAAAGGAATTTTAGTGCACTTGTGTGTTGTAGCTATTCAATACATGCTGTCTGAGTTTACGCTTAAAGGATGATAATGACAAGCAGCTTTTAACCTCTGTTGGGAGATCATTCCAATATTTAGGACCTGTATACATAATTGTGTTTTTAGCGAAAACTGTTCGAGTTCGTGGAAGGTGATAAGCGTCACTCTGGCGAGTTGGATAGTGGTGGACAGAATTGTTTCTTATGAACATCTGTAAAAAGACACCAGGAAGATCTTTTGAGGAAAGTTTATACATAAAAATACCTAAATTATAACCAAACAAATCTATCAGTTTTAAAATCTTATTTTTCTGAAATAAGGCGTTAGTGTGAGATAAATACCCAGCATGGTTAATAATTCTGATCGCTCGCTTTTGAAGAAGAAAAAGTGAATCCAGTAAGTATTTAGATGCGTTACCCCACGCAAGAATTCCATAATTAAGATATGGGGAAATCATGGTTGAATATACAATCTGCAAGATATGGTTGGGCAAAAAATGTTTCAGTTTGTTTAGGATTCCTGTATTTCGTGACAAAATTTTGCATAAAAAATTAAAGTGAGTTTTCCAGGAAAGGTCACTATCGATGTAAAGTCCTAAAAACTTTGTACTATCTACTCGGGTTAGGTTAATATCATTAATCTTAACATCAGGAATAACTTGCAAGGAATTGCTAAATAACATATAATGTGTTTTATCAACATTTAATGATAATTTGTTAGCGTAAATCCAGGACTGAACAGATTTCAATTCATTATTCATTATACTTACGAGGGTATTGGGATTGCGGTGAGATAGAAATAAATTTGTATCATCAGCGAAACAAATAAAAGAAAGAATCTGTGACGAATTTTGGAGATCGTTGATGTACAGGATGAATAAAAGTGGGCCAAGAAGAGAACCCTGGGGGACACCGCAAGAAGTTGACGTCATACCTGACTCATAGCCATTTATATAAACAAATTGTTTTCTGTTTGTGAGATAGTCTTTAAACCACTCTAAAGCCCTCCCACGGATACCGTAATGGCTTAACTTATAATGCAAAATTTGATGGTCAATGGTATCAAAAGCCTTCGAAAAATCGAGAAAAACACCGATGGTGTGGGAAGCATCATCTAAAGCATGAGCTACTTTATCAATGAAGGCTAATAATGCGTGAGTTGTGCTATGCTGTTTTCTGAATCCAAATTGGAAATTAGAAAGAATATTGCAATTAACAAGAAATCTAAGAGTTCGTTTATAAACAAGCCTTTCAAGAATTTTTGAGACTGAGGCTAAGAGAGATATCGGGCGATAATTGCTCACAAATTCTTTTGGACCCTTTTTGTATATGGGAACAACTCGAGCGATTTTCATATTATCTGGGACTTTGCCACTAGATAAAGATTGATTGAAAATATAAGTGAGTGGAGAAATTATTTCATTTATTATATTCTTCAGAAGAAAAGCCGAAATACCATCATTACCTATACTTTTCTTAATATTTAGGTTATCAACAATTTCTTTGATTTCTTCTTCAACAATAGGAATGAAAAACATGGTTTGTACATTCCTGTCTTTTAAAAAAGAATGAAAAGTTGTCTGGGTATTTGGTATTTTGCTAGCAAGATCAGGTCCTAAGTTAACAAAGTAATCATTGAATACATCGGCCATTTCCTGTGGATCATCAACTTGATGACCGTCATTCAAAATATGAGTAGGGGAATTTGTAACAGTGCTAGATTTCAAAGCTGTGTTTATCATCCTCCACGTACTCTTAATGTCGAACTTGCATTTTTCAAACTGATTTGCAAAATACAGTTGCTTGGCTAAGCGCAACGAAGAAGTAAGTACATTGCGGTAACGAATATAACGGGATTTGGTTACATCATTCGGAGATTTTCGGTATCTGTAAAACAATTTATTCTTCCTATTGATAGACCTAAGTAGGGACTTTGAAATCCATGGTTGTTTTGGTACTCTCTTATAATTTGATCTGAATCGTCTAAATAAGGGTATATAAACATTACACATATTTATAAGGATGTTCATAAAAACATCAAAGGACGAATTTACATTTCTTTGGTTATAAACAGAGGACCAATCAACTTACCTCAATCCCTCTCTAAGTCTATCAAGATTACATTCGGACATATCACGAGAACCTGAATTAAGGGTTGGCATTTTCCTAATAGAAAACTGTGGTACAAGCGCATATATCGGGAAATGATCGGTGATATCAGAAACTACAATACCAGAAGTAACATCAGTAAAAACATTATTAACGAATATATTATCAATGAGAGTAGAAGTAGCATCAGATATCCGAGTAGGTTTCCTGATAAGAGGAATGAAGGATTTTGACAACATGAAATTAAGAAAATCTTGACTGCATAAAGCGTCATTACAATTTAAAAGATTTATATTAAAATCACCCATAATGAAGCATGTCTTAGTATCAAAATAATCATTAGAGAGAAGATTGTGAAACCGCTCAGTGAATTCATTAAGGTTGGAATGCGGAGGTCTATAAATTTCCCCAAAAATGATATTCCCCTTAGTAGGGGTCATGACCTCAATAAAATTACTCTCAAGGCATTCAGACATGATACAATATTCATTTAACAGTTTATGGTTTAAATTTTGCGTGACGTAAAAACCAACACCACCACCTCTTTACACATACACACACCCTCAAAAAGCATACACACACACTCAAAATTACTTATTCCACGAGGTGCCCCCCCAATGTCTTGACCAACGGTACGCCACTGATTTTGTATATACCAGTTTGTGTTTTGTAGTTTGTTGCATTATGTATGGATCCCATTTATATGGACAGTGTTGTTTCTTAGACAAAAATGCTGCTTGGGCTGATATTCAGAATTGATTTGTGCTTTTTAAGAGTTCATATGGAAATAGATATTTATGAAAGATCTAATGGCACGTGACCTCACTCGGGTAAAGAAATTCAGACAAAACGGCAATGACATTGTCCTGTAACCCGTGATTTTACTGTGATAAGTGGAACGTAAACGACCTTTTGATAGCAAAAATGGTATTAACTTATTTCATCATCATACAAGTCACAATTATAAGCGGTTAGACTCCATGCCAGGTAAATCGTGTCAAATTTTGGCAATCTTTTGCAACAAATCATAGGCACTGGTCCTCTCTGACGAGCTTTTTAACTTTTTTTTTCTCTTCAAGCAACTTGTCCAGACAAATGTTCGGTTTGGTTTTTATTTCTTGCCCTTTTTGAAGTCACACATCCCGCATAACAAAAGAATTCATACTTTTAGAAAATAGATTAAACAACGCATAAGCTTAGCATAATGTCTTACAAATCAATTCAAAGTAAATACAATGTGCTTACATTAAGAACATGACAGTATTCGATGTATAAGACGTATATCATAATATCACCACCAAAAAAAAAAAGGTTCAGAAGGAAATCGTGAAAATAACAGTTGTAAATTATCTAAATGATGATTGATTGTTCATTCAGAATATGTCATGCCGTTATGATAAACTAAATGTAGAAAAAAATGAATAAAAAAGGGATTCAAATTACTTGATTTTAGAATTGTGCATTACTAGACATTGCAATAACAGAAAAGCAGGAGACGGCGATCATAAGCTGCAGCTTGACATGGACCGAGGCCTCGGGGTAAAATTCGAAACTTAAATTCGACTTATATAACTGAATAACATACGTGTCTCCAAAATGGAATCAATAATCAGTTCCAAAATGTCGTAGTAATTTGTGAGGGAAACAAGAATAGAGGGGAAAACTGAAAAATAGTTGTCATTTCATTTGTTTTCAAGAAGCGGTTTTTTTAGTGTAATACTGTGCTGAGGGGAGTGCTTGCTGTGCATGGCGCATAATACAATTTATTTACTTTCCATTGTTCTGATTTTGAAAAATGTAATATTGAGGTTTGTGATTAAAAGCCGAATAGATAATGATAATAATAATAATGATAATAATAATAATAATAATAATAATAATGATAATGATAATGATAATTCATTCAAGTTTGGTACATGATATATAATTGGGTTTGTTTATAGTATGTCGTGTGTCGTGTATGTTTCTATTACATATTTCTGTTTACAGTATCATTTTAATGCGATCATGAGTATGATTTTAAAAAGGCCCATGCAGCAGATTACTAGACTCCTAATACGGTGCATACCTATATAAGCTGTTTATGAGGTTACATAAAAAACACAAGATTTTTTATCATTCATACATTTTCATATTTCGATAAAAGATTTTTTTCATAAGTGCCTTAAAAGAATATAATTTAGTGGTTGCCTTTATTTGCTCAGGGAGATTATTATTATGTGAATAATGAAATAATGAAGTAACTTTCGTTCTAACTAGTCGATATGATTGACCCTCACACCACTCGGTGTACTCAGTTCCCGATGGTTTTGTCGTTGATGCAGGTCTACCAGCGGGCCAGATCATAGCCCCGCCAGTCTCTGGCCTCATCTCGCAATCGCAATTCTTAGGAGGATGGCCCTCAACGTTTTACTTGTTCGGTAAGACGCCATTAACATGTTGTGGCATGTTGGCATGTCTCAAATGAAACTGTAAAGTTTTGGTGTGAATTTACAGAGTATAAATGCTAAGTAAGCACCACTTCACATCGATAGTCCTGCCTCAGTTCTCCATCTCAACTTCAATCAGCCACCTCCCTGCTTTAATCGACTGGAGGTGGTATATCACCAGGGACGTGTATCACCCTGCCGAGTGGGCCAGAGGCGGAGGCAGCTGCCAGTCATTGGGCCGAATGCATAAAACAAGCAATTGCTTGTAAGCAATTGCTTCAAGCAAAAGCACAAGCTCGTCTAGCAAAAGGTCTAGCTCAAGCAATTGCTTAAATCCATATGCATAACCTTTTCTTATGCTAATACCTTTTGCTTGTCCCGCACAAGCAATTGCTTGCGTTTTCAACCAAAGGGACTTCACGCCTGTGCGAACACAAGAACAAAGGCGAGTGTGACAGCATGTATTTGAAAGGGTATGTGTGTGTGGAAACATTTCCTGACATAGCAGAAGAGCTATGAAATGCACACACAGACACATAAACACACATCTACACACATTACTGGCTGATTTCCATCACTGCAGCTGATAGGTGATAGCCCGGATCTGCAAGATCGCACGCGGAGAGAGGTCTCCTTGCTCTCCACCGAAGTTCAGTTCAGTTCAGTTCAGTTCAGTTTTTATTTCTGCATTTCAAAATCAATACAAATCAACAAATCAACAAAATACTTACATAGTCATTTACACAGCTAATATTCGTAACGTTTGGATCTTACATACATTTTTTTTTTCAAGAACGAATATCATACATGAAAGGAAGCAATAGGAAATGATAAAAATGAAATGCAGGGGACCATCATCATAAGCTAAGCTTGACGAGGAAGATGGCCCCAGGAAAAGAGATACATAAAGAAAATCTTGCCACTCACTGAGTGGGGGTTAATTGTGCGAAGGGCACAATAAAGAGATACATAAAGAAAATCTTACCACTCACTGAGTGGGAAGTAATTGTGCGAAGGACGTGCGGTGCAGTGCGGTGTGCATTGTGTTGGGATGAATCTTGGTTTGTACGTTGAGTGTTATTTTGTGTATCAGTGTGATGAGGTGAATGTTACTTCAGTTATGGCCGTGAACTCATTGTTTAGGGTGTTTGTTGACCAGGTGGTATGAATATTTATGTGTCAGAAGTATACTGGATTATGAGGGTGTTTTTTAGTTCTCGTTTGAAAATGTTCAACGACGTACATTGTTTTAAATTAGAGGGTAAAGAATTCCAAATATCTGGTCCATTATGTTTTAATGATTTTTGAGCTAAAATGATTCTGGGATTTTCGAGATGGTAATCGGACGACTGACGTGTTGGATATGAATGAACGGTGGAATTTGGAGTGAAGAAGCCATCAAAAATTTTTGGAAGACAATTAAATGTATATTTATACATAAAAACAGAAGTTTGAAAGGTGTGAAGATCCTCAATTTTCAATGTTTTTAGTTGACGAAATAGGGGATTGGATGGGGATAAGTAACGGGAATTGGTAATCAAACGTACAGCACGTTTTTGGAGGGTAAGAATTGGATTAATTTTAGTTGAGCCACAGTTTCCCCAAACGATATTGCAATATGTGATATGTGGTAAGATCAATGCATTATATAGAATAGTCAGGGAATTTTGAGAAATGAAGTTTTTCAGTCGATATAAAATTCCTACAGTTCTTGAGACAGACGTGTGGATATTATGAATGTGATCGTTCCAAGTTAAACTCGAGTCAATTGTGATTCCTAAAAATTTAGTAGATCTTACTTCACTTAAAGATAATCCATCAATATTAATATTATAACTGCTGTTAATGTTCTGTGAAGCAGTAGGTTTGAAACATATAAAATTTGTTTTAGAGACATTAAGGGATAATTTATTACATATAAACCATTGGGAGACTTTGTCTATTTCCGTGTTCAGAGTATTAAACAGTGTTTCGAGGTTCTAATGGGAGTAAAAAATATTAGTATTATCCGCAAAAAGTATAGATTTAAGAGTTTTTGATGTATTTATTATATCATTGATATATACAAGGAACAGTAGGGGGCCAAGAATAGATCCCTGGGGAACACCACATATAATATTAGAATTCGGAGATTTAGATGACTTAAATAGTACATATTGTTTTCTGTTGGATAAATAATCAATAATTCAAGAAAGTGCTAAACCACGAATACCATATCTTTTTAATTTGTAAATTAATATATCATGATCTATGGTATCAAAAGCCTTTGATAAATCCATGAAAATTCCTATAAAGTGTTTTTTATTTGCAAAAGATTCAGTAATCTTATCTAACAATTGAATTATAGCTAAATCGATGGAATGGCCCTTTCTAAATCCAAACTGATTAGGTATAAGTATGTCATTTACATGAAGAAAAATGTACAGGCGTTTATGAATAATTTTTTCCAGAATTTTAGAAATACTAGGTAATAACGATATTGGTCTATAATTTGTTAAAAGAGAAGGGTCGTCTTTTCTTTTGAAAATTGGAACTACTTTCGCAATTTTTAATGAGTTTGGGCATATTCCAGAAGACAGTGAAAGATTGAAAATGTAAGATAAAGGTGTGGTTATTTGTTTGATGATTTTCTTCAGTATATAAACACTTATTTCATCATGGCCACTAGATCTACTTGGCTTTAATCTGTTAACAATCTCCAGTATTTCTTCCTCATCTGTTGGGGTAAAGAAAAGTCAGACATCCTACCTGTTTTTCATCACATTTTGCGTGCTAACCACTGGACATTCCCGTTGTTGAAATGAAAAAGTGTCTTACACTACTCAGGAGTAATTTCTTGTAGATTTATACCACTCCTTCACAAGTGTGGTCTTTCTTTCATGAATATGAAAAGGATTAAAAAAGGGAACGTTCCGGTTAAGCAAAAGCTCAAGCTCATTATACAGAGCTTGGAAAATCGTAAGCAATTGCTAGCAAGAACTAGCAAAAGGTATGTTTTATGCATACGTTAAGCAAATGCTTGGTCTCTAAGCAATTGCTTGAGGGCAGCAAGCAATTGCTTGTGCTTGCTAGCAAAAGCTTCTGTTCGCAAGCAATTGCTTGTTTTTATGCATACGGATTCGAGTAAAAGGCTAGCACAAGCAATTGCTAGCGTTTATGCATTCGGCCCATGGTCAGCTACCAATGATTTACATTTAGTGGCTCGAGTAGTTAGTACACACATTTCCATAAAACAATAGCTTATTAAAAGAAGTCCAGAATGGAATGGAAATTGACAAAAGTGTTTCCCTTATACGTTATATAATTATAGTAAATTGAAAATGAGCTAGACAAAATCTAATGCAAGTTATGGTAACTACTATGCATGTATGAGTGCGTGATAGTGATTTTTTTTTGTCACCGCTTGTCTTTGACCATAGACAATACATAAGACAATCTATGTAACCCAGACATGAAGTAGGTTCTCTTTTATAAATCCTTGTGCTATTTGTCTGGTTGTGGAGAGGAGAGAATATGTGCTGAGCTCGATTTATAAGAATAACGTACATAAAGTTAGAAGTTGCTGACGGTTCGGCACATCTTTACTGTAACTTTGTTTCGCCTATTCACTCTGAGAAATGTCCCAAACCATATAAAAGAGGTTGATCTATGAAACTTCTGAGACGAGAAAGACAAGGAGAAAGCTTGTTTGAAGCTGTGGACGTCTCAACATAGATGTATGACGAAAGAACTTTTGCAGTAAACCGTTCATGAAAATGATCAATATGAACTGTGTCTTGCTATTTCATTCCTGTGCTATATTGGACCGAATGCATAAACGCTAGCAATTGCTTGTGCTAGTCTTTTACTCGAATCCGTATGCATAAAAACAAGCAATTGCTTGCGAGCAGAAGCTTTTGCTAGCAAGCACAAGCAATTGCTTGTTGCCCGCAAGCAATTGCTTAGAGACCAAGCATTTACGTAAAAACGTATTCATAAAATGTACCTTTTGCTTGTTCTTGCTAGCAATTATTGCTTACGATTTGCCAAGCTCTGTAAAATGAGCTTGAGCTTTTGCTTTTTTTTTAAGTATCATTTTCATATTCATAAAAGAAAGACCACACTTGTGCAGGAGTGATATCAATCTTCAAGAAATTACTCCTAAGTAGTATAAGAAACTTTTTCGTTTCAACAACGGGATGTCCAGTGGTTAGCACGCAAAATGTGATGAAAAGCAGGTAGGATGTCTCACTTCAGGGGAGAAGGAGACCTCTCTCCACGTGCGTGTGGCAGATCCAGGCTTCTACTGTATAAGCAGTGATGGGAATCAGCCAGTACGTGTGTGTGTATAGAGGTGTTTGTGCGTCTGTGTGTGCATTTATGAGTGTCATTTCATAGCTCTTCTGCTACTAGTATGTCATGAAATGTTTCCGCACACACATTGGGCCGAATGCATAAAACAAGCAATTGCTTGTAAGCAATTGCTTTAAGCAAAAGCACAAGCTCGTCTAGCAAAAGGTCTAACTTAAGAAATTGCTTAAATCCATATGCATAAACTTTTGCTTGTGCTTATACCTTTTGCTTGTCCCGCACAAGCAATTGCTTGCGTTTTCAACAAAAAGGACGTCACGCCTGTGCCTGTGTACAGCATGTATTTGAAAGGGCATACTAGTAGTGTGTACGGAAACATTCCCTGACGTAGCAAAGGAGCTATGAAATGACACTCACAAATGCACACCCAGACCCACACACACACCTATACACACACACACGTACTGGCTGATTCCCATCACTGCTTATAGTAGCCTGGATGTTCCAGATCGCGCGTAGAGCGAGGTCTCCTTTCCCTCCACCGAAGTCAGACATCCTACCTGTTTTTCATCACATTTTGCGTGCTAACCACTGGACATTCCCCTTGTTGAAACAAAAAGTTTGTTACACTACTTAGGAGTAATTTCTTCTAGATTTATACCACTCCTGCACAAGTGTGGTCTTTCTTTTTTTGATATGAAAAATTACACTTAAAAGGGAACGTCCCAGTTAAGAAAAAGCTCAAGCTCATTTTACAGAGCTTGGAAAATCGTAAGCAATTGCTAGCAAGAACAAGTAAAAGGTATGCTTTATGCATACGTGTTTAAGCAAATGCTTGGTCTCTAAGCAATTGCTTGCGGGCAGCAAGCACTTGCTTGTGCTTGCTAGCAAATGCTTCTGCTCGCAAGCAATTGCTTGTTTTTATGCATACGGATTCAAGTAAAAGGCTAGCACAAGCAATTGCTAGCGTTCATGCATTCGGCCCATTTCCTTTCAAGTACATGCTGCCACACTCGCCTTTGTTCTTGTGTTCGCACAGGCGCGACGTTGAAGACGCAAGCAATTGCTTGTGCGGGACAATCAAAAGGTATAAGCACTAGCAAAAGGTTATGCATATGGGTTTAAGGAATTGCTTGAGCTAGACCTTTTGCTAGACGAGCTTGTGCTTTTGCTTGAAGCAATTGCTTACAAGCAATTGCTTGTTTTATGCATTCGGCCCAATATGTGGCTTAATAGTGGTGAGCGTTTCAGTGACTCTGTCAGCGACAAAGCTGGTTCAGCTTTGTCACACATGGTTGCAACGTTTAATCATTTGTGATGAAGTGATGAAGGGACGTAAAGAAAAACAATAATCCATCACTTTTTTTTATTATAATTTTTTTCTATAAATACCTATCTAGGTACGATGGGGATCGTGTGGTTTGTCATTTGGACTTTGACCGTGTACGACACTCCAATGTCACATCCTAGGATGTCCGCAGCGGAGAGGGAGTTCATTGTTTCGGGACGTAAAGATGATCAGCGGGTAGGATTTTTTTTTCGTTTTGTAATGACAAGTACAGAATCCCAAGCACACGATCGTTCTGTTTGGGTAACTTTCTGTCTGTAAGCAGATACAATTACAATTTATTTAATGCTAACATCATAAAAACTTTCAAAGAACACATAGAAATATCGCATTTCGTTCCTTACTTGGGGACTTAAAATCTGTGTTTAACGCGAACTAGCCTTAATGGGAAAAAAGGAACAACCCGATCCATCCAACGGATGTGATGAGGGACGTCTTCAATGAAATCAGAAAAGGCACTGCATGAGAGAAATCAGCGCAAAACACATGAAGACAGTGTTAAGAATAGATGTTCAGAAATGGCAGGTACATATTTGATTTGATTTGACTTGATTTATTTATTCTCTGTATGCCATTTTTTTTCAAATACATAAACTTTCTGCAATTTCATTTCTGAAATTTCACGAAGTACAAAATACCGGTAATATACTTTCAACAATTTTCATCATTTTCATCAATTATACAATACATATTTCATCAAGGGAGAGATACAATGAGACTTAAGAACACTGATGTACTCAAACTGTGATGTGTAGAAGCCTATAAGATTAGGAGACTATAGGTTTAGTTTTAACACAACCAACTGTGTCTGTTTATCTCTCACATTGAGCCAAGTTACGTTTATAACTTTCATCTGAAATTCACATAGTTTAAGATTTTTTTTATTTTGCCTTTTGATAGCAAGAAAAAAAAAGGAAAAGCGAAAAGATTACATTAATTATCTTTCATGACTTTAAGAATACAGCACAACAAATGACATCCCAGCTTTTTTTTAATCACCTTCCTTGCTACTTAGAGCCACAAATCAGTTTCCTATCCCTGGAAGTCGTTCGCCACGAGCATGCCAGTGTACGCCTTCTGCGTCGGTGACTTTGGGATAATGTGGACTGTATACATGGCAACAACAAACTTGCCGCTATACCTGACTGAGGCTTTGCGATTCAGTGTTTCGAAAGTAAGTCCTATATTGTTTTCATCTATTTCTGGCAGTTCAACATCTAGTTAAGGTATATGATGTACAGCTGTGCGAACCAAGATGCTTGTGGTGTTGATGCTTAATACTTGTAGTTGCATTCTATACTATTTTACTATCTACTGCAGGTGCAGTACAAGCAAGGATTGGCGTAGCTGTGTAGAGTCGTACCAATTCAGAAAAGATATATAAGGGAAATAATAAAAACAGGTCCAACCTCTTTGTTTAGATGATTACCTAAAAGACTGCATCTTAAAGAAAACTAGACTTTTAACTCGGTTTTAATATTTGTATGTGTGCGTGTGTGTTTTGATTTTCAATTTGGTTTTCGAGAAAAAAAACAAAACATAGCACTACCAATGTTTAGCAAACTTTAATTAATAATGCTGCACCTGCTCGCAATGCATAATGATTGCCATACTCTTGGCAATCTCGCGGACCTCTCAAAGGCATTTGAAAACATCGATCATGATATGCCTTTTCAAAAATGTTTCATCACCGCGTAGGTGGAAGGGCCTTAGAATGACTGGAGAATTTTTATTTTGTCTGATATAAATAGTATGTACATGCACAACTAATTTGTGAAGTGCCTCAAGGAAGGATTCTCGAGCCCTTAATCAGGGCTTTGCATTCGCGGTGGCCCGGGGCCACTAAATTGATGTCGGGTCACCAAAATCATCTTTTGGAAGCCCTATCGGGCAGCTGAAATTCAAAATTGATTTCTTTATTTCCTTTTATTTTGGGCCACTGTATCTCTTTTCTGGACCTTTCATATTCAAGGATTTGAAGGCCGCCGGAGAAAAAAGTTAGTGTCGAGCGTCGTCTATATCTTGTGTGTGTGTTTGTGTGTGTGTGTGTGTGTGTGTGTGTGTGTGTGTGTGTACATACATATGCGTGTGTATCTGAATGTGTCGCTACAAGTAGTCAATAACATGGAAGTCATGTGCGTGGCCTTACGTCCCTTCTACCTTCCCCGAGAATTTAACCAAATTTATGTTATTTTGGCATACATCCCTCCCAACTCAAATGATGAGGTGGCGTCAAACTTGGTTTATGACACTGTACAGTCTATGTGTATTTCTTCCCCCGACTCGCCAAAGATTGTTCTGGGAGATGTTAATCATTGTGAGCAGCCTCTCAGTGAAGCCCTGTCTACATTAAAATCGATGTGTCAATGAACCTACACGGGGAAATAAGATTTTGGGCCAATGTGCCATTGCCAATTCTTACAAGTCTCTCATTCGTCCCCCGATTGGAAACTCTGACCGTAATGTCGTTCATCTTTTACCAAGGTACCGTCAAAAACTTAAAACAACAAAACCTACCAACAAAGTTGTGAAAGGGTGGGACAAACCTGCCATTGATAGACTACAATCTTGCTTTGAAACCACGGATTGGGATGTTTTTCGCGATGATAACGATGATGTGGAAACGGAAAGGATAAATGATCATGTACGTTTCTGCATATAGACAGCTGTGTTCAAACAAAGCCAGTGAAAATATATCCCAACCAAAAACCCTGGATAACTAAAAAGGTGAAAGATGCAATGAAGCAAAAATATCGCTGCTTTCTCTGCAAATGATCGAGCTGCAGTATCTGAGAGTGCAAAGAAAGTACAGAAAGGAATTAAGAATGCAAAGAGACAAATCACATAACAAGTTCAAAACAAACAATCCCCGTGAAGCCTGGACGTGCATGAAAGAGACGACGGGTTTCTCCTCGAGAAAAAGCGACCCTTTCCTATTTGCATCTAACCCCCTTGACAAGGCGAATGACCTGAATGAATTTTTCTGCCGATTTGATAGGGAAGGATGTGTGAATCCAATTGCTCCACCTGAACAGCTTTTGTGTGACGACTCATCACAGTGCAGTGTCACTAGGCGTTTTCACATCAGCCCGAAAAAAAATCCAAGCTCGAGATATTTTTTAACCTGCCAAGTCAGAAAAAAGCGCGCTATTTCGAAACATCGGGCTGATGTGAAAACGCCTACTATCGAAACTTGGGAAGTCGCGAAACAGTTCAAGCGCGTGAATCCACGGAAAGCTTGCGAGCCAGATCATATCATCGGGAAAATTCTCAAAGAATGTGCTCATCAGTTGGCAATTCCTTATGCTGCACTCTTCCGCAAGTCACTGAAGACACACATAATTCCTAAGTGTTGGAAATCTGCCGTTATTGTTCCCGTTGCTAAGAAACCGCGTCCAAGTGAGCCGGATGACTACCGTCCGATTGCTCTGACGTCACAAGTCATGAAGTGTTTTGAGCAAATTGTGGCCAAGCGCCTCATTGATCCGTTAAATAACCGGGGGGCCAAAAGCTGAAAACAGAGGTCGAGTTGCACTCTTTCTACAAACTAAGTAGACCATGCTTATTGTCAAGTTTTTATTGTAACAAACAACATTCCACTGGTCTACCTCAAAAAATTTGTTGCGAAAGCCTCCAAATCCAAGATGGCGTCCAAGATGGCCGCCATATTCACTGAATTTGTTATTTGAAAGATAGAATTTGATAGAAACATCAAATTTCAACAAATGTGATGTCATATGAAAGAGAATAAAATTTTCTACAAGTTGATACCATTTTTGTGGGTTATTGTGATAACTGGATTGAGATTTTAAGGAAAAAACACTCATTTTTTGATATTTTTCTGAAAAAAGGAAAATCATGAAAATGCTTGATTCAGCATAAATCAGAGAAAGACTGAAGGATTATCGTGAAACATCTCAAGAATTTTGTTTGACATATAATTAATATTTGGAGAAAATTAGGGGTCAGTACCATTTTTGGTTCAGGAGTTATAATGTCTCAAACTTAAAAACTCACTACGTAAGAATGGCCATTTTAGTTGTGACCAAGACCTTGTTGGTCATAAAAAGTCTGCGCGCGCCAAGACTACAACACGCACCACTGGCACTGGCGCTGGTAGCAGCGCCAGTAGTGCGTGTAGTAGTCTTGGCAAATGCAGACTTTATCTTTGACAAACAAGGGTTTGTGCCTGCAAACTAACTTTTCATATCAAGTGGTAGCTCAGGTGATACTGATCGCTATTATTTCAAAGTAGATTATTCTGAAGCAGATGAGATGAAGCAAACAAAATTTCAAATAGAGGTAATAGCTTGAAATTGGGCACCAATCTTGTTATAGATAGTTTAAGACACAATTTAGATCAACCGCTCAAAAAAAAATCAAGATGACAGCCATCAAAGTTAACATAGATCTAGTGTATTGCGCCAAAGTAAATGTATTATTTCGATTTTGATACAATTTTGTCTGTTGTGATATCTTAAACCGTCTTAGGTTTTTATGGACACATTTTTAACAGCAGTGATATTCTACTCTCTGAAAAAGAAAAAACAAATCGAGTGGAAGTTTTTACTTTCGATGTGAGGAGTGAATAACAGAAAACGGTGAATTTAGAGTGAAATTGGAGTGACTTTTGAGTGAAAATGTTCATTTTCACTCATTTTAGAGTGACCTTAGGCAGGGCTCCACACTAACTTTTATTTTTGGTGGCCCAAAGGCAAATATCTGACCTTTTTTGGTGGCCCGATCAGGCCACCAAATTCTTCATTTCTGACATTTTGGTGGCCCAACATGCGTTTTTGGTGGCCCCGGGCCACCGGACCAACGTTAGTGTCGAGCCCTGCCTTTGAATAGGGATCACTCGTCACTCTTCGAGTGATCCCCGAGGTCACTCTAAAATGAATGAAAATGAATATTTTCACTCTCGAGTGATCCTGATATCTAATATGGGGAAAGCATCTACCAATGGCATAAGTTCAGATCAATTGTGACACTATAACCCACATGAAGTCAGCCCAAAAACAATGTAAGAAAAATCTGATAACAGTAAATACAGTTTCAGCATGCTTATTTGTAAATGTGAATATACAGCACGAGTAATCAATTTGGAAAATTGTATTCGAACAATATACTGAAAAGTAATTTCGCACAACACATTTAAGAGCAAAGTAGAGAAATTGCCGCCATGTCGGATTTTTTTTTTTTTTGGGGGGGGGGAGGGGGGTTCGGATCAGAAGGGCTTTCAAGGACATCTACGGATCAGACATTATTACACATATACTATCATCATTCACGTTTCTACAACAGCAGAGTAACATACAAGTAAAAAAGCATATAGTATCTTTGATACAGAAGCATTTCTTTTTTTATCAAAGATTGGGCCTTACCCAAACACTGGAATGAGCTCCACCCCCCCCCCCCAAAAAAAAAAGACCCTTAATATGGTTTACACTAGTACAATATCGTTCGGATGTATAGAAACATGTAATAGACAGAAAGATAAGAAGATTAAAAACATATATCAAATTATAAGTTATAAGTTGAGATTTAACTTTGACGCAACACACTTAAGGTATTTTTTTGCCATTGGGAGAGATATCACATTCGATTTATATGTGCAGGTTAGTTGTATTACAAAACATTCTACTATGTAAAAAAATCATAATAAAGCCTAAAACATATACGGAGATATCACCATTTCTTTTCAAGAAACCATAACCATGATAACTGTTAACAATTTAGTATTTGAATTTGAATTTGAATTTGAATTTGAATTATATTAAAAAAAAACATTCTTATCAGATCTATTTAGTACATCTAACAATATTTAGCATTAAATATACTGATTTAAGTTTGTACATTAGTTGTTCTATCCCTAACTCACAGTTTAGAACTAGTTTGAGGAGTTAATCAAAGCTGGCTTTTCGTTTTACGTGCACTAATGGTAAATAATGCCTTGAAAGACAACGTCGATTAATTACCGCCATCTTGAATTTTATGTTGATACTGTTTTTATCGCTAATTATTACACATTGGAAAATTTGTGCCAAATTCCAAGGTCCTATCTCTTTTTGGAAAATACTTTCTGTTCAATCTTATCTGCCTCAGAACAATCTACTATAATGAAATGCTACAGTAATAGCGACCAGCGTCACCTACCACTTGGCATGAAAAGTTAGTTTGCATGCAGGTACTTGCAAGTCACTAGACCATTACAGTATTATATGTGACCATCAGGTGAACATATTGTATGCAAAATTTATAATGCATGAATATATTTTTTTCAAGTTTTAGATGTTAACTTGTCAACAGTGTATGATATTGCCTGTAATTCCAGAAATATGAATTATGTCTCAATCTCAGTAAATCTCAATCTCAAAAATAATTCTTCAGTTCTTCTTTGATAAATACTAAATCATGCATTTTTACATTTCTTCCTTTCTTCAAAAGAATATAAAAATATGGATTCCCCCCCCCAAAAAAAAAAGAGAGAAGCAAACAACCCCCCCCCCCCCCCAATTTATCACAATACACAGCTAAAGTGGTATCAACATTTAGGAAGATTTGCTCTCCTTCGTATGACATCAAATTTGTTGCAATCCAATGTCTCTATCAAATTTTATGTTTGAAATGTTAAATTCAATAAAAATGGCGGCCCTATTGGACCGCATCTGTACTTTGGAGGTTTTTGCAACAAATCTACTGAGGTGTACTTACGGAACATTGCTTAGTATGCTTAATATTATGTATGGCTTTGTTTATAGAGAGAGTTGAACTCGAAAAGTGAGCACGATCTTGGATTTGACCCTCTGTGACGTCTTTGGGAACAGATGCGTGCAAATACATATTATGTAAAATGGGATTTCAAGTTTGAGACATTATAATTCCTGAACCAAATACAATACTGACCTCCAAATATTGATTATATGGGAAAGATTTTGATTTCTGCATGGTTTTCATAAACATTTTTAATTTAATCTTTTGTAACTTTTTAGAGAAATATTCATGGTGCATTCTGAAAAATGTCTCCATAAAAACC
This sequence comes from Diadema antillarum, assembly GCF_040938485.1. Classification (NCBI taxonomy): domain Eukaryota; kingdom Metazoa; phylum Echinodermata; class Echinoidea; order Diadematoida; family Diadematidae; genus Diadema; species Diadema antillarum. The sequence goes on along the minus strand of NW_027271962.1, from coordinate 137,299 downwards.
TAAGATGGTTTGAAATAGCATTAAAATGTTCAGAATATATAAAAGCCATATAAATATACACCAAAACAGACAAAATTGTATAAAAATCGAAATGATACATTTACTTTGGCGCAATACACCATGTCAGCTTTGATGACCTGCAATCTTGAATTTTTTGAGTGATTGATCCAAATTTTGTTTTAAACTTTCTATAGCAAGGTTATTTCAAGCTTCTACCTCTATTTGAAAGATATTTTTTGCTTCATCTCATCTGCTTCAGAACAATCTACTTTGAAATAATAGCAATCAGCGTCACCTGAGCTACCACTTGGTATGAAAAGTTAGTTTGCAGGCATAAACCCTTGTTTGTCAAAGATAAAGTCTGCATTTGCCAAGACTACTACACGCACCACTGGCACTGCTACAACCGCCAGTGCCAGTGGTGCGTGTAGTAGTCTTGGCGCGCGCAGGCTTTTTTTACGACCAACGAAGTCTTGTCACAACTAAAGTGGCCATTTTTACATAGTGAGTTTTCAAGTTTGAGACATTATAACTCCTGAACCAAAAATGGTACTGACCCCTAATTTTCTCCAAGTATTAATTATATGTCAAACAAAATTCTTAAGATGTTTCAAGATAATCCTTCGGTGTTTATTTGATTTATGATGAATCAAGCATTTTCATGATTTTCCTTTTTTCAGAAAAATATCAAAAAATGAGTGTTTTTTCCTTAAAATCTCAATCCAGTTATCACAATAACCCACAAAAATGGTATCAACTTGTAGAAAATCTTATTCTCTTTCATATGACATCAAATTTGTTGAAATCTGATGTTTCAATCAAATTCTATCTTTCAAATAACAAATTCAGTAAATATGGCGGCCATCTTGGACGCCATCTTGGATTTGGAGGCTTTCGCAACAAATTTTTTGAGGTAGACCAGTGGAATGTTTTTTGTTACAATAAAAACTTGAAAATAAGCATGGTCTACTTAGTTTGTAGAGAGAGTGCAACTCACTCGTTAAGAAAGCGACTTTTTGGGGTTTGGCCCTCCGGTTAAAGGGACATTCCAGGCGATTTTCATAATATCACATCGTGTAGTACATAAAAAAACAGCTCCATGTATAGATTTGTACAATTCATTGTGGTTCTTGAGCAGAGAAACAATACTTTGAAAAACCTTAAACGAATTACACTGAACAAGGATGATGACATAAAGGTTCACATGTTCCAGAAATGTAACAGTGTAATTCCATTACAATACCGCTTGCTTGCGAGTTCACCTGTGAATAATCTATGCATGCCTTCTTCTTTTGTTCTGCTTCCAAGAGCCCCAAGTCATGCATTCTAATGGGGAACCTGCCATGTCATCATCCTTGTTTATTACAATTTGTTATAAATTTTGAAAATATTCTTATTTTTCATCCCAAGTATCATAAAAACTGAAACTCTGTCCTCGGTATAACTAATTTATAGTGGTTCACATGTAAAAATATGAAAATCATCCGGAGGTCTCCTTTAAAGCAGCAGGTGGAGAAATTTCAGTTTGCATATCAGAAGAATAAATCCGTAGATGACGCGGTGTTATCACTGGTTCACTCCATTCAAAGTCACACAGACAACCGCGACACATACGCTCGTGCTACATTTGTGGATTTCTCATCAGCATTCAATACCATGGTAGCAAGGAAGCTGATCGAAAAACTTCGGAATCTGCGAGTTGACCCCACCCTCATTCACTGGATTCGCGATTTCCTTGTTAACAGAACTCAACAAGTATCGGTTAGTGATGTTCTTTCACGCCCGATGTCAATTACTACCGGTTTGCGTGTTTTTTTTTTAGACGGCACAGATTGGGGACCCTAAACCCTAAACCCTAAACCCTAAACCCTAAACCCTAAACCCTAAACCCTAAACCCTAAACCCTAAACCCTAAACCCTAAACCCTAAACCCTAAACCCTAAACCCTAAACCCTAAACCCTAAACCCTAAACCCTAAACCCTAAACCCTAAACCCTAAACCCTAAACCCTAAACCCTAAACCCTAAACCCTAAACCCTAAACCCTAAACCCTAAACCCTAAACCCTAAACCCTAAACCCTAAACCCTAAACCCTAAACCCTAAACCCTAAACCCTAAACCCTAAACCCTAAACCCTAAACCCTAAACCCTAAACCCTAAACCCTAAACCCTAAACCCTAAACCCTAAACCCTAAACCCTAAACCCTAAACCCTAAACCAACGTGTTTCCCATAGGTTTAATACGTGCCATGCCCCAATCTGTGCCGTCTAAAAAAAAAAAAAAAGCTACCGGTTCCCCCAGGGTTGTGTCCTGTCCCCCATCCTTTTCGAACTTTATACTAATTACTGTCGAAGTGATTGTTAGGACACAAGCATACTGAAATACGCTGATGACACGGTCATTATGACACGGTCATAATTGGACTGATTACGAAGAATGACGAAACAACATATCGAAGAACACTGGACTCTTTCGTAGAGTAGTGTGACTGTAATTATCTCAAACTTAATGAATGGAAAACAAAGGAAATTGTGTTTGATCACAGAAAAAGACAGAATGATGTTCCAAGCCCAGTAATCATCCACAACTCGGTTATTGAAATTGTTCCAAAATATAAATATCTTGGTGTAATGATTGATCAGTCGTTGAACTAGGAAGAGCAGAGCAAAAGAAGTAGTCTACTGGCAAAAGGCCGTGCAAGGCTTCACTTTTTGAGGAAACTAAAATCCTTTCATGTTGACAAACCCATTCTCAAACTCTTCTACACCGCTGTTGTCGAGAGCACCATTCTATATGGTTGCCTCTCCTGGTATTGCAGTCTAAGGAAGAGAGACCAAATGAAAATTCAAAGGTTATCGAATCAGGCAGGTAAAAGATGACATGTGCACTGTCCGCATTCTTAGGAAGGTAGAGAATATCATGAAGGACCCCCATCACCCCTCTTCATCAATGTTTCTGTTGGTTAAGATCTGGCAAGAGACTGCAGTCTGCAAAATGCAAGACAAACCGATATCTGAATTCTTTAATTTCATTTGCAATTAGACTTTTCAATAGTACTCGTTCACCCATTAGCATGATTAGTAGTTGAATTACCTGAGGCCGCCCGTGAGGTTGCTCACTGGGCCACCCGAGGTCGACCGCCCAGTTTCTGATAATTTTGTGTTGAATTGTTTTCATTGTTTTCACGCAGATTTCCAACAGTATCTGTTCACTCATTAGTGGTTGAATTATCAGAGGAAGCCGTGGGGTTGCTCTATGGGCCATCTGAGGCCGCCTGCTTTTTGATGATTTTGTGTTTAACCGTTTCCATTGTTTCTACGTGGAATATGTGATTGAGTAATTTGAGGAAGATTACGGGTCAGCAGGGATGTGTCGGAATTGTTTCTGTGATGAGTATGTTGTTTGGCAGAGTCATGGGCTTTCAAATGGATGTATTGTGATAGGGGTAGATGTGTGGTGATATTTTTATGTATATAAGTTGGAAAGTTGTTGGGAGGAGGGGGCATTGTAAAACAATAAAGCAGTTCTGAAGATGCCTTGTTTTTATTACCATTATTATCATCATCACCCTCAACTTTTTTCCCTTTTCTTTCTTTTTTAGGCATTGACACAGACTGGTCATTATCATCATCACTTCATCTTGGGATTTTACAGTTTTTGGATTTATGATGCCATAGCTTATGATACTTGATATTTTTTGTTTATGAACTGTTATATATGCTTCCCTTTCCTTTTTTATTCTTTTTCTTTCTTTCTTCTCTCTACCGCTGATCCTCCCTTTATATTTTTTTTCCTGGCAAGTTGACGTACAACTACAATGAATATATTAACATTATTATATTTCAGAATTTGGGAAATAACTGTGTGCAATATTGGTGGATTTAGAAAGAAATTTATATGATATGATGATATAATCACTGATATTGTTTCTGTATGTGTTGATTTGTTTGCTGTGTTGTATTTCAGGGCGAAATGGTTTTGGTTTGGTTTGAGTCCGTTTTTATGTAACGTTTTCATACGATTGTTCTTTTCAGTTTAATTTTGCATACATGTCCGGTTATTTATCTATCTGTCAAGTGCTATTCCGTGTTGTTCTCTCTCTATGTATATACTGTATTTGTTATGCTTTGTCATTTATATGTGAAAATCCCGCGATGAGTTTCCTGTAATGCTTTTTATTGGACGAATAAAAATGAATTGAATTGAATTGAAGTAGTCTTCGCGTTTCTTGTTCCACGGTGTGTACTGTAGTCGCAGAGAGACCCTTCAATGATCTTGAATAGCGACCATGTGATTATGTTTTTCTTTTACCGTTCATGTTTTCGATTTTTTTCTTTATTTTTTCATATTTTTTGTGTAGTTAATTGAGCTTTCTTTCAGTTTTTCAGAGTCTTGATACTTTTGTTTACGACCCAAACTCTACAACCCTTGCCTTTCCTGTGGCATTTTCCTTTCTTATAGGAAAATGTATAACAAAATCAAAGCCCAGGTTTGTCCCATCTCATTTTCCTGTCGTCATATCGTTTCCGGCTGTTTTATATTGATCACGCATGCAGGCGGGCATTATCTCTGCAATTCCGTTCATCGCTCTCTTCATTACTGTCACTGCCAGTGGGTTCTTGGCGGACGCCCTGCATGCCCGCGGCATGAGCCTAACCACTACAAGGAAGATCATGAGCACAATCGGTACATCACTTGAATTTCATTTCTTTCATGTTCTGCAGCCCTACAGTTGCACAACATGGCAAGAGTATGCAATGAAATTCTAGTACAACTCGATAGAGCCATTTTTTTTTATTTTTTTCGAGGCAATATGAGAATGATTTGAATAGCTTGAACGTATCAGGAAAAAAAAGAAATCTGAAGAAGTATTTAACAGTATTGAGTTGAGATCCAGATCATAGAGGCAATACCTCGGGTCGTACCGCAAAGAATAATGTGAAATGAAGTTTTATTGATACTCAGAAAATATTTGAATAACCTCTACCCAGAGAAAAAACAACAGCATTTGACTAATAATGAAAAAAATTGCATTATGTAATATAGAAAATACATGTATTATAGAAATGGTTGCAGAATTAACAGATATTGATGTCCAGTGATACATAAGTAGGCGTACATTCTGCATCGTAACTACAGCTATACAAAAAAAAAAAATGGATATTCCATACCATGGACTTTGTGGATTCTGACATGCCCTTCCCCGCATACACCCTTCTGAATGCCTTCATGCAGGTTTTGTCCCAAGTTCTTTGTTTCTTGCGCTTTGCGCCATCGCTGGATGTAACGCCCCCCTTGCCATCACTTCCATTACCTTGGCAGTTGGTTTCGACGGTTTCGTCTACTCGGGTTCCGCACTCACTCCTATGGAATTTGCCGCCCCCTACGCCGGAATGTTAATAGCCATCGCAAATACCTTGGCCACAGTGAGCGGTTTCGTGGCGCCATTACTAGTTGGGGTGTTCATCGAAAATCAGGCGAGTTGCAATGACATAAAGTGACTTTGTGAAGTCGGCTGTCATTTAAAGTTAAAAGTTGACAAGGCCTATACTTTGGGCTGTTTAATCTTTTTTAAAGCAATTTGTTCCGAAATTTATCTTGATGCCCAAACGACACAATTTGAGACGTTACGAACAAGGTTGAAAAAAGGTTTCTTACCAATATTTATTCCTCCATCCCAAGACATATTTAGAGAACGTATCGAGTCCGATCATTTTAAATTTTGATTTTTAGCTTATCTTTTCTATACTCCTGTGATCCCATAGGCTGACATCAGTGGCTGGCAGACGGTATTCTGGATAACATTTGGGGTTACCATAGCATCATGGATAATATTCTTGCTCTTTGGCTCTTCCGAGGTACAATCATGGGTGACCATCGACCATAACGAAGAAGAAGACTGCCACGCTACTAGCAAATCAACGATGGAGTAGAGCAGACACACACACACACACACACACACACACACACACACAATGCACATATTTACTGGTTTTGAGTCCGAGACATTCTGTTGTTTTCGAAATTGGGATCTAATTGTTTCGCGGCGTTTTCACCGGGGCAATAATAACCTTTTAAATATGATTATAACTTTTAAATGAATTAAGACTAGATTTTGACTGTAGCGATACAGCAGTCCAAAATGTATCCACTCACTACCGCGCAGAGGATGAGCTTACTTCACTCACTCATACCGACGCAAATCAACTCTTTATTTCACATTTTAATATCAGAACCTTCAATAAAAACTTTGATCAATTTCTTTCTTTTGTGAATATATCAAAATCCAAATATAATATTATCGGGCTCAGTGAAACTTGGTTGAAGGAGACATCACCCTCTTCGCTGCTTGCTATAGACGGTTTTAAACTCATAACAAATGATAGAACATGGAAGAAAGGTGGGGGAGTCGGATTTAATGTGTCACAGAATTTAGATTGTGTCTTCTTAGAAAAATACAGCGTGATGTCAGATACATTTGAGAGTGTATTTATCGAGGTCAAAACTCCAAACAAAGGTAATATTATAATTGGGGAGATTTATCGACCCCCAAGCTCAAACCCTGCTGAATTTTTAGAGTTATTCTGCGGCCTTATCTCGAACACTTATTTTGACAGTAAGACATGTTTTGTCATGGGTGATTTTAATCTCAATCTCCTTAATTACAGTGATAATCCCTTATGCGCAGATTTTCTTAACCTTATGTTGTCGAAATCATTTATTCCCCTTACAAGAAAACCGACTCGAATAACTGATGATGTATCTACTCTTTGCAACTGATTGACAAATTGCCCTACATCGACGTAAATGAGCACTGAATTGATCAGTGTTTTAGTAGTAGCCATGATACAAAATCATGGGCGTACATACTCGAGCAGGATTCGAACCTACGACCTCCTGATCACCGAACAGGCGTCATCTCCACTAGACCACCGAGCTTTCACCAGAGGTCGTAGGTTCGAATCCTGCTCGAGTATGTCCGCCCATGATTTGTTATCATGGCTACTACTAAAACACTGATCAATTCAGTGCTCTTTTACGTCGATGTAGGGCAATTTGTCAATCAGTTGCAATGAAAACATCTCGACGGAAGAATTTCATAAATTTGAGTATCTACTCTTATTGACAACATTTTTGTAAATGACTCATTTTCTGACATCACATCTGGCATAATAGTTTCTGACGTCACTGATCATTTCCCAATTTACGCCCTTGTGTCCAGTTTTATGACTGCTAATGTTTCTCACACCCACAACCCAGGTATTCGTGTAATGTCTGAATCAAACCTTAATAAACTTAGGGAGAAATTAAGTTCAGAGGATTGGTCCACCGTATACAGTCAAAGCGACATTGATTTAGCCTTTGAAAATTTTATGAATATTTTAATTGCTAATTATGATTCTTGTGTTCCTCTCCGAAGACCTCACCATTCTAATTATAAAACCACGACAACCATGGGTTGCAAAATCTCTTCTCAGGTCCATTAACCGCAAGAATAATTTTTTTTTTCATAAGTATCGTAAAGATCCATCCCCTTTAAACAAATTAAGATATGTTCGTTATCGGAATATATTGACATCCATAATACGTATAGCCAAGCGAAATTATTTTTCCCGGCAGTTTGTTAAATATAAATCTGATGTAAAGAGTACGTGGAGGGTGATTAATGAGGCGCTCAAACATAAAAATAATACCGATCCTCCTAAATATATTTCAGTGGACGGCCGCCAGATTAACGACCCGGTCATTATGGCGGAATCTTTCAATGATTATTTTGCAACTCTTGGTCCACATCTTGCCAGTAAAATCCCGAAATCATCAACTGAATTCTATAGATACTTAGGTAATAGGAATTCTCAATCAATATTTTTGGAACCTATTGCTGAAGAAGAAATTATAGATATTATGAAGAATTTGAACGATAAAAAAAGTTCAGGATATGATGGAATTACAAATTTTCTTTTAAAAATGTTTCAAGCGAAATCATTACTCCTCTTACATACATTTTCAATCAATCCTTATTTAATGGCAAAGTCCCCAATAAGATGAAGGTCGCAAAAGTTGTCCCTATCTTTAAGAAGGGACAGAAAGATTTGGTGAATAATTACCGACCAATTTCTTTGTTGACTTCAATCTCTAAAATTCTAGACAGGGTGGTTTACACACGATTATCAAAATTTCTCACAAATCATAACATTCTGTCGGATTCTCAGTTTGGTTTTAGAAAACAATACAACACAACCCATGCTTTACTTACTTTTATAGACAAGGTAGCTCATGCTGTAGATAGTTTTGAACATACAATTGGAGTTTTTCTTGATTTTTCTAAAGCTTTCGACACGATAGATCACGAAATCTTGTTTTATAAATTGTGTCGCTATGGAATCCGCGGGAACCCCCTTAGAATGGTTTAAGAGTTATTTAACAGAAAGAAAGCAATTTGCTGATATCAATAGCCATGATTCGCAATTAAAACCTATTTCATGTGGAGTCCCGCAGGGCTCCCTCTTGGGCCCACTTTTATTTATCTTATACATAAACGATCTTCCAAAATCATCGCAAATTTTTTCATTCATTTGTTTTGCCGATGACACAAGCTTGTTTTTTTTTTCACATCGAGACCCTAATGCATTAATAGATATGATGAATACTGAGCTCAGGTCCGTGCAATCCTGGATTTATGCGAACAAATTATCCTTGAACATAGAAAAAACTCATTATATGGTATTCAGTATTTCTTTGAATGTTGTTCCATATGATATCAAAATAAATGATTTATGTCTAAAGCAGGTTAATAACACAAGTTTTTAGGGCTTTGGATTGACCAAGAATAAATATTATCCTGGAAAACACATGTTAATTTTGTAAGTAAAATTTGTCTAGAAATATTGGAATTTTGAATAAGCTCAAACATTTCTTTCCTGTTCATATTTTGCAGAGTATATATTCTTGTTTCATATCTCCACACTTTAATTATGGAATTTTGGCGTGGGGAAATGCAATTCACTCATTACTAGATTCCCTTCTCCGTATTCAAAAGCGTGCAATAAGAATCATAAACCACGCCGGATATTTTTGCTCATACCAATTGTTTTTTCCATCAAAACATAATTCTGAAAATTTCAGACCTATTTTATTACAATCTCGGAATTTTCATGTATAAACTAACAACTAATGAATTACCATCTGTTTTTATCCACATGTTCAAAAGGAATCGCTCTATCCACTGTTATCCATCTCGCCAGAGTGACGCCTATCACCTTCCCCGTACTCGCATTATTTTTGCAAAGAAAACAATTATATTTACTGGACCGAGATATTGGAATGATCTCCCTCTAGATATCACTTCTTCCTTATCTTTATCCACCTTCAAACGCAAATTAAAACAGTTATTACTTAGTGGATACACACTACCAAGCTTTTAGCAACCTTTTTATGCTCCCAGTCTTTTGTCCTTGTCCGCAGCACCAAGTTATTCAAGCTATTTCATGGTACCGATACATCTTTTAATAATATAGCATTTTTGTTTTTAAACACTGCGAGATTTGTATGCAGTCTGGTTTGTGCGATATCTATGTGGTTCATTAGTTTATTACTCATCGAATTTTTTGTACTTGTGTAATTTTAGTTGGTCAAGACAAATACATCCGTTCTCCGTGTAAAATTATATGCCTATGAACTCGGGAACCTACAGTTTTACAAGCTTTAAAGCTTTTATGTAGACCCCATCGTATTTTTTATACTTACTAGTGACATTTTCACACGATATGACCATGTACATTTGTGTCAAGTATATTTTCTTTTTCTTTTTCTTCTACAATCAAAAGATATGATTGTATATATTTTGTATTCTTGTTTTGTTGTCAATAATTTTGTAATCTCAACATTGAAAAAATGGAAATATGAAATAAATTTGAAAAATAATAAACCTTAAACGCTATCGGTGTCGTTATCACGATATGATGTGTACATATTTTTATATAAATGTTCACATGAATGTGTGTGAATGAAATATCCATGGATCAGGGGCGTCGATCCGTCTTCATGATAGGGGAATGGGGAACTTGGAAGATATGTGCGAGAGAAAGGAATGACCGAGCGATGGGGGTAGGGGTGAGAGGGGGTATCCCCCTCTCCAACGAGGGAGATTTTGCATTTTCAGACCTGACATTCCGTGATTTCGTGCACACTTTTGATTGAATTTTTTCTCTTAAAAAAAATAAGACAAATTAATATTTACAGAACTGTGAATGACTAAATAGCGTTATCACAGCTCTTGTTCCGGTTACAGCTCGTTATTCCGAAGGTTCGTTATTCCGAAGGTTCGTTATTCCGAAGATTTTTTGGTCCGAAGGGTCGTTATTACGAAGGTTCGTTATTCCGAAGATTCGTTATTCCGAAGGTTCGTTAATCAGAAAATGAAACAAAGCTCGTTGTTCGTTACTGACCCTATATCACTTCGGATCAACGAACCTTCGGAATAACGCACCCTATTTCATGTTCGGATAAGCGAGCCTTTGGAATAGCAAACCCTATTTCATTTTCGGATTAACGAACCTTCGGAATAACGAACCTTCGGAATAACGCCACAAGTGTTCGGATTAACGAACCTCTGGGTGTAAGGAATTTGTGTGTTTCGGATTAACGAACCTTCGGAATAACGAACAGCACCCGAATGGATAACTAGTGGAGATATATGTTATGGTGTGATATAATTTACTGTTTTACTCTTCACATTGCTAGAAAATAAAATGATGAATTTCTGTTTTTGTATTTGCCAAACGAAACAGATAATTTATAGGTATATATTTTTTTTTTTCGTATATCATAATGTTCCACTTTTGCCAATGTATATTTTTTTCTTTTTTGAATTTCATTCATAATTAGTTGTATGTATACTATGCAATAGCAACCCCGTGTTAATAATAGTTTAAAGTACAATTCTTTTTCTTTCCTTTTTACATTTCTTGTGCTGCATACATCTTGTTTGTTTGTTTGTTTGATAGATACCGTATTTTCTGCAAATCAATATATATAAATTACATAATCATGAACATGGGAAACATTCAAAGTATATTTGAAACAGAGTCGTTTGACTTGCATAAACCACGATATAAAAGGAAATTAATGATATAATATAACAGTATGCGTGTCTTTGCAGCAGGGATTACAATAACAATATTATAAGTGGTAATGCAGAGGGCCGCCATTGTTAGCATTGCTTGAAAATATGGTCGGCCCGAGGAAAGGGTAGGGACGTACTAGATTCGTAACAATACAAATTCTGCTGCGAAGATAGCAGGGGAAAATAAACTCTGATGTGTGATGGTGGTGAATGTGCGTGCAAGTGCTTGAAAGTGCACAGGGGCAGATAGGCTGGAATTTAGAATGATAGAATTGGTTTGCTGGAAGAGGGAACGACATGCGAAATTGCTATCGGGAGACCAACATGAGTCATAAAAATAATTCATGCTTAATTCGTATTTGAAGTAGGCCTATGCTGTAATAAAATATACTTCTTTAAGTTTGCTTTGAATGAAAACAAGGAGGCACACTGTTTCAACTCCTCAGGAAGAGTGTTCCATGTATCCGGACCGTGATGTCTAATCAACTTTTGAGCAAGTAAAAGCTTTGGATTACTTAAATGAAAATCATGTGAACGACGGGTAGGGTATGGGTGAATTATGGTCATTGGTTACTAGGTCATTATGGTAAAATGGTAATAGATTTCGAATGTGTTTATACATAAATATGACAGTTAGGTATAAATGTAAATCATGGGCCTTACCGGTAGAGTTTTTAGGCGATAAGATATGGGATCAGTGTGAGCCAAAAAAATTTGAATGTGTGCATATACGAAGAGCCTTTTCAAGGAGAAGAAAAATTGTGTTCAATTTGGTTTTTCTACAGTTGCCCCATACAATATTGCAGTACATTACATATGGTAAATATAAGGTGTTGTATAACATTATTAAAGTTTGATCATTAATTAAGTATTTTATTCTCCTTAAAACACCAGTTGCTTTAGATATTGCTGTTGCAATATTCTGGACATGAGTATTCCAAGTTAGATTGCTATCTAGGGTTACGATATAGGAACTTGGTTGAATGTTTCTCAGCAATGTTTATATCATCAATAGAAATACTTTTAGGAAGTGTGGGTTGGGATTGAAGCGTATATGAACATGTTTTATCAATATTCAATGAAAGCTCATTACTTCTAAACCATTTCAAAATGTTACTTAATTCCATATTTTGTGTATCAACCAGTGTTACAATATCCTCGTGGGAATAAAAAAACGTTGGTGTCGTCTGCAAGTAAGATGAAGTTTAAACGAGGAGAGGAATTGATAATGTATATTTTATTATCATCATTGTGTCACTCATTTTCATGTGCATGTTTGTGTACGGATTTTTGTATTTCATAAGTTACTTCTACTGCGCCTTGAGCACGTTAGCTATGTGGAATTGGCGCATTATAAGCACCCTGTATCATTTTTAATAATATAAATAAAAAAAGCAGGGGCCCGAGGATAGATCACTGAGGGACGCCACATGACACGTTCAAATATGATGAGTGACTGGATTTAAATGCAACATGTTATTTTCGATGACTTAGATAACTTCTTATCACGACAAAGTAATCCCTCTAACGCCATAATTATGTAATTTTTCAAATAAAATGTCATGATCAATAGTATCGAATGCTTTACTAAGATCCCTAAAGACTTCAATAATATGTGCTCCTTTTTAGTAAGCGCAACAATAACATCATCAACAGATTTGATTATAGCATAATCGGTAGAAAATCCTTTCCTAAAACGAAACTGATTCACATTAAAAGGACAAGTCCACCTTCATATACATAAGAATTGAGAGAATGCAGCAATATTAGTGGAACACATCAGTGAAAGTTTGAGGAAAATTGGACAATCCGTTCAAAAGTTGTGAATATTTTAAGTATCTGCACAGTCACTGCTGGAAGAGAAGACTACTACAGTGTATGATGTCACATGCATACAACTATATAAGGAAAATAAAAAGAGAATTTCACAAAACTTTACTTTTTGAATAAAGTGCACATTTCTTTGACTTGCTACTGATGTATGTTAAGGGTTATATTATTCTCCCTGCCTTCTGAAAGAGAGAAGTCGAGTGTTCTTTTGCTATGCGAGAAAAATGAAAATATGTCGAATTTTCTTTATTCTTTCTTTATATCGTTGTACTCATGTGACATCACAAGCTGTAGTAGTCTTTTCATCCAGCCGTGACTAAGCAGAAACTTCAAAAATTCATTACTTTTTAACGGATTGTCCGATTTTGCTCAAACTCTCACTGATGTGTTCTACTAATATTGCTGCATTCACTCAACCAACATGTACATGAAGGTGAACTTGTCCTTTAGTGTTTCATTTTCAATCATGAACGAGGAGAGACGTTTATAAACTACTTTTTCTAAAGTTTTCGATATCGCAGGTAGCAATGAGATGGGTTTTTGATTTTTCACCATTGATGGATTTTCTCTTTTATAAATGGGGATAACTTTGGCGATTTTAAAAGAATCTGGATACTTACCGTTAGTAGGGATGGATTGAATATATGGGTGAGAGGGGCTGCTAAGGGGTAAATTATTTTTTTCACGAAATTCACCCTTAAGTTATCAGGCCCACAGGATTTACTACATTTCAGAGAACGAACAGTATCAATAATGACCGATTCATTAATTGAAGTAAAGAACAAAGAATTTTGATTACTTTTAGGTGAGTAATCTTTATGATTTTTGATATCATTTATGGGAATAGATGCTGCTAGAGAAGAACCAACATTGACAAAGAAATTGTTAAAAATATTTGCAATTCGGTCAGGATTGGTAATAACATTATCATTATGAGTAATGCTATCAGGACATTCAGTAGGTTTCTTTTTGAGTATTTCATTAACAGTCCTCCAAAGAGCACTTGTATCATCCTTATTAGATTCGAGTTTATTTGAAATACATGATTTAAACTCGAATCAAGGTAGTTAATATGTTTCTATATGTTTTATACCTATTTAAGTAGGTTTTCTCAGAGATATTCTATACAGACTGTTTCGAGTAAGAATGGAATGTATAAGACCTTAAGTAATCCAAGGTTGCCGAGGTCTTTTCCTTCCATTTGTTTTGGGAGTGAAAGGAACATGTTTCTCATAATAGTCTAATAATTTTTGTTAAAAAATTCATAGGAAGAATCTTGGAGGTCAAAGACGTCATTCCACTGTTCTTCGAATAAATCTTGATTCAATAAATCAACATTTTGTGGCGTTTCATTTCGATACATTTTCAAATATTGCTTGGGTTGACGGCGTATTGGGGTTGTTACAAATTCATCATTAATCATAAAAATCGGTAAATGATCGGATATATCTGAATAAAGAATACCGTTTATACAGGTTTCAGTTATAACATTAGACAGTATATTATCTATAAATGTTTTACTATGGGTGGTGGTGTTTATTCTGGTGGGTTTATTGATGTGGGGATGCAGTGAGTTGGAAAGTAATACGTCATGGAAATGGGTGGGTTGTGATAAATCTATATTGTAATCTTCCATCAAAAAGATGAATTTTCTCTCTCCAAGAATTTCGTTAGCACATTGGTCGAAGTTGTCAAGAAAAAAGATTGAACATCATTTTGTGGAGGACGGTAAATGGTACCAGCTATGATATTTTTTTCTCATTACCATTTAAGATTTCAATAAATAAACTTTCTGCTCCCTGAATACACAAATCAGTTCGAATTTTAAATTTGATTTGATTATTAACGTACATGGCAACCCCACCTCCTTTGCCATGCTTTCTGTCATTACGAATAAAATTATAATTTTCAATGCCAAATAGGTCCAGGAAATTGGTGTGCAACCATGTTTCGGTAACTCCTATAACGGAAAATGGAAAATCATTGATTGAACTTCAAAATAGTTCAAACGTATCAAAATTGTAAGTTAAGCTTCCTGAATTGAAATGAATTAAACTGAAATTAACACAAATCTGATTTGCCTTATTGGGAAGAAAATGACTGTTAAATTCATTGATAGTGAAGTACTGGCTTGTGTGGTTGACTAGCTGTTGGTCATCTATTCCAAAATCAGAATCCATTTACAATGAGTGACATTGCGTAATAGCGGCCTATCATGGTACAACGGGAAGTGCAGTGCACATCGTATACACGGGATGTATACAATGAGGTGCATCGGTGCGTAATGTGCTGTAACAGACTATAGAAGAGTGATTGAAACAAAATTACTGACACGATCTGTAGGACTGCAGAGCACAGACACACAAAAACACAAGAAAGAACTAGAAATGTCGCTATGGCGACTGATGCCTCCGCCATAATGCATGATTCTCCCAATAGGTGTATAGTATAATGTCTTCACAATGTGAGATAACAGTTTCACATAACTGGAAAAATATTGAAATGACATGTTTGTCAGAAATATCTTGAATGTTCACTTTCCTTGAACTACGTTTGCTATAATTGTCTATTAAAGAGGGCAGGTACATGTATTTGGGGAATTGAGGATTTTTACTTGACTTCTGACTGACCCTTTTATAAGTTTATGCATTTAGTAATTTTCAAGGTATAAATATAGAGTGTAATTACAGTATAAAATAGATTTTTTTTTTGCATTTAAACCTGGTCTTGACCCTTAACCTTTGACCTTTGACCTTCTGGCAGGAAATTTCCAAGAGAATCTCCATTAGGTAATACATGTATATTAAGTTTTAAAAATGATAATGCAAGCATTGCATATTACTAGTATATGAGGGAAATAGTAAAATTTTGACGAGTTGACCTTGACTTTTGACCCCCTGACCATTAACCCATGACCCCTAAATTCCTTATATAATCCCTGCCAGTCAGTACATGTGTATGTACCAAGTTCCATGAAGATACATTGAGCCATTTGTGAGAAAAGTGAAATTGTAACATTTTCACCTAATCTTTGACCTTTTGACCTTTGACCTTATGACATGAAACTCTCTCTGGAGAATCGTTATGCAGTAGTACATGTCTACACTAAGTTTCAAGAAAATACCTGTGGGTATTGCATGGATATGGGGAAATAGCAACATTTTTACCATTTGACCTTGACCTTTTCACCTTTGACCTCTTGCCAATGTCACTTAAATCTACTCAACTTATTGCCATATCATACATCATCCTTGGACCAAGTTTGGTGAAAGCTACTTCATCCAGTTTTGAGTTATCACGTAAAAAGATAAATTTTAGGATTTGACCTTGATCTTTGACCTTTCACCTCTGTCCGATCAAGTAAATGTCCCACCATACATCATCCTTGGACAAAGTTTGGTGAAATTTGCTTGATCCAGTCTCGAGTTATCGCGTAAACAGATACGATTTCATGATTTGACCTTGACTTTTGACCTTTGGCCGATTTCACCCAAAATCTAATTAAGTAATTGCCCCATCATAATTTATACTTGGACCAAGTTTGATTAAATTCCAGTCAATATTACTTAAGTTATCGCGTAAACGAATGCGGACGGACGTACGGACGGACGGACAACCCGAAAACATAATGCCTCCGGCACCACTTCGTGGCGGAGTCATAAAAAAGTATTGAAGAGTAATAATCGACCGTAACTATCTGCCTTACGCAAAGCAACATAGAATCAAAACGGCAATAGACCAGCTCTAGATTTATCCTTTCTAACATCAACTTTAGAAAATAAACGTAAACTTTACAACTGAACTGATCTTATATCTCCTGCTTTGATGTACTGTTTGTGATTTGTTTTTATTGTTTATACTTTTGAATTGTAAATTATTATGAATTTTATGCAAGGACCCAATGAAAAACATCTATTGCTGAATGGGTCTTTCCCTGTTGAAATTAAAAAAAAATTGAATGAATGAAAGAACTGTACTGAATCTATGAATACTAACGGGGTGGAGAAGGTTAAGTTGAAAAAGGATATCCCCCTTCCCACATTAGTGGACTTTTGAATTTATTGGACCTAAGTGATAGATCTTGTGCACACTTTATTTTTCTAATAACAAAGCAAGATTTTTTAACATCTGCAGAATTTTTTAGGCAAAGGAATATATTTGTTGCATTTCTAAATTTTTGAATATTTGCAGTTTGTAGAAGATTAAATGGGGAACGAGCCCACCATGGAACAACCTCATCCCCCTTCACACACACCAGGTCACAATCCTCATACTGACAATACACCCGCGCATACCCAGCCGCAACAAAGTATGTAATCCCCTTTTTATTTTTATTCGGTGATATCATTTTTTTTTTGTAATTTGGTATCTGTATTGGATATACATCCACATTTGTTTGTAATGACATTACTGTTTTATTACTAGTATATCATTACATAGACAGGTTTCTGAAGTGATTGCCATGTTTAAGTATATATATCTTTGATTTGATATAATAAAGGCTATGTGCCCATACGTATCTATTTGAATAAGTTTGATTTTACAATAATTATGGTTGATTATGATACAGTATATATTTATTATCACTAATGTTGTATATTGCCATTGTAGATTTCTGACGAAGGGCGAAACCTGAAAGCTGAATATTAAAGGGGGTTTTAGTACGTACAGCTACGTCTCCGGTGCAATATTTGTTGTCAATATAGGCGAGTCACCTTACATCACCCCTCCATGTTTAGGAGTTTAAGCCCATTGCTGCCGCTATATGTATATAGGCCTACATCGAATGTTACTGACAGCTCATTTGGTATACCCCAGGAAGCTATGTAGTGCACTTCTTTAGTTCAGTCGATGTGGCCTGTCATGATTCATTAGTGCAATAGATCCAGTTGTAAGCGTTATTATGTTTGTATGTTACCATATCAAACTATAGTACTCTAGTATAGCTGTTTGTCAATACTAATATCTTCAAGTTGTATAGCATTTCCACGTGTAGTTCTCCCTTGTTTTGTAGAATTTTAATGAGATATAATACTTTATACAAGATACTGGCTCTCGACGTGGTGTTTGTCTCCTACTCGGTGGATCCCATTCAAACATATTTCCCTATGTCATCTTTATCAGTGTCTTTGCCTTTTCGTCTATCCATCGCAGATGTTGATAATAAATTTTTGTTGTGTAAGCAGAAAGTGGTATCTAAAACAAATTGCCCAACTCTGTCAACAGGTGAGTAATACATCTGTTGGTCACAATTGAAATCTTTTAAAAAAGACTTTTACTTTAATGAACTAGTTTTAAAATCTACATCTCGAAAAATTGTGCTTCATGGAATGCAATAGACACAGGGTTACCCACAAATAATACTTTAGCTTGGCATCAAATCTACACGTGGACATAGAGATACAAGATCTAAGTTAACATAATATATGACTTTTAGAGTTCGTATTTTACTTAAGCTGATAAAATAAACAAAAGGTTCTATACTGGGAAAATGGGCGATTTCAGAATGTCGTGCGTGTTTAGGCGAAAATGAGCTGCTTGGCGGAGGTCTGCGCTCTGAGAGTGCTGTTTTGTTCTGATACCATCTTCAAATGAAATCTGCCATTAACCTCACAAAGCTCTATGGTCGAAAATTCGTTAAAGGAACGTCTTTCGCGGAGTTTCCTTAGTTACTACTGTTGTGAACCAATGTCTTCTTAGAGGAACAGAAACCTTCGGCTTTTATTCATTTATATATTCATACACTATGTGTGTGTATGTTTGTGCATATTTGTAGACGATATTGACGTTCATCTGAAATACACTACTGAAAGTCAATGAATAAATCTAATGAATTTGAAACAAACAATGACTCTTGTGTATCTTTTTGATAATTATTATATAATCTCAAACAATGTGATGAAGGTACTGTGCTACCTCCAGTTGTACGAATATAAAACATTATCTGCAGAAACACAACATGTACAAATAATATTTTACATTTTTACATCTATACATCACCAAAGTTATATTGTTTTCCAAGTGATTGCTCGCAACACTTATATTAGAGAGGACGGACCGATCAATGTTCACCGGAGTATCAGCATAATCAAGTTATAGTCAGAAGGGTTTGACTGGTTTCATGTTTGTCTGGGGCTTCTTGTAACTTATCAAAAAAGGCCAGGCTGAAGCACTGTTGCATGAAATTTGCGATTGATTGCCCAATTCTTCAAATCTATTGTAGCTGTTTAATGAGGATGGTCAATCAGTCAACGAATCAGGCAATAAAGGATATGCTTGGCCGAAGTCCAAGAATACATTGGTAGCGTCAAATGACTGTCATACAACACTCTTCTTTTCAAATAGCTTCATTCCTATGATATGTTTCACTATATACAGTATGATCTTAAATACGTTTCTCATCCGAGTGAGCAGAAAGTAGAATAAACATGCACATTGCTCGAAAAAACACACTTTGATCGAATATAAAACCATAGACCATAAACTTATTTCAGTGTATACTCCTTTGAGGGGAGTTCTAAGCCGTAAATACAAAGCATAATACGTGTACTCAGTCGTTGACACAGTAACATAATTTCTTTTTCTCTCCAAATCTTCAGCAATGCGAAGCAGTTAAAAAAAAAAAGAAAAGAAAAAAAAAAAAAAAAAGAAGAAGACTGCATTACTGCATAGAATGATCAATGGCAGACACTTTTCTTCTGTGCAGACCCCATGCATGCTATACAGTTACATCATTGTTGGACAAATACGGCAATCACAGCAAATTATAGCTCTATACAAGACAGTTTTCTCTTAATTTCATATTGTGGCACTTAACAGATACCAATTCAGTGTTTCCTTTTGCTAAACATAATAAGAAATGGTCTTCAAACGCTTCTAGGAAGACTAAAAAATCAAACCAATCATGACTTAAATAGTTGTGTAAGAAATGAAAAACAAACAACAACAACCATAAACATACAAACATATCTATGAACAATTGTTCTGCGCACCTGCAGAGTGTCATGCAGGTCTTCACACGCATACTATTATGAGTTATCTTATGTATCCAAGAGGTGGAACAAGCCAGTTCGGTGTTAGCTCACGTGCGCACGGTTTCAAAGCAACGCTCTTCCCGACGTAACAATCTATGGAATTCAACAGTCATGTTCAAACTAAGGATGAAGATTGCGTAGGCCAAATTACCAGAATAGTTCGTCAATTAAAACCAGGGAAAACATCCAATTTATTAATTTAGATTGCCAAATACCGCTTTTGCTGTCAGGTGGTTGTAATGGCTGGTACCATTTATATTTTTGTGAAAATTACTTGAATAATCATTTACATGCAAGATGCTAATCTCAGCGAATTTTAAAAACAACAGGCCCTGTTGGTACCAATGACCTCTTTGTGTTCATGCGCAAAGTGGAAATGGCTTATAGTTTGCACAGGATAACATTCTGATAGCATGGACGCCACTACGGACGCTCATGATGTTGGCGCATGATATCGTTGGATAACGTATATTGATTGGTGACAAGTAGTTATGCATTGGTAAGCATCACATATTAATTTTTTTTTTAAGTTTGATTGCCATGCTATACTACAATGCGATATCACTCTGAAACTAAGAAAAAAAAAATGAAGGCGATGCAGTTCTGTTGCATTACCCCTCAGCAGTTGTCATTTCTTTCGGCGTCGGGGTCATGTCCGTGGTTTGGTCACGAGTGGTTGCTTTTTTTGCCATGTAGTCAGGCGTTGACCCGCCTTCAACGTGTTCGGACTCTCCCGTGGGATTGTTACCAGCCTTTCCAGTGATTAACCCATTGTCTCCTGTGAAGTCTTCGGCAATGATTTCCGTGACTTCTTCCGTGACCTCGTTTTCATTTTCCGCCATTGTGGTGGTAATCATGGTCGTTGACGATGCCGTTGCGTTTTGATCGGTGTTCGAGGTTGTCAACGCAGCAGAGGTGGTTGAAGGCGCCGTGGGAGTGGCTGTTGTCCCTGCGGAAGGTGCTGGTGTTCCTGTGGCAGCCATGCAGTTATAAGAGGAAATTATTTTATCAAAGGGAAACCAAAGTTGGAATAGCAAATGAAAAAAATGATAAAATGATAAAATGATAAAAGAAAAAAGTGTATAGTTTTTGTTGCTATAGTTGTTTATTTATGTGTAAATGTTCTTGCTGGTAATTGTCTGATTGTGAATGTTGGTTTTATTTGTCAAATATTATTCAAAAAAATAGACCACTCGGAAACTATGAAAGCCGAACATACGATTCTTATTCCTTCCGATAAGCACAACAAAGTTTTGTAAGACGTAGTAGTATAGGTTTTCCCATCCATTTTCGCTCTTTCGTCTTTCAGTTTCAAAGATTTATTATTCAATTCCGTCCCGAGAAGAACGTGGAACGCAAATCCCAACTTCATTTTCGTCAATTGTCATTGTAATTCGTTTTTCGTCAAACATTTTCAAAACATAGCATTCAAAATCATCAATTGTCATTCAAATTCATCCCTCCCGCGGACGGATTGCAGAATGTGAAGATCAAATTCGTTTTTGTTCACACAATTTCATGAGTTTTTCATTAAAATTAGGTAGATGTTGTCGATTCTTTATTTTGAGGGTGAACCAAATTTAAGCCGACGTATTTTTACTTTGTCTCGTAAATTGTAAACATAATTATGTTATCCATTCTTTGACATTAAACAGGCTACAATTCTACACTTCAAATTTTGTCTTTAATCTTGTTTGCCTAGAAATCGTTTGTCAGCGTTTTCGTATGCGAGACGGTACATCTGTTTGTATCAGTATGTACTCGGATTGCTTGTGTGTGTGCCTGTCTCTGTGGTTCTGTGTGTTTGTGAGGGGGGGGGGGAGGGGTGACACTTGTGTGTATGTTAACTCCTAATGTAAAATTTGAATGGTTATAGCAAAAAAAATACATGAATGACTGGGAAATCACACCGGATAGAGATATGAGACGAATATGAATGAAAATTTAACGAAAATGATGATGATGATGATGATCCACAGCATTTGTATGGCGCCATATATCTGTCACAGAAACATTCAAAGGCGCAGACTCCTCCAAGACAGTTAGCAATTAAATGTCTGGTGAAAAATGTGAGTCTTGAGTGAGGCTTTGAAGTGATCCAGTTTGTCAATTTCACGGAGGAAAGATGGGAGGGAGTTCCATAGGCGAGGAGCAATAGAGGAAAACGCCCGGTCTCCGTATCCCTTGAGATGTGTGATGGGCACCTGGAGAGTGAGGCCAGATGAACGAAGGCCAGGGCGAGACTGCCGTCGCTCAATTAGGGAAGACAGGTATCCTGGGGCCAGACCATGAATGGCCTTAAAAGTGAGAAGTAAAATGACTGACAAAAGACGAAACCAATCCTGCTGTTTTGAGTGCTGCGAGTGAGACTGACGAATTTGAACTGTAAATGACGAAAGTGTATGCCAAAGGATTAGATTGAGTGGACTTTATTTGAAAATGAACGACGAAAGACGAATTTGAAAGTAAGATTGGCCTATTCCCGACATTGCGCGACGAAATTGAAGTAAAAATTTGTGAAATTGAATGAAACAAGTTTGAAAATTAATGGGAAACCTATATTTTTACTTTCTCTCGTAAATTGTATTGGAAAGCAGCAAGCATAATCATGTTTTCCATTCTTTGACATTAGACAGTCTACAATTCTACGCTTAAAATTTTGTCTTTAATCTTGTTTGCCTAGAAATCGTTTGTCAGTGTTTTCGTATGCGAGACGGTAAGTCTGTTTGTATCAGTGTGTACTCGGATTGCTTGTGTGTGTGTCTGTATTTGTGGTTCTGTGTGTGGGAGGGGGGGCACTTGCGTGTATGTTAACTCCTGAACGTAACTAATGTGAACGGTTACAGAAAAAAAAAATATATGCATGACTGGGAAATCACACCGGACAGAGATATGAGACGAATATGAATTAAAATTTAACGAAAATGATTGACAAAAGACGAAATCGATCCTGCTGTATTAAGTGCTGCGAGTGAGACTGACGAATTTGAACTGTAATCGACGAAAGTGTATGCCAAAGGACTAAATTGAGTGGACTTTATTTGAAAATGAACGACAAAAGACGAATTTGAAAGTAAGATTGCCCTATTCCCGACATCCCACGACGAAATTGAAGTAAACATTTGTGAAATTGAATGAAAAAAAAAATGAAAATGAATGGGAAAACCTATAATTTCGTCTGGTATGCATTTGATAAAGTTCACTTTCGCTGTCCTGGCAGTGAATGAAGAGGACAGATGTGTCTGTAAGAATATCTTGTTACAAAACTTATTAACTGTAGTAAATGTCAGCTGGCAACATTTTATTACTAAAACAATCGGCCGCGACTTGTCAATCCATTCTGTGTAAGATTTGGCGTTGCTAGGTCTGAAATGGGAATGAAATAATCAACGTTTAAAAAGAAATATACATGAAGATTAAGTGTATCCACATAACACAAATCTGACTTGGCAAATTATGAAATTGAATTGAAATGATATGAAATTGATTGACTAAAACCTGCTTATCAAATTCATATTGCCCAATAGTCGATGCACTGAGATATCATGTCCAAGCAGTAACTCATGTTCCATACAGGTGAGCATTCATTGAACATTGGTAATGCAGGATGCTAGAACAGAATCTTACTTACCTGCTTCAGTGCTCGGGGAAGCTGTTGTCGGCAGAACTGTCACAATTTCGACAGCAACCCAAACTGTTTGATGCAAGGGAGAAGAAATGGCAAACATAGGCTTAGTCAAGCACCATTTCAACGTAAGAAATAACTCGAGCGTATACACATTATGAGAAAACAAAAAAAAATATATTTTTTGTGTCTCACATTGAACTTGAATATTACGTATGTTATGAACAATATAATTATTTGTGTAGTCATGCATTAAAAAAAAGAATGGATAGCGGTTTTAAAGAATGCGCAGTCCTTTTGTATGACAATGTTGGAAGAGAAATTTATTTTACAAACATTTCATATTTTTCAAAGTTGTATGGATGTATATGAGACAATCATTATAGAAAGCGAGGATTGTATTAAAAGTCATATAAGTAGCAAAAAGATAGGCAAAATACCTATCATACGAGCGAATTATTGTAATTTCAATACAGACGATTTCTGATATGATATAGATATAGGTTTTGTCATTCAATTTCATAGTTGAAGAATTCATTTGCGTCAAATTTGATCAGGCATCTAAATCCTGTCATTTAAAATCATGTTTCTTTGTTCAAATTAACTAATTTGGCAACCGATTGTGCATTTGCGCATTCTAATTCAACGAATCGGCATACATTTTCGGCAATTGTTATGCAACTTCGTCTCCACTTGTCGCTACCTCTTTCCAAGCATTCAAATTCGCATATGTGCAAACAAGTTCATAAAAGTGTCATTCAAATTAAGCCTCTACGATGTCCACTACAAAGAACATTACTTGTACTGCGTTTTAAATTGAATGTTTAATACGCCCACATGTGAATCACACAATGATGCAAATAAGTATGTGAAATTATGATCACAAAGCAGCGTGTTGATTATAATCATGATAAAGCTGTCAAATCAAAATCGTAATAAAGATGTAAATTAGAGATCAATTAGGACATGTGATGGCATAACGGAATGATAATTTTGTATTGAAGTTTGCGTAACATGTTTAGCAAAAAAAAAAAGAAAAAAGATGTTTAAATGAACAAATGCTGGTCATGATGATGAAATTTTAGATAAAAAGTAAAAGTCTCATTCAGTGATTACCTGGATATAATCACTCTTGCTTATTTGTCAAGTATATACATGAATTACAAGATTAAATGCTCATATTGTAACATTTGCTTTCTCAAAAACAAAATTGAAAGTGCTTTTAAGTGCTTATCGAGCTCATCGCGCGAATTTGAATGCACAAATTGGGAAATCCACGCCCAAACACGAAACTGAACCCTTACTTCCGAATTTGAACTTGTGGCCACTTCTTTGGGTGCCTTAAAACGAATATCAAAGCACTAAACGTAAAATCGTTTTGCCAAAGTCGGTGCACCGCTTCAAACATAAGAATTTGAATGCATATAATATGAAAATGAATGAGAATTTTACGAAATTGACAAGGAAAACCTAAAATATCTAAAGCTATATACATGTAAACAACATTGATATGTTGAACCCCTCTACGTATGTAATTGAGAGTCTGTCTCCAAATGAACATGGTGAATGGCTAAGCGAGATATCTTGTGAGCGATTATGACCCAAACTCCACCAAGGTAGTACTCAATACTGCCAAATGTTTGGGATCGCCTTTATCAACACGCAGAGATCAGCAAAGCAGTATCTACTGAACGCGTTTTAACAGAAGGGTTGTCGGGGTAACGTTGGGGTAAACTGAAGTTGGCTAGGGTAACACACACACACACGCACGCGCGCGCGCACACACACACATACACTCACACCTGGTTTCTGCTCTCCTTTTGTTGTGTGTTTGCCAAATATTGAACACATTTTAACCCAACCTTACCTTCCCCCCCCCCCAAAAAAAAAAAAAGTAGTATGCTGAAATAGGTGGTTGACATTTTCACTAAAACAAAACCAAGGAGGGTAACGCTGAATCTGGTATAGATAACAAACAAAAATAATGTGGTATATATAAGCACAATGAAGATTACATACTTCTCTTCATGGCTGTTACGTCGTGTGTAAATGGCTTGTTCAAGGTGAAAATTATTTAACTTACCACCTGACACTTCGTATGACTCCACATCCACTGCAAAGTTGTCCAATTCGCCGTCCTCCACAGCATCGCTAATAACACCCGATACGACGTCGAGGGTTGATGTTTCAATCTGCGTCACCTGTTCTTCGGCGGACAGTGCCTGGCTATCGTCGGAGGTTGTTCCATTGGAAACCACATATGGTTGATTCATCTTCACAGTGAAAAGAACGATGACACTACCAGCCCTGCAGCATTATGGCACAATTTGGAACAATCTGGTAAATTATCAACATTTACGAATGTTTTCAAGCCCATTATATTGGACGTAACTAAATATGGACTCTCGCTATTCCATTTAACAATTACACTAAAGACTAGCTTTGTTAAAAACAAATAATGCCACTTTACCATACAATAGTCGGCAAAATCCTTGGAAATCCAATAACTAAAAAATAGCGTTATTATTTTTCAAAAGCGATGATGATCCGCTTTCTTGTCACGTTTTCTCACATTCGTTAACTATCATTCATCTTTCGCACAGTCGAATTTATGACTGTGATTTATTATGTGTTATGTTCTGTCGGGAAAAAATGAAAATAGAATGAATTGAATTGAAATGAAATGAAATGAATTGAACTGAATTGAATTTGATAGCATCAAAGGGTTTGATTTTTTTTCTTTTTGGTACTGCCTGTGCGTATATGTACACAGACGCTTGTACATGTTTCTGTTGAAATCATTGATTTGCAAAACGACATTTGGCAAACGGTAAGTACAATTTTATCTCACTTTATTTGGCATATAAAACAGATATGGGCTAAACTCTTGCGTGGCTTATATAGGGATATACCATTGCCTAAAATTATTGTCACTGGTTGTCCGATGCAATGGAAGTATACAGAGGTCTATGGCAGTGCGTGATGTGTCAAATATCAGTCAGTATCGCGATCGACTCAGTAACATTTCATTTAAAGCTCCTCGGGTCATGGCATAGATTTTATATAAATCTGGGTGATAATATCAACAACATCCCGCAAAGCATTCTATATATGTATACTATAACAGCTGCAAACATAATCCGTCGCCAAAATGCCTCCACATTATTCTGAGCTCTCTATTTCCCATTTCTGCTGACACAAAAGAGATCTTTCGAGAAATACTTATTTCATTGGCTGCGTTTATCAACTTTCCCCTGTTTAAACGGCTTTCGATAGCCCTTTCGATAGCCCTTTCGAAAGCCCTTTCCATAGCCCTTTCCAAAGCCCTTTCCAAAGCCCTGACTGCCTGCACTATTAATGTGCCGCTTGTTTTATAAGAAGGGACGGCGAAAAGCAATTAATAATCATAACGATATATCTTCCTTTGAGAGTGACGAGTCATGATGCAATGCCACATGAATCAATTGTCTTCCTATCTGTGAGGCAGCTCCAGTTTAGCACATACTTCAAATATTTCTGAGTGGCGGCATGAGACTCTGGCTGCGTTTATCAACTTTCCTCTGTTTAAACGGCTTTCGATAGCCCTTTCCAAAGCCCTTTAGAAACGGCTTCAAAAATAGTTGCGTTTATCAACTCTCTTCGCGAACACGATAACTGGCCTGTCACTGCACAGCTGCATTGCGGAATTCGACCCGAGGAGAAGAGGTCATAATACTAAGGCGTGCATTGTTCGTAACTGCAGTACAATATTCCAAAGCCGTTTTAAAACAGCTTTGCGTTTATCAACTTCAAAAGGCTTTTACAAACAGGTTTCTGAGAGCCTGTTTAGGAAACCTGTTTGGATAGCCACAAATTTGCGGCTTTCCAAAAGGCTTTCCGAAAGGGCTTTCAAAACAGCTTTGTGTTTATCAACTCGTAAAAATTCCTTGAAAGCTGTTTGGATAATCTGTTTCTGCCGAGAAAAGGAGTTGATAAACGCACCCTATGTTTACCGTTTTACTACCAAGATGCATTCTCTTGAGTTTCGTAAACTGTGATCAGCTGGGAAATTTTTGAAAATCGGAAGGAACAATGAAGGGGAACTAGCATCGCTGCGTTCGATTTAATCGTCATCATCTTACTCAAATCCGTTCACGACTGTGCTGTTGTACAAAGATGCGACATCACTATTCAGAAAGACGATATCCATCTGAAAAAGAAAGTAAATAGATATTGACAATAGTAGGCCTATGTACACATTTGCGACATAATCATGAAATTTGTTGATCGATGAGCTGAAACAGGCGATAGAAAATGCTTGATGTAAATGGAGAGAAAATGGAAAGAAAAGTCGCTCATGCATAATCCCCTTTTCTAGATTCAGCAAACAGGAAATCTTTCACTGGAAGTTTACGATAAAACAAGTACATGTATATGACACCTGTTTGGAACTATAGAAAAATCAGCAACATCAAAAAAAAAAATCACAATTTAAAGAAGTTGTAGAAATAAATGTTCTATTCCAAGTACACATTGCAGTCATATGAAAATGTCGTGTACTTTTACCATTGCCCAAGACGCGTCTCCAGGATTTTGCATGAACATCATGTTGTTACATTATCTTCATATTTCGGTATTTGTTTGTTTCTTATGATGGAGGGCTGCAGGCCCGGGGTCAAGAGTGAATAGGACCTCAGCTCAAACGTTAAGAGTCTGAGGACGAAACCTTTGTATGCGTTTGTCATGGATGTTATGATTTTGTCCCCGATCTTTTTTAAATCTATTTAAAGACAAAAGAAGTGCCCCCCCCCCCCCCCGCTCTGCGCCAATGCTGTATATTATAACCAGAGAGGATATAGCAGACTAATACAAGGACTACTTTAACGCCCCTCTGGGACATTTGAAGACAGCTCGAGTCTAGAAGATCAGAAGTTGGGAAGAGTTGAAAGGAAAGCTAATTCTAGTAAGGGAAGTGTCTCTTCAGACTTTTGCTTACGGAGGAAGTAAAATTGCTCTCCAGTTCCTGGTACTCCGTGGAAGAAGAATCATTGTAAGCAGCTATGAATGTCATATTGGTCAGTCTCAGGGTAGCATTGATTTGCGCACCGCCGACTGTCGAAGAAGAAAGAAAGATTTTAAATGCATGATATTAAGGAATATCAGAAAACCTCTTATCTGTCAAAGAGTGCCAACATGGTTTAAAATAAATTCAGTTTAAGTTGTAACAATCCCTTGTCATGTATAACAAGACTGACATGTCAGTTAATATAGATCTCATTTTTCTCAATCTCAGAGTATTTGTCTCTAATGATGTCTTGACCGTTGTCATTCATTTAATTATTCTTATTTGTGTCTCAGGTTGCGTTTACCTGTTGTCCATACTTTGTTTCCATAAATCTTTTTTAAAAAAAGCTTTGGAAAAAAAAATCTCAAAGTACATCACATGTTAATTACGTTGTATGATAGATCCAGTACCTCAATCTCCATGCTTTAAAGAACAATTTCACCTAAATATGCATGTGGATTGAATGAATGCATTAATATCAGTAGAACACATTAGTGAAAGTTTGGGGAAATTCGGGCATTCCGTTCAAAAGTTATAGATCTTTAAGGTATCTGCGCAGTCACGGCTAGATGAGAAGACTACAACAGTGTTTTATGTCATGTGCGTAGAATGATATAGGAAAATATAAAGAGAATTTCGCAAAATTTCATTTGTTGAAAAAAGTGCACATTTTCTCGACTTGCCACTAACGTATATTAAAGGTAATATAATTCCCCCTACCTTCTGAAAGAGACAAGTGAAGTGTTCCCTGATTATGCAAGGAAATATGTTTAATTTCCATACGTTTTCTTTATATCGTAATACATCTGTGACATCACAAGCTATAGTAGTCTTCTCATCCAGCCGTGACTCAGCAGAAACTTCCAAATTGCATAACCTTTGGACGCACTGTCCGACTTTCCTCAAACTCTCACTGATGTGTTCTGCTAACATTGCCACGTTCACTCAATCCACGCGTCTATGAAGATGAATTTGTCCTTTAATCAGTATTTTCTCAGCTGTTCAATTTACCCCGCTCTGAACAACTTTATTCTTTGTACTGGAACTTATCATTTTTGTGTAATGATGGAATTTACCCAAAAAAATATAAGGGTTTCGTCTTATTTAAGCTTTACTTCTGTTAATAATTATCTTTTTATCCAGTGTATAGCTACAGCCTCTTCAGTGTAAATACTGTTCTACCAGAGGACCCTCCCATCATTAGTGTTGCCAGGTAGGCCCCTACCCATTTATACATCTGGGTCGAGAGGGACATGGTCGGCAAAAACATCTTGTCCCAGAGCGTAAACACAGGACGGGATTCGAACTCGAGTCTTCCGATATTATTGAGAACCAGGAATTTTATCCACTTTGCCAAAAAGCCCCAACGGCGCTACTGAAAGTCACTATCTTAAGGGTTTCTTTGAATTATTATCATTGACACATTTCGTGCTGTTTCCCACAATCGTCATAATTCCCATCACAATACGTGACCAAACCTTTTGCGGGGTGATGAGTGTATGTTTCAATGGTTCGATGGTGTAACAAAACTAAAACTTACCAACATTGACATCAATTTGCATTTGTGCCGACGTCGTTGGGTCTGGTACTTCGGTTACCGCATCTACAAGGCAGACAAATAAGTAGAAGAAAATAGAAGAAAGTCTTTTGAAACGGCAGCCCTAGGCCTATATGTATGCCGCCTCTTTGAAAATACGACTATAAAAGAATTCAGTCTATTTCAATTATCACCTATCTATCGGTCAAACGTCATGGGAGGAAGAACTAAATACCGCATGATACAAGCTTGTCGCAGAACAATTAAGAAACAAGCAAAGGCGAAACGAATGAACAAACGTAAGAAAATACTAGAACGTGCAAAATATATTCAATTTAGAATATTGACTTATCAGATCATCAGATATAGTAGTTTTTACATTGCACTGGACACGTCGATGGTTGTGTTATGTGGCTATAGCCATCTCAAATGGATCTGCAGTCTTTCTATTGTATCAATCGCAAAAGGTCATGATGTTACTCTCTTTGTTCCGCAACTTGATAAATCGAAATAATTACGTAGATGAAAATCTTACATCGTATTGACAGTTAAAGATGGGTTGCTTAATTACATAATAATCGAAATTTGATAGAAAGTTTGACTTCCATTGATACAGCAAGGACAAGTTTGTAGGAATGTAATAATATCATAACAAACTGAGATACAACGTTTTATAGGAAGAGCTCCAGGGACAATGGCGTAGATATGGGGCGGTCGACCCCTGCCCCTTGGAAGGCGAAAAAGAGCAAATTAAGTTGCGTGTATGCATGTGATGAGTCGTCTTTCAACCTTTTCCAAAGTAAGATTATGGCAATTTGTATCATATTATTAATCAATACACAAGGCAATCGTCGGGGACTAGTGGATAAGCACCAGACAAGAGAATCCTTTCCTACTTTTTCTTCTTTAAGCAATTTTTCCTTTTCCTGTTAGGAGAAAAAGACTATACCACAATCTTATAGTGAGGGATGCACAAACTAAGGCAAAACGTATTTGTCAACCCTGTGATTTTAGTTTACGCAAGCGTATTTTCACTATTCTTTAATAAATATGTAATTTGCAAGTGATCGATAACCTATCACGATTGTAATATTCCTGATACACACTGGAGGAAATAACATTGTTGAACATAATGCTCTTACATGAATCTTTTATTCCCTGTCTTTCACACTATTCCTCTTTGTATTAAAATTATTATTTTGATGGTTAGACAGTCATATCCAGTATCCAGAGTTACTCTAGGTTTCTTTTGTCGAAATCGTTAATATGCACTGAAATCGCAGAGGTTCTTAAACGATAGGTAATTGGTATTAAAGGTATTTGAATTATCTTTAAATTTATCGAAATGTCAAAATAATGATTGATTCCAGACACTTGTCACTGCTACTGTGCACCATATCGTTGAATTTCCAAATTTGCAAAAGCTCCTTTGTGTGAGAGGATGACACCCCCTCCCGCACCCGCTCCCGCCACTCCTCCATAAACTTGGGACCCTATGGAGACGCACAGCGAATTAAGAGGTGACATCAGATACAAAGTAATAACATGCACGGTTTAGCCATTCACATTGTCCCTGGATATTATTGTTTTTTACACTGTTCTACTGACAAAAGAAAATACAAATATTCCACCCAAAATGTGTGCCAGATCGTTAAATTCCGATGCTAAAAATGCAAAAAATTCTTCGCGCGGTGGTAGTTGTGGGGGGGGGGGAGGACCACCCCTCTCCCCCTTCGGACCACCTAGGCCTACATAAACGTAGTATGCGGTGAAGACGCAAGCAGTATACTGTACATATGAAATTGCAATGAAATTGATATGTCAGAATGTTCTGCAGGTATATACTCGTAATTCGAATTAAGGGTTATTACTGCGCGACGCAATTCAGCGATACGTGATAGACATCTGGTTCGTTTAAAATGCCAAAGATCATCAGGCAGCGAAGTACGCTGTAATGTCAACGCACATTTCTTTTTTTTTTATGAAGGGTTGTGAAAATATTCAGTAGGTAAAAAGTGATTTCCAGCAGAAAAAAAAAAACATAATAAAGGAGTAATATAAAGACAGAATGCACTTGAACAGCCATTTCTATTGAATATATCAACTCAGAATATCAAAATAGTTATGATATTTTGGTTTAGGCCATTCCAATATTAGCAGGACTTCGATAGTCTTGAAATAGTACACAGATAAACCTTTTAGTTGTAGGTTTACAAAATAATTTAGAATGATGTTCGTTATTCCGAAAGTTCGTAATTTCGAAAATGAATTAAGGTCCGTTAATCAGAAGTAAGGTTTGTTAAACTGAAAATGAAAAGAAGATGCGTACGAGTTAACGAACCTTCGGAACAACTAACCTTATTTCGTTTTCGCATTAACGAATGTTCGGAATAACAACAATTATCTCATTTTTGGAATTACGCACCTCCGAAAAAACGAACTGTAACCAATAAAATGACAGCATTATCTGTCAAGGACGATAATGAAGATGCATCTTCATGCTTATGAAGACATTACAATTTTAATACATGGCTTATCAAAATTGAATTTATAGCATCTCAATTTGATTTGCTTTGCTGTTTTTTTTTTTAAACGGTGCTTTAAAGGTAGAACCACATGTTATTCACGCATAGTATTAAATTTTTGGTGCAGCTTAGGGTAAAAAACCAAAAAAAAAAAAATGTGAATGCTTTTAGCTTTCCCAGAGGAAACGTGTCGCTGTGTAAATATGGTGAAGTTTTTTGTTTTGTTTTGTTTTTTGATTTTTTTGGGGGAGGGTCCTCAATCTATTACCTTCTTTATTTATGTGTGTGTGCGGGTGTGCGGTGTGTGTGTGTGCGTGTGTGTGTGTGTGTGTGTGTGTGTGTGCATATGTGAATGCATGCTGCGATAAAAAAAAATATTTAAAAAAATCTAAAAAATTTTTAAAGCCGTGTACGACAGCGAAGACTTACTTATACAAAGAATCCTCGAGTATTACCGACCTTTTCACGGCCCTTTAGACGTTGTTCTTATTTTAACTTCATTCGAAACTTACAAAATTATGCATTCCTGTCTTTGACAGTTGGTGGATCAGAAGAAATTCGAGCTAAACGAGTAAAGATTACAACAGCCGTATGTAAGTCTCGCAGCTTCATAGTTTTTTTTTCTTGATATTCTCGAATAGTATGATCGCAAAGATACCCTAACCTCATAATTTGTCACTTCACCGATGTAAACTATGATACTTTAACAATATCGTGAAGATGTATATCAACGTTATGAATTGTGGGATAGATTACTCTAGGACATGTCTCTGATATTCAAATAAGGTTGCAAGAAAACTTAACACTTGAAACGACAGTCATTTCTTCGTTACTTTCCAGATGCCATGTAAGGGACCTTCAAAACTTTCTACTTAATGTAACATTTCCCACTGGTTTCGTGAATTTCATTTCTGATGAAAGAAAACATCGGGAACTTTAGATTAACCTTGCCTATAATTGCTGCAATCTAGTCTTGTTAAATCATTATTTTCATCGTCGTTTTACCGTCCCCTACTGGAGACGTAGGGTGGGATTTCACGGAGCACGCGAACGATTTGCGAAGGACGCGAATGACAAAATCCAACATTCGGAAAAGTTTTTCTCCGAATGTTTTTGAAGCCGAAAACTATTCTTGCGCAATTTGTGCGAAGTTCCCACGACGTATGTGCGATTGTCGTGTGTATCATTGCTAAAGTACAGCATGTTACGTACACGAAGAACACGCGACGGAAATGCGAACAACGAAACATTTTCAATAATCATGGGAGAAAATGTAGCAAGGAGAGGTGGAAGCAAGAAAAAAATCAACTCAAAAAGCTTTCTTGAGTTGATTTTTTTTTCTTTCCTGTATTTCTCCTTTCTTTTTCTCTCATTTCTCTATCGTGTGTTTGCCTACATTTTTTTCCACCTAGGACGTATCTCCACTAGTAAAGCATTCGTTCCTTTTTTTTTTTGCAGTTCCTCCAACACATAATCTCTATAGTTCAAATGAAATTTACATACTTAAAGGGAAGGTAAACCCAAAGAACAATGTGGAGTGAGTGAAAGCAGCAACATTAGTAGAACACATCAGTGAAAGTTTGAGCAAAATCGGACAATCGATGCAAAAGTTATGAATTTTTAAAGTTTTGGTGTTGGAACCGCTGGATGAGGAGACTACTAGAGGATATGACGTATGAGTGGAC
The DNA here is from genome assembly GCF_040938485.1 of Diadema antillarum. NCBI lineage: Eukaryota > Metazoa > Echinodermata > Echinoidea > Diadematoida > Diadematidae > Diadema > Diadema antillarum. Next base: position 102,893 of record NW_027271962.1, on the reverse strand, counting down.
AACAATACAAAGAAAATATAAAGGAAATTCAACAAAAATTCACTTTTCTAGAATTATGAAAGAGCAATGGACCAACCGCTTTCAGAAAGCAGGAAGAATAATTGCTACCCTTAACATATGTCAATATCAAGTTGATGGAATTTGTAATTTTCATGAAAAATGGATTTTTGCAGAATTTTCTTTATATTTTCTTGGTATTGTTGTCCACTCATACGTCATAACCTCTAGTAGTCTCCTCATCCAGCAGTTCCAACATCAAAACTTTAAAAATTCATAACTTTTGCATCGATTGTCCGATTTTCCTCAAACTTTCACTGATGTGTTCTACTAATGCTGCTGCTTTCACTCAATCCACATTGCTCTTGGGGTTTACCTTCCCTTTAAGATTGATTTCAAGTGTATTCTGCGATTTTTTTTTTTGTATATCAAATATTCTTTCTCTTTGCTAGTCTTTAATTTCTTTCGTTACTATAGTTGTTAATATTTAATTGTTTGATGTTTAGATGTATACTACGATTTTTATTTGTAGAAAACGTACAGGGCATACATCCCTCAAACGTGCGCTAAACGTTCGCGAGAATGTCTCAAAAGGTACGCGAACAGTTCGCGATTACGTCGTAAAATGATCGGAAAAACTTCGCAGATTTCGCGTAACATACGCGAGACATTCTCCGAAGTTTCGGAGTCTGTTTGGGGTTTCACGAACATTTTGCGAACATCGCGCGTGTCTTGCGAAGGTCTTGCGCATATGACGAAGCTTTAAAGACACTTTCGAGAACAATTCACGAGCAAATCCCGACTAAGTGTGCGGAAAAGGTTCGCAAAAAATTTCAAACTTTTTTGAAATTATCGCCGAAGTAAAAACGACATTCGCGAACAATTGACGACGCTTCCGAACCCTCACATTTGTTTGGCGATCTTTTGCAGACTAAAATGCGAATGCTGGATTTTGCCATTCGCGTCATTCGCAAATCGTTCGCGTGCTCCGTGAAATCCCACCCTAACGAAAGAAAAAACTCAAGATCGTTTATCTCAGTATATAGTGAACGCTCTCCGAAGAAATCTGGTGATGGATAAGTCGTGCACTTTGTTTCGATTCCGAACAACAAGAGTATTTATTCACTCTCAGTACTGGAAGCCTACAAATTTCGCGCTACCCTGGCAATGCGTGCTATGTTTACCCGGGTTCGCAGGTTACTATTGACACTCTCTCCTTGGTTTTGCACAATTGAGCTGGGACTATTGTCTGCAGATTTGATGGTAGGACTGTCAGCGACAAAGGGAGAGAGAGAAACGAAAGGCAAAGATTGCTCCTGGTGCAAGCTTGAAAGGTCTTACAAATATTCAAAGAAAGTTCTTACAATATGCAAATACTGGTCGTTCTGTTTTCCTTTGTTGAATCAAAGTGTCAAGATGCTGAACCAGTCCACGGTAGTTGACTTTTTGTGACTCGGGAGGCTATAGAGAGAGTTTTGGAGTGCCGCCACGAGGACGCCATGTTACTTTTGGAGTCATGATGTTAAATAGGTCACATACCCATTGCCACTTCGTAGTCAAGGCAAACGAGCAAATGATTTCCCTTACTTCTATTCGATGTGCTAATAACTTCTCAAATCATTAAGATACAGATTAACATTCTCGAATTCATTGGCGTGTAAAGAGAACGATACATGATGAGAGGTTAAACGTTCATGTTTGAAACAAGGACAGGGTTTACGGTGGCACTCCATAGTTTCACGCAGACCAACAAATATCAATGCTAGTATCCTTTTGAGTTTACTTTGGTGTGAAGAAGACATTAACGCATTGCTTTTAACTTTTCTGTTTTCCAAATCATACCCAAAGACTTTCTTCTATTTTCCACTCATAAACATTGTTTGCACATGAAGATTCGATAGTTTTGATGTCAATTCTATAATGATGATGTTATATTTATATTTATGATGTTACTTTGCAAAAAGTTTAATTGTTATGCTACTCTAACTTAGTTTACGAATGAGCGACCGTCGATGATTTGTCGTAATTATGTCAGATGCTCTGCACACTAATCGTATGTTATACATAGCTTGTACGAACCAACAAGGGGATTACATGTCTAGAAATAGAAATAACAATAATAATGATAATAATGATAATAACAATGATTATTATTATTATTATTATCATTATTATTATTATTATTATTGTCATTATTATTATTATTATTATTATTATCATCATATTTTTATTATTGTAATTGTTATCATTATTATAAAAAGAAGAAGAAGAAGAAGAATTATAATAATAATTGCATTTATAAGCTGCTTTGTACGGGTGTTTCTAAGCGCACTTATGCTCTTTGTACAAAAAAAACAAAACAAACAAACTAGTAAACACAATAACCTATAAGGATAATGCGAAACCAGAATAGTAGTAACGACTAGGGAAAAAATACATCTAAGTGATATGATAATAATGATAACCCCAAATATTAGAATATAGTGTGATGAAAGCTGTTGACGAAATTGTAGCACTATGAAGTATCACCTGTAAGATCCCCGTGGACAAAATTCATTCGTTTTTAAATAAAAAGATTCTGTGTGATTATGTGGGCTGTCATTGGGGAAGCAATATTTTTTTGACAAAGTAAAAGGAAGATATAGTCAATAAGCGAAAAGGGTGTTCAGACGACATAGTTTAGGTGGAATTATCTCTCTAAGGAGACTGAAAGAGACGTGTAGTCAGTAGCGGACCCAGGGTGCGCCCCCTCCCCCTCCTTTCAGGAATTTCTGGATTCGCCCATGGCAGTAGTAAGGAGAGTGTGTCGACGAGGGTACAAGACGGCATCAATGATTTGGCCTGTCCATCAGTATTGTGATAATACTTGAAAGAGATTTGTGCCTTTAAGGATTTGTAACCGTACTCACGTGTAACCATTATCTGGGCCTGGGGCATTTCAGTCACCAAGCAACACCACCAATCCAAGTACAGATTTGGGATTTTCCAACCCTGAAGCAACCTTCTGAAAAATTGTATTGCTTACTCAATGACGCAGGATTGATTACCAATAATTACCGGGATTGATGACTAAACACTTCACAAAGTAGCACTGCTTGTCGTATGTACCATAGAACTATCCATAAATATACTCTATAGATAATTTATGAAAACATAATAACGTAGACTAATAATTCCTGTTTTTATGTTTATTTCCAAAGCTGACTTTTCCATTTAGGTCATGAGAAGTGCTCCTCATACTTCGAGCAGCCGAAAGATGAAGAGTCATTCCCTGGATTTAACAAAGAACTTTCACACTCCTCTTGTACTGATCCATACCTGTGACAGCAACATTTGAGCCAGGCCTCTCTGTGAAAGAGAAATAGAGAAATGTACAATTTATTATTAGATTAGAGACAAATAAGTTGTCTTACGACCAAAGAATATCTTTTCTTCTGATAACAGAGAGAAAAAAAAATCATAGATAAATGAAACAAATCGTGCAACTCGTGCACTCTTCATAATGGTTAATTTCATTTTGTTCACACAATTATAATTCACCTTTAAGTGGGGATGTTGCCAAAATACGTTAAAACATGTACAAATTGAAAAGACGAACGAATTTTCGTTTCCATGAACAATCACTTCCAACGTCAAATTGCAGTTTCTTCTATACTGCTTGAGCTGATAATGATATCTGACAGGTTTAAAGCCATTGTTTCTTTGTTGTTGCTTTTTGCCTTGTCCTTCCTCTGTTTTGTTTTGTTTGGTAAATGTTGTTGATTTTTTATATTTTGATAAAACTGTTGAAGCGCTCGTTTAGGAAAAGCGCTATATATCTATTGGTCATCATTATCATTATTATATCACATTATGTCGTGCTATCAACAAATTCGTTTACATCCGCGTTTCCTATGATGCTTACTTTCTTGGAAAAGAAATCAAATGTAAAATATTTGCTTACCTAATATCAAGTACACAGTGAGACCTGTAACACCAACGATCAGAACTGTGATGACAAGCGCGATGACAAGCCATGTTGACGACGATATCCCCCCACTGTCACCCTTGCTCGAATACACTAACTCGCCGTTATCGTTGACAGGATGGATGCGAGGATCACGACGCGGGCTCAGACGTTCTCTCGATCCACGATGTGCTCTACCTCGCCCCGTGGTTACTAGGTAGTCGTCTTCATCTGGGAAGTCAGCGTAGATGGAATAAGGATGCACGCGCTGGTGAGAACCCGAAGGCGATGAATTTCCCAAAGAGCCCTTACTTCGCCTGGGCGATTGCTCCGTCGGCGTCCATGCTTCTCGCCTATTACTAGTCGGGCTAGGACCTCTGCTCCCATCGCTGTTGAAGAAAACAAAAATCAAACATAAAATCAATCCCCTCATACTCGACTAACGCGTCATTTACCACTGGAGACACTGATAACCTAGGTCGTGTTAAAAAGATGATATGCAGAGTTAACCGTCGATGTAATCTGCTTGATATTGACAAAACATCGACCCATCACTATCATTTGGTGTAAACATAACTTTTACAGGTGAAAACAATGTTTCATCCCATCTATTTTTCACATCAGATACTGGAATGTATTTACGTAAAAGCGAGGATTTTTATGAAAGTTTTGACAGTATCACAATGTATATCTGAAAATCGAAACTAAATAGAGAGAATGACAATAGCCTGGGGTTCACCTACAGTTATATCTGGTTTGGAGTACGTGAGAATCAGTTATCTAATCATAATTTTCTTATAAGGAAGGGGAAATTTTAAGTTTTTGCTAATATTTATGATCGAGGACACAGAGGTAAATCTGCTTGACTGTCTATAGAGGGTTTCATGGAACAGCTACATGTACACAAAATGCTTCCTTTTCTCCTTCTCTATTATGTATATTATCAACTGTCCTCATGATTTATTCACTCTATTGTATGCTTTGCAAGCGATTTTATAATTCAACTTGGCTGACAATACTTATTTTCTTCAATTTGTCTCCCTCTACAAAAAAAAATCAAAAAAAAATCGCAACTGCTGATCTGTAATTCAGTAAACATTTCAGAGAAAAGGAATCACGGGACTCGAACCTGTCATCTACTGCTTTCCGGGTAGCGACTCTACCACCAGGCTATCCCTGTTGCATATCCCTGTCCCCTATTGCCTATCGGTAATGCACGATGAACTTGGAACAAAATACCCAAGATCCCCAATTCCGACATGTTTGTTGAATCACAGATCAGCAGTTGCGATCTTACATATTTCATTTGCAGGGGAAGACGAATTGAAGGAAATTCACACCTCAACCTTTACCCCTCTGATTTATGTTCTTTCTCTCATGGATTCCATGACCGCCTTGGACTACTTTAACATAACAGTGTCGGAATTTCGGAGCTTGGGTATTTTTCAAGTTCATCGTGTCACTGCCGGCAGCCTTGTGTTAGTGTCGCTGTCCTGAAAGCAGTATAGATGACAGGTTCGAGTGCCGTGGTTCCGGTTTTTTCCGACACGTTGATAATTTACAGATCAGCAGCCTTACAAATTTCATTTGCAGGAGACAAATTGAACTAAAAAAATCACACCTCAACCTTCACCCCTCTAATCAATATTCTTTTTCTTTCAGTACTACTGTTTCGTGCAGACGACTGATAATATGCGTTTTATCTGTGAAAACAATCAAATAATTGATGTTAGAGACCCCATTGAAGTGTAACTCCAGGTGAAGGAATTAATATGCGTTATCTTTTTGGAGTAATTTGAATAATGAAAAACAGTAAGCCTATACTGTCTCTTGATATGATGGAAAATTATGGCATATTCGACCCAAAAAACATACAGGAAAATTGTGAATTATCACCAGTAGAGGACAAATAGTTCAATGAAAGTTTGTATTTCGTAAAAAGGAGAAGAAGGCCAAGAAATGCCCTCCTTCGTAAAAAAAAACGTGTTGTAATGTACAGTTGTAATGTACAGGAACAGTTTCCCCAGTCTCATCACTGAATGGGGTGTTTTACCATCTATTTCTGGACATATTTCTTTCTACGTCTGCAAGGTGGATAATGTCCAAACTGACAGTGGTATGGGAAGTGCGCCAGTAAATCACTTCAAGTCAGTCAGTCTTCATCTCATTTGAAGCCATTCTCTCTCTTCTCTTCCCTTCTTTTATCTCATCTGATTTTTTTTTTCTCTTTTTGATCTAAATAATTATGAATAGTGTTTAGGCAAACCTCCTAAGAAATTCATGTAAACATATTTGTATCTTCTCCAGGAGCAAGTTAGTACATGTGTATATCTTGACTAGACAGTAATATCTTGTCAAGGGTGATAGCCCTAATCCCAGTACATCAATAACATAAATTCAACAGACCCTAACCCTACATGCGGGCTTGCGACACCCGTTCACTGGACAGCAGTTACACCTACCTTCGGACGGTAAGTATTTCCCTTCAACAATTCTTTTTTCTTCTTTAGAAACGCTCGTTATAATTTTCATGAAAAATAAATGAATGCATGAGTAACTCTGAAAACTTACGCATATTCCATTATGAAATTGACAGTTTATAGAATGATTAATCCAGTTTAGATGTCACATGTCCGTGGTAAGGTCCCAAGTCGAAGACTGCATTTCGTGCGGAAACGATAGTGCCTTAGCGCCTCCTTCACAAACCTGTGTCCTCCCGTTTCAAACCGAATGATAACCGAGTGCCAAAAATAGACACGAAGAAATACAAGTGGTTGGCTATGTCTTCAGATCGAGACGTCACCGTTGCTAGCGTCACTCTTTTTGTCCCTGCTTCGGGGACCTATTGTGTGAGAGATGGCACACACTCACACACAATTCACTCCTTCCTCTTTATTTGCAGAGCAACTGAGAGTAGTTATCACGACATATCCTTGTCGGATAGCTACATCCGTCACATTGTCATACGGCTTCCCTGACTGCAATAAAGGAGTATGTTGACGGATATGACAGGGACGTAACTCAGAACAAATAAGTGATTATACTATATATATATATATATATATATATATATATATATATATATATATATATATATATATGATATAAAGACCAAAAAGAAAAAGTGAACACGTATTGCGCCAATGATGAAACGAATTGATATGGCGTAAATGTTTCACTCCAGGTAACTGTGACGAGCATTTTCATCATTTAATGTAGGTCATTTCATGAACTACATCAATGATAAAAACAAGAAACACGTTCTTCATACTTTTTTAATTTTTTTTTCCGGAACTCATTATCACGTATTAGTCTCTACAATAGGAGAAAGGATGAAATAAGCAACATTGTACAAATCTGAATAAACGATGGCAAACCCCAGATGATGAAGTCACGTCTGATGTCAAGTCCAACATAATTCCAGCGTGTGTGATATCAATTATTAAACTAACCTTCTCAACACTTATTTGGATGTTTGAACAATGATAATGAATGAATACAGGCAAAAAAAGGAAACAGGTCAATAATTCGGTCTGTCGGTAATAACTGATGTGTATTTGCCATATTGCATACAGTATACATCCACTTCACACATTGTTATAACAAACATTTAATTTAAGACACGAAAAACATGACGTATGAATACAAGATGTTTTATCATTTCATGACTAAACGTAGCTTGTGAAAAACACACACACACACACACACACACAAACACGTAGTTTACTCTACGCTCTACCACTGCTGCAAAGCGAATATCTCGGGAGGGATAAGTGCCAACTGTTCGGATCATGTTCGCAGAAATAACCAGAACCAACCCCCCCCCCCCCAAAAAAAAAAGACTTTTTGAATACTCAAGCTGAAAATCACTCAGCTGCTTCTTCTAGAAATTTGATTATACTTGTTTGTGTGTATTTGGCAAATTTCACTCTTTCTTAGAATTTAATCGTGTCCTATGTAATAAAAACTCATTGCCTTCATTTCACCTAATCGTTTTAGAGTCACATAATAAGCATGGCTGGCGCCACTTTTTTTTTTCAAAAGTGGAGGGGGGCACTTTCGGGTTTCATGAGCTAACAATTGAACAACAAGCACAAAAAAAAAATCGTCTTCAGCGCAAAAAACAAACAAACAAAAGCTTTACCTCAGTCGAAGGTTTCGTTTTATTCTTTTTTTTATAGTGCCACTTCCGGGGTAAAAAAGTAAAAGGGGTCAAAAGTGGTGACATCCATATTCCTATTTATGGGTGCGAACCCCCCCCCCCCCCCCGATTCCGCCGGCCCTGATATCATGATAATTACCTACAATGTTTTAAGTAGATGAGCATTTAAACTTTTTTGTCCTCGGAATAAATATCTTCGGTAAATGTTTAAACTTCCTCCACTGTGTCTTATGTAGCAATCCTGCTCGTCAATTTTCTGTAACCACACGAAGGACGGAAAATAATTATTTAACAACTGATAACTCTAGCTGATCGAAAACAGCACGATATATACATATTCATTTACATTGAGTCTCTGGCAAACACTTCGTTGTAATTTGTTTGAAATTTACAAATTTACAAGCCTCAATTCAACTTAGAAAGGAATTGCGATGCAGAATTTTTTCTTAGAGCAAAGGCAGTTGTGCTAGATTTTTTATAAATTCCATGTCGATTGTTTTGACGCACAATGAACATTGGTCAATTTCAGCCATATCATACAGTGGTGCACAGTGTTACATCATGATCATCCCTGTAGAATTGTATTAAAATTGTTCTGAAAATAAGAGGAAATGGCATTTCAGAGAAACCAACATAAACATATCATGCTATGAAGGAAGGAAGGAATTGATTGTAACATGTAATTCAATGTAGCAACGTAGCCTAATAATGTGCCATGCTTTCCGTTTATTGTTTTATTTGTTTAATAATCTAGTAGTTTTGAACTGTAAGAATTATATTCCTTTTTTTTTCAACAATCACTACCATGATTATGTTGCATTTTGCATATGATTCCTTAATCATTCATCAGCAAAATGCCTGTAAATGCCTATAAAAAGGGGGGGAAAAAGATGATACCCAAAAATTGAGAATTTTCGATCAAAGCTCGTTAAATGTTCTTATTACAGAGTTTTCTATAGCTTCGGGAGAGAGTGACACCACCTCACGTCGTGTGATCCTTTGTAGTCCCTTCAGTAACTGTTGCCGTTGACACTTCCGTGGTGTCGGCCGTGTTTGTCGATTCAGTGAATGCTTTAGTGGTAGCGTGCAACCGAAAGGCGCCTGTCGTTGGCCCGCCTCCGGTTCCCGTGATGAGGTCTTCATGAGTTGTTACTTCCTCACTGGTCCCAACTGGGGCGGGGGTTTCGGAAGTCGTAACAGCCGTCAACTTTGTTGTCGGGGTTGTTGATGTTGGAACTGTCGTTGTTTGTGAAGTCGCAGTTGTGACTGCAGCTAAGGTTGTCGGTGCGTTGGTAATTGTTGCGGCGGTGTTAGCAACGGTTAGCGCAGAGGTGGCAGCAGCGACAACCTCTTCGGTGACAGCAACCGGAGCAGCGCTCACAATATATGCTCCTGTTGGAAGCGGAAAGGAAATCATTGTGCATAATTATGATTGCATTACTAATACAAGAAATCCCAATAATTTTTAAACTCTCGCGAATCAAATCGTCAGGTGATCATTCAAATCAAGGGATACCTCAACTACGGAGTCTGTCGGTCATTCAGAACACACACAGCAAACAATTTCGTTTTTCAGTATTGAGTCAAAAGTGTTGATAGCACACACACAAAAAAAGAAAAATAATAATAAAATGTAAACACGCAGTGGAATTTGAATGTACTTTGTATGATCTGCCACATACGGACAGTAAGAAGTATACATGTAGATAGCAACATGTTGTCAGAAACCTAATGTGCCTTATTTGTGACTAGGGAAATAAAACAACAACAACGACGACGACTTAACCAAAAAGTACACCGTCTCAGACTTATATTTGCAGTCATTATCAATATCCACATCGTTTTATTGCAAGAGAATGGTAGAAACAGATGTACATCCAGCGAGCTCGAAAGTAATTTCTTTGCCGGCGCTGGATCTATTTGTTTGCTTGACTTTCTGTCTGTCTGTTTGCAATTGATGGGACAAAGAAAAGTTGTGAAAGGATTTGGGGGGATATTTTGAGGGACGATCAGCTTTTGACCAACGAACAAAATGATTATTGATTGGTGGTGATGTAGACTGCCGTCTGAATCTATGAATTTTGTCAATCATACTCCCACCGCGAGAAATGGGCCGCGTCACCATGTATAGCGCGGTTCCTAAATAATGCACAAGAAGTTTTGTCAAATAAAAGAACAAATACAGAGGGACCTTTGAGTCCCATAACGCTAAAGATATTCATCTGCTGTTAGCTTGAAGGACCTATACCTCGATGTTGCGATGTACATAAAATTTACGGGAATATTTATTTCATGTTTTATTACTATTTTTTTAGCTGTTCCGCAACGATCAGTAGAAACGCTCTGCCATAGTGAAGGTCTGTGATCTCCAAGCGTTTCATAATGTGTTCTTTTGCTCTTTTTTAAGGGGGTGAGGAGGAACAGAGCAATCGATCGCAAAGATAAAGTGCGCCACCTAAAGGTTAATGCGCATTAGACTTTTTTCAGCGGTATCGGGACTATTCAAGAATTGACCTTTAATGGTATCATCTCAGAGATGAATTTTGTGATTGATATTACTTCATTTCAAAACGGTTGGCCTATATTCAGCGACATGAACTGATATTATGGTGTTTCATAATAATCATGACCCAGTGCGTATGTGAAATAGCTATTTTTGGCTGTTTCAGTTGATTAATTCAGAAGTATACAGAGATCTAATTCCACCGGAAAACACACACATAAGCACGTATACACACAATTGAGCATCTTGTTTTAAAAAAAGTTACCATATAAATACCCAATTAAGATTTTAATTTGTAGCTATGAAAGCTCACCAATAATGAGTGTTTAGTATTGATTTAGGGGTTGGGAATTAATGACGTGAAAGGAATTTGAGTGATCAAAGAATTAAAATGAACCATCAGAATAGAGCTTTGAGTCGCTTGAATATGAACACCTTTTCATTTATCATTATGATGAAATTTGGCGAGAAAACCTATATTTAAGATACTGTAACATGTATTCATATATAATCATATTGTTTATGACTTTGTACATAATATATGTATTAATAAAAGGATAATGAAACGAAAGAAACACTAATATCTCACTTTATATTTCGAATGATTACGGAAGCTATGTAGATTTCTGTGGCATAAATTGTCATGGCGTTGTTGCCACCGTCAAGAGTTTATCAATGACAAACTGTCGGGATCCGAAGGCTTTGACGACCACTATCAACATTTACATGAACTAAAAAAAAAAAAAGAATTAGTGTAGGAATTGATGTTTTTAGGTGATTTAATGTCACAGTTGGAATATTGCCAATCATTGAATGTGAGTATTAAAAAAATTGTTGTTAGATCACCTTATTATGCAAAGAGAGAGAGAGAGAGAAGAAGAAGAAGAAGAGAAGAAAAAAGAAACCTCAAAGCTGAAGCCTTTCAAGAGAAGCAACTATTACAAAGCCCCCTAGAGAAGCTGCCACAATAATAGGATTTACCCACTACTTCGAGTCTTCTTTTGACTTTAGATGAAACACATCGGTAATACCAGCTTCGAGATGATCTCTGTGCAGTTTTGCCTTCATCAATTAAGCTCATTGAAATTCTTTTCTATATTTTTTCTGGACTACCCCGTTGTACTGTACTGCATGGTTGTTGTCATATTAAAACAGACTTGAACCCAGTGGTTTGAGCTCTCAGAGTCTCAGTTTCTGCCAAAGCGTTTATAATTTGTGCTTTTCTAAAGACATTGGGGGTGCTGTAACTGCTGGTATTTTTATTCTCACTGCACTGCAACTGATTGTTGGATGTCTTTTTATTTATTTATTTTTTTTTTGATATGCAGGTACATGTGTTCTCGTCTCAATACTTCCCCTTGTGCCTTAATGTGTGCCATTTCGCTTTCTTGATTTTTTCAAGCCCCCCCCCCCCCCCACACACACAGAAAAACAAAACAGCGTGAAAGTGGAATGAGTTTTACGAAAGCCAAATATTGATTGTTACCTAGTTCATTGCAGTCAATTAAAGGGGATGGTTAGTTACTGATCAGTGGGAATCAGTGGGAATGCTTGGAGATGATTGTTCCAATTCTTGTGGGATTCATTTAAGAGTACATTATGTATCTATTGTTGTGAGACAATTATTCTGAATGGTCTCATATTCAAGTAATGTGCAGTTTAATGTTTCCAGGTTAGCATGTCTGTACATTGACGGGGCGTTAAACAGCACATTACTTGAATATATGATACTATTCTAAAGCGATTAATTTTCACACAATAGATATATAATGTACTCTTAAATGAATCCCACAAGGATTGGAACAATCATCCCCAGCATTCCCACTGATTCCCACTGATCAGTTACTAGCCATCCCCTTTAAGAAACCGAATCACGTGACTATATACAATCTTTTTCAAGTAATTTAGCTCACAAGCATTTTGGAAGGTACACTTTTTTCATCAGTGTCATTCCTGCCACTTGTATTTTCTGTTTCACTTTTGATCAAGCGATTCGAGTGCTAGTCTTGTCAGAAAATGTATCTTTGAGGAAACAGGCATAAACGAATTTAGCTCGTTAACTAACAAAGAAGTATCTATTAGTCACGAGTCTAACACTCGGGCTCGAGAAGAAATAAGTAAAAAAGAAGGGAAATGGAAGAGGATATGGATCTCTCACCCCAAAGGAACCAGACGATGAGGGCCACGACGGCTGCAACAAGGACGAGGGTGACGAGTACAGTGGTGATCACGCAGCAAAGGCTATAACCAGCAACTGTCCTCTGTCTTCGCCTGTCGCGCTCATGGTCAAGGCGACGTTGGTATCGACCAGACTCCGGATCGTCGTAAAAATTACCGTCGTCATCCACTGGATGGATCCGTGTGTCACGGAGCGGTGAAAGCCTCCCGTACCGTCGAGTCCCCGGCGATGGCCTGTCGCCGTAATTGTGGTTGTTGTTGGTGTTACTTCCGTTACCGTGTTGTTGTGATGTAGGAATCCAGGCATCCGTCCGGCCTCCATTAAACCCGCGTGAGCCACCTGCTGCGGGAAATTCGCTGCAGTAAGAAAGATGAAGGACACATACAGTACGTCTATTTGTATTCACCAAACTCTATCACACTCTTGTATATGCATACTTAGTAAAGTTGATGTGATCTGCCATTGAAACAAACTTGGAGGTATTTCGACAAACATGATCACACAGTCAAATATACACTACCCGTGCACTTTACACTGCATTCCAGATCTTGGCTGAAATATTCGTGATTTATCACTAAGTTGTCTTTCATACAATTAGTCATGACTCCTGTGTGACCTCTTTGCGTGTTACAAAATTATCAAATTAGTTTTCTGTGAAGCATGTTTATTATTGGCGCTATTTTTCATCATAACGTGATGATACTTATGAAAGAGCTATGATACATTCTGAGTTTACGAGTTACATGAATTTTCCGCACAATTTCGCGTACCTCGCAAAATCTTACAACAGGGAATGATAGAGAGAGCTTAAACCTAATTAGATTGTACGACAGGAGGAGTCAGTGAACATCGCACTGATTAGTGTGGTATGCATTACATGGAAAACTAAGGGCTTTATTCAAGGGAAGGAGATGACTAGCTTAGGGATCACAGCTTTGTGATGACGATATCCTAATCCAGCTTGCTATCATTACTATTTTTGAGGCTTCAGTCGTCGTCTGTATCTAATTTGAAGAAGATAAAGTCCAGCTGGAAATCACATTTCTGGTCACTCAAGCCGAATACGTAATGACAGCACAATGTGAAGGCGCACATACTGAGCAAAAATGGAAGCCTTGAAGGCACCATGAAGCTACAGAATGTTGTTGCTTTAATCACCAGAATAGACAACTGTCTTAATCTTGTCCACGCACGGCTGCTATCCGTTCGGCTCCATTTCCACTAAGCTCATGTTCCGGGGTAATAGGCAGAGAATGCCTCCAGGCGATGTGTCACACCACTTATAGAATCGTTACTTATATATGCGTTGGACCCTCAAGTTGTTTTGTTTCTTCTTTTGAGGTAAGCAATTGTAGAAACACCTTGAGATGCACGACAGAGAGAAGAGAGATGTGGTGTTGAAGAAGAAGAGGAAAACAACCAGAGGAGAGTGACCATTTTCCTGATAGCTCATCATTTCTGATATGAAGTTTTAAGAAGTACTATGCTTTCGGTATTGGTTAGAGTAAAAACATGTACAATGGTTAAAGGCATCGCATCCTGCATGAGTGTCCCGACCTCTGCCCGCCCGCAGGATAGAGATGGACACCAGATCCTACCTCAGAAACCCTGCCCTGGATTCGAAAATGAACAAGCATACAATATGAAATGATCCTAAAAAGATTGCAACGATTTGATGAACAATTTAGTGAAAGAGGACTACAAACTCTAAAACAAAACAACGGCAGAGCAGCTGAGGAGGAAGTACAGACGGACGGACTTCAACTTAGCTTGAATAGTGTGTGTCGAGAATATACTGTTCAACTGTTATTTTAAAGAATAGAACATACACTTCCCTTTCACATCAAATTTTTAAAAATGAGTCAATAATCAGGAACCATCAAAGTCACGACAAAAACAAAGAATCAAAATCTTGTGCATCAACAGTGTAGGCAATGAAAGCACGGCAAGAAAGAGATATACAAAGATAAGAGGATTATCTACCATGGTCAGTATTATCAAAGTTTAGAAAAATGTATGCATGTCTATTGCTTGTACTTCGTGGACATCATTACTTCTACTATAGAAGTCGAGGGATCGAGGGTCCAGCTTTTCGGTTTTACTACCTAAGCGCCTCGAGTGTTTACAAAGTGTACAGGGCCCGAGCACTTGTATAGCAGAAAACCGACCTACATGTATTTGCTGCCTCGTTGAAACTATAAAGTTGTAGCCAGACTCTCTAGAATTGTGAAACAAAACTATTTGGATTTGCCTTTACAGGAAAATGAGTCTTACTTGGTGACTTAATCACCACACTCCTAGAGGCAGTAAGCATAAAGAGAGATTGGTGAAATTGTGTCGACACTGCATGGTGTAGGCTATGTGTTGTCAACCATTAGTTTAGAACGTTGCAGCATTTGGGATTATTCCTGTAACTTCATCGCACAACTTTGAGATTTCTGAAGACATTAGAGACTATATTTCAAATCCTTTTGACAAAGTATCAAAATCGTTTAGTTCCGGGTTTTTTTTTTTATCCTGCTTTCAGTTTACAACAACAGGTGGTAAAATTCCCAGAACAAAGGAGCAGATGAATGATGTTCGCCTGAAGTTGGTGCGCTTAATATATTTGCCGCATCCTCTCGTTCTTTTGATGTATAGACTTAGTGATAGATGAAAAGTGATGGGAAATCTATCAAAATGTTGATGCAAACTAATCATCGTCCTTGTTTGTCGAATTGTTTGTTTAACGATGAGCTGACATTTGCGGACAACTGAAACTTGTTTATCCTTAGCGTTGCACTAACAAAGTGTGTGAGGATGGAGGGGAGAAATCTTCTCTGTTACAAATCATAGCATGCATACTGCCATGGTATCTTAGGTTATTGACATCCCCTTAAGACAATTTGAATAATTCTTCGCATTCTGACACAGAAATCGTCACCCTTGAATAGAAATCTGATAGTTTATGCGACGTTAATGATTATGATAATGGTAATGATTAAATTGACAAACATCATTAGAAATAATACACTTCCTTCCCTTGGTATCGTTATCAGCCGGTATGGTATTACCCTTTCACCCTGACAAATATTCGAGAAGTTGTTTTTTTTTTTCTCGTAAAGAATGTAACTTTTCCCCTTTGTCTTCTAAGGAGGCGCATGGGATGGAGAATAGCGTATACACTGATTATCATGTAATCACAAAATTTGAGTGTGTCTATACACACATACATACATACATACATACATACATACATACATACGTACATACACACTGTTCCTCCTTTTCCGAAAAGGAGGAACAGTAAGACGAATAATGATGTCAAAGCTACGCGCCGATTTCTCCTTCCTTTCTCATATCTCATATATGTATATATATATATATATATATATATATATATATATATATATATATATATTAATGAATACGGGTATCGAACACGTTAGTATTGAAAGTTGATTTGTACAAAGATTCAAACTCAATATCTTTGATTGCCATCGCCGGCATGACGAACAAGAAACCACTTTCAAAGAAAAAAAAAAGAAAGGTATAGAGCCCGTCACAACAGGGTATCGCAAATGACAACAGTGATAAGCAATTCAGGAAAATGACATATATTATGAAATGCCCATCAACGAACCTATCTGCCATAGTTTCTCTTCCCAAAGAGCTTATTCCTCCAATAAAATCCAAAATAGCACCATAAGGTCCAACTCTCCTTTGCCTATCCAGGAGGCCAACGCTACGGATTCTGCAAATCACTGCTACTGCTCTACCACGCTTTCGTGCAGAAACAAGATGTCAGAGAAGGTAAAATCTGTCCAGTTGTGACGTAAACTACACAACATCAGCAACAACAACAACAACAACTAAAAAGATTGCAAATGCTCCTACATCCACGCCAAGAAATAATGATAATAAAAAAGAACCAACAAATAGCGCTACCTCACATTCTGTCAGCCAATCAGATTCGGGAAAGCTTAAGCTTGGGTGGGGCACGTTAGGACAGAATATGGGAAAGTTCTATGAGAGGGCATTCCTAAGTTTGCGAATAATTTCGTGTACTCGTTGTTTGCCAGAATCGTCCTTTAAGCCGGTCAATTTGGTTGGTTTCATGTAAATAGCGGTTAAGCTCTTGGACTCGTTGTATAATAGGGCTCTATACCAAAGTTTATGCAGAAAAGTACGAATTGCATGATGAGGTCTAAATCTGCAGATAACAAATATTTCTCTAGGCAATCTTCTGCTGGTGATGCTACTTTGAAGTCTACAATGAAATGAGTTTGCGAGGGGAAATAAAGCATTTACACGATTATAAAAAAAAGAAACACAATCACGAGTACTTAAAAAAAAAACATTGTGGTTTGAGCATAGCGCAGAGTATCCCGTCGGTCCGTAATTATTTTGGGGAACATGTCAAAAGTTAGATGTGTATACCAGGTAGATGACGTTTGGTGAGGTTATTTCAGATTTCCAAGTTGATGATATTTTTGAAAAATGAAAGATGGCAATATACTCACCATCATAGCTTCCCATCCTACCCAAAAATGGAAATTATTTTCCTTTTAAACAGCATGAGCAAAAAAAAAACAAAATAAAACAATGAAAAACAAAACGGACAGTCCCGCTTGAGAGCGATGACGTCATCCAAACACACAGAGTATCCTTGAGACTAGTTCTTTCTCCATGGTAAAAGAAGGAACAATGAAACCATCCTTGCATGCTGTTTGTAGCGTCGCCATGGTATTGTCCTATACACTTGTGGTTTTGGGCTCACTTTTTTTTCTCACTTTCACGTACAGGGCATACGTCTCTGACACCCTTACGTAATCATAAACGAATTGGAGCTCCTATTATGCGAGAAAGCGCTGATATGAATCAACGGCGTAAATCCGTACTGAGGAGTGGGGGGGGGGGGGATGATCGGCGATAGTCACCATCACCACGATTACAAGCCCATAACTGGATCGGCGCAGCCTTGGGAGGGATGGAGTGGAGAAGCTTGGTGCCCCCCCCCCCCCTCAACACACACACACACACACACACAGAGTGGCGTACCGTGGGTCAAGACATTAGGGGGGGGCACCTCGTGGAAAAGTAATTTTGAGGGTGTGTATCCTTATGCGTGCTTGCGTGTGTACGTGTGTGTACGTGTGTGTGCGTGCGCTGTCAGTCTTCAAACTTAATGGGGACATTCCACAGCGCAGTCATTGAGCAACATTGTAAGTTTTTTAGAATGACAGTGTGAAACAACAAATTACTTGGAGCAACATCAGGAGAATTGTATAAAAATCAAATGCGAGCGAGCGTTGAAAATGTTGACATTTTACAGTACAAAAACTGCCGTTTAATTTTTAGCTATATTTTTCACTTTTGCTAAAAGCACAAAACTGCCGTTTGTAGCTATACTTATTCGCTTTGGAAATATTATTAAGGGGGCGCACCGGGCCCAACTGCTGGCGATTACTGGCAGCAACATCGGGAGAATAGCATAGCGATTAAATGCAAGCGAGCTTGAAAATTTGGACATTTTACAGTCGAAAAGCTACCGTTTGTAGCTTTATTTTTTCGCTTTGGAAATTATGGGGGGGGGGCGCACCGGGCGAAACTGCTGGCAATTATTGGCAGCAACATCAGGAGAATGGCATAACGATTAAATGCGAGCGAGCAAAGCGAGCGAGCTTGAAAATTTTGACATTTTAAAGTCCAAAAACTACCGTTCCGTTTATAGCTATACATTTTCGATTTGGATATTAAGGGGGCGCACAGGGTGCAACTGCGGGCAATTACTGGCAGCAACATCGGGAGAATAGCATAACGATTAAATGCGACCGAGCGAAGCGAGCGAGCTTGAAAATTTTGACATGTTACAGTCCCAAAACTGCCGTTTGTAGCTTTATTTTTTCGCTTTGGAAATTAAGGGGGGCGCACCGGGCCCAACTGCTGGCAATTACCGGCAGCAACATCAGGAGAATGGCATAACGGTTAAATGCGAGCGAGCAAAGCGAGTGAGCTTGAAAATTTTGACATTTTGAAGTCCAAAAACTACCGTTCCGTTTATAGCTATACATTTTCGATTTGGAAATTAAGGGGGCGCACCGGGTGCAACTGTGGGCAATTACTGGCAGCAACATCGGGAGAATAGCATAACGATTAATGCGAGCAAGCGAAGCGAGCGAGCTTGAAAATTTTGACATTTTACAGTCCCAAAACTGCCGTTTGTAGCTATATTTTTTCCGCCTTTGAAATTAAGGGGCGGCGCAACGGCCGCAACTGCTGTCAGTTACTGGCAGCAACATTAGGAGAATGGCATAACAATTAAATGCGAGCGAGCAAAGCGAGCGAGCTTGAAAATGTTGACATTTTAAAGTCCAAAAACTACCGTTCCGTTTATATCTATACATTTTCGATTTGGATATTAAGGGGGCGCACCGGGTGCAACTGTGGACAATTACTGGCAGCAACATCGGGAGAATAGCATAACGATTAAATGCGAGCGAGCAAAGCGAGCGAGCTTGAAAATTTTGACATTTTACAGTCCAAAAACTGCCGTTTGTAGCTATTTTTTTTTCCGCTTTGGAAAATAGGGGGCGCAACGGGCGCAACTGCTGGCATTTACTGGCAGCAATGTCAGGATTTTTTTTTGCTTGTTTGGGGGGGGGGGACCCTCTGTTAATTGAAGGTATCTAGATATCTCCACCCACGGAACTTTTGCATTTTTTAAAACTGAAGTAACAGACCTGGTGCACACTTTAGATGAAACATTTTAAAATATATTAATCTAATTTTAAGTAGAAAGGACTGGACAGGGAGGGTATAGGGGGCATGGGGTAAGGCCTAACCCCTTCTTACACGAGGGAGATTTTGTATTATTTTGCAGAATTGAAATTCAGCCATCTTTGGATGGAATATTTAGACAGTTTTCTATCAAAAAAGTAAGAACATTTCCACATCTCGGGAGTTACGAGGAGCAAAATGATATGTTTGTCCCCAATACTTTTATGGGGTACCATCCCCCCCCCCCCTCGACGCCTCTGCATATGAGGGAGCTTTTGTAAGTGAAAGATCTGCTGCCCGCTCTTTGATAAGATATTAGGAAACACGTCAATCTCCAACTTACCTCTATCTTTTACGGTTTGACAGAAGAAGAAAAAACTCCAGAGTTTAGGGCCTCTGAGGCTTCAACCCCCTCCCCCCTCCTTTGGCGGGGGGGGGGGGCTCATTTTATCAATTAAGATCATACTACCATACACATGCTATCTGCCAAGTTTGATGAAAATCCGTTGTAGATTTTTAAAGAAGATGCTAAAAATGTGGAAAAATCCCCCTCCTCCCCCCCCCCCCCGATCTGTTATGGGCACCCCTGGATCCGCCATAATCCAACACGAAATTTCAGTCATTAATGTCTCCATATCACTAACTTACCTCTATCTTTTCTGGTTTGACAGAAGAAGATAGGACCCATTTGAACAAAGAAAGATCATATCACCGTAAAGATGCTATCTGCCAAGTTAATCTGTCGTGAGATATATCGAGAAGATGCTGAAAATGTGGACAATCCCCCCCCCCCCCCGCCAATCGGGGCACCCCTTGATCCACTTATAATCAAAAAACAAATTTCAGTCATAAATGTCTTCAAAGCGCTAACTTAGCTCTATCTTTCTTTTTTTTTCTTTTCGGCAGAAGAGAGAAAAAACCCATAGTTCAAGGACTTTGAGGCTTCAACCCCCTTCCCCCCCCCCCCCTCCTTCGGTGGCGGTGGTGGTGGTGTTGGGGGGGGGGGCTCACGTCCACATCACTACTCATGTAAGATGCTATCTGCCAAATCTGGTGAAAATTCATTGTTGGTTTTACAAGAAAATGTTGAAAATGTTTTTTTTTTTTTAAGACAAGTGGTCGCTATAGACAGGTGGTGGCTAAGACATGTGGTAAAGGTAGTAATGATTCATCCACAGGTTTTATTGAGAGTTTCTCTTCCATCTATACACAATATAGGTGAAATGAACGGTTTGCACATATCCCGGCGGCTTTTGCACATTTCCCGGCGTCACGTTTGCACATTTCCCGTTGATGAAATTCAGAGATTTGCACATTTCCCGGCAAGACGTTTGCACATTCCCCGGCGTTTGCACATTTCCCGACGTTTGCGCATTTCCCGGTGTTTGCACATTTCCCGGCTGCGTATTTTTTATTTACACGCAAGCCTGTGTTTTTTCGCAATTAAATTCAATGAAACCGCTCGTGATGCGTCTATGTTTACTCCACTTGGGTTGTTTTTTGGGAAGAGTTCTGCGCCCCATTTCACAAAAGATGTTAGGATGGCAACTCCTGCTGGAATGGCAACTTTCGATAGCAACAGCCAATCAGGAAGCTGGATTCTTGTCGTTGTCATGACAATTACCATTCCAGCAAGAGTTGCTATCATATCAACATTTTATGAAACAGGAGGTACTGTTGTACCTCCGCTCTCGCGACGATTCGATTCGTACACGTGCATCAGTGAGTGTGTACACGCGCTGTGAAAGTTTTACTTGCCGTGTATAGACCTGCATCCAATTAGTATACATGTATAAATACGTATGTAAACGAGTGAGAGTGCGAAAAACAACACAATACACACAAAAAAAAATCTGACAAGGAGGAGAGGGGGAGAGAGAGAAAATCATAAGGAAAGAGATTTTAAAAAAGCAATGAATATTCTGTGATATCTCATCAATCATGCACAACAGTGATCAATATTATTGCGGGTTCCATGGAAGACCACAACTTTATTGGTGTATGATGGGGATGCATAATGGGCTACACTGACCAAAGATTATATATATATATATATATATATATATATATATATATATATATATACGCTTGTAAAACTAGGGATAGGTGGACATTTGTCGGTATATCCCCTTGTTAGGTGGACGCGAACCGGCTAGGTGGACATTTTTAAGTCCACCTAGCCGGTTGGCTCCGTAACTCCTCTATGCATTCATGTACCATCACAAAATCACGAACAATCCACGAACAGAGAGGCACGAACATAATTTCGCTGCCTCTCTCTCGTCAGGATCTCCGAAATCTTCCAAATAAAAGATCGAAAATTGGGGATCATCCCCCAGAGAAAGATGGATTTTAAAAGCCTTCAAGATGAACAGCGCCATCTACGTGTACTGTCGAACATCAGTACCAGTCCTGCTGTTGTAGTACAGTACTGCATGCATGCAGCAGGCGCAGCGCTGCATGTGTGTTGTGTGGTTGTGATGCGCTAGCAGCCGCTGAGGCCTGAGCAATCATGGAATGCACGATCACGATAAACCTAATGATGGATATAATGATGAAATTTCCACGTCAAATCTTACCGAAGGTATGTCAAAAATTGTGAGCAAACTGTGTGAATATCTACGCTTACAACTATCTCGATATATATATTACGGAGCAGAAAAAAAATTTTCATGACGGAATGCTATATAATAGTCCCATATATGTATAAATATGTTGTAAATGTAAACCGACGAACGGCAACCGAGCGAAACGGTCTCTTACGTTAGAATTCTTATTTCTAGTCGTTAAATTACTAAACTTAAGGCCCATATGTACTGTGTCAATTAAAAATTGCATTTATGTTGTGGCTGTCAGAAATGTGAAGATGGACCTTATCTCACGATTTCATTTCATTTCAAAGGCAAAGCCAATCTGTCCAAGAAATAAGCCAGTTAAAAACTAACGCAACTCGCGCAGTTCGGGGTTCCACTTTGTCGTTGAGCATGGATGGATGGGCAGTCAGAATTCCAGAAAAAAAAAGTCATCCGTTGGCGTGTTGCTGTACCTACTAGGATTCTACCAGGAGAGCATGTTACTTGACTTTTAAATTCACTGTGATAAGTAGACCTAAGTATCTGTGATGTCGTCATGATTATTCTAATTCCACGGTATATAGGAGTAGGACACAGGTGCCAAAAATTCAAAATGATATTTGTTTCAAACACCATACATTTTCAGACAATGAATACTTGAGTTGAAGTTCTAAGAATCATTATGTTTTTCAATAAAAGCGGCCATTTCGATTTTCAAAATGGCTGCCAAAATGTGCCTATAACTCAATGGTAAAAAGAGAGGATTGTCACATATTACTTACTCTCTTGAGTCTGTATTATATCCACTTTACTAGTAGTACTCCTAAACAGCAATCTTTTATATGTATGCAGTTTACCAGAGACGTCTTTTACCACACGATAGAAAAAAAAAGCTGGTCACTTTAAAGAATTTGATAAAAAATTTCAATTAGTTTGACAATGATGGATGTAACGTCAGTTACCAAAAACAAGGAATTTTTAACTTTATTCATCAAAGAAAGTGAGCTGTATGATGTAACTTGGGATTTCTAATGTACACCTACATGCCTTTCTTTTAATACCGGAAATAAGGATACTTGGCATACTGGAGAGTCAAAATGAACACTTCAAAATGTGTAACGTCAGTTACCGAAACATCATACATGAGTATGTAGTAACGTCAGTTTGACCATGACAGTAATTATAACTGAGGCAAATTTTTTTGACTTAAGGCCATTTCAATACATATGGGAAGTCGAAGGTTATCAACAAAGAGCAGCAATCCCTTTGATAGGGAATGATGTCATCACCATGGTATGTCCATGGATATTCTTTTCATTTTATTTCATTTTTTTAAATATTTATTTATTTATTTATTGATCATAATTATCATTTCTTATGGGGGGGCTTGAGGTTTTGATTTGCGATTCAGCACAAGTTTAAGGTTAAATCATCTGGAAGTTTAGGTTTACCACGTGCAATATTATGCGCTCAAATTACTATACAGTACATTCACAGTCCTACATG
Source organism: Diadema antillarum (assembly GCF_040938485.1). Lineage (NCBI taxonomy): Eukaryota > Metazoa > Echinodermata > Echinoidea > Diadematoida > Diadematidae > Diadema > Diadema antillarum. Next base: position 79,268 of record NW_027271962.1, on the reverse strand, counting down.
TATGGGATGATAAAGCTACCAAAGTTTGTAGGCCCAATCAATGACGTGGTTGCATGGTAACCACCTTTTCTATACGTAAAAGCTTGTGTACAGCTGTATGCCAACAGTTTTATAATCTTAACTTATGATTGCTTTTGCTAGCATTTTTCTTCTTTTCTGGAAGCTTACTGAAGTTTCTACCTCGAGGCAAATGCACAAACAGATCTATTTCTTCGCTTGCACTTAAATTTATGTGTGGTTTAGTTAATGTGACACATCTTGTATTATGGTACATACACAAGGCATGTACTGTCATTACTGTTTGAAACTTAACACTGATGTTGCTTAATGTTTAACATTGATGTTGCTCAAAGTGAGAGGTGATTGTAGGGTTTTAAAAAATTTGTTCATATTTGTTGATTACTTTATTCATTTATTTCATTCATGCAAGGACATTTTGTAATACATGATAATTTAAATTATGAACAGGAAGATTCATTTATATTGATCTTTAATGGATTTTTTTCATTACAAAGTCCTATTTCTTGGTATCTGGGATGTATTTGCAAGCCTTGATACAACAGTGAAAACGAAGAGAAAAACAGTTATATTACTTTATTACATTACATTATTTATGTCCAACTGTGCTATGACATGGGGGGGGGGTGCCCCCTAAGGGCTCCACCCCATTTGTGTCTTTAGATTTTGTTTTAATTTTTTGCTAAGTAATTGCCTGGGATTGTTACTGGTATACTGCAGCAGTATAATAACCTGTTAAATAAATTTGTTCTCTGTAAACCCCATAGCAAAAGTATGTGTAACGTCAGTTACTGACATGTTTACCCTTAAGTTTTCATAGAACACAAAGAAAATGGACTAAAATGTTTCATTTCATTTGTGTATTTATAATTGATGAACCAATGTATGATGCCATATCAAACAAATCATTCTGAAAGGTCAGAATTATAAAATATCACAAAACTATTCCCAATCATGATTTTGCATGTGTGAACCCTATATGGCAAATGTAATTGCGTAACGTCAGTTACATGTATGTAACGTCAGTTACCGTCATGCCTTCACTGAAATTGGCATGGGCCAGTGCTAAAAGGAAATATCTAAAGTGCACATTATTTTGCACGTCTGTTCCTAAGAACCTAGGTGTATTGCCATATTAAACACATAAAGGCAAGAAGTCAGGGACATGAGATATTTCCATTTAAATCTACACCATAATTTCCCATGTCCTTTTTCCGTAACGTCAGTTACCGACACATTTTCACTTGCTATGTGATAAGAAATGCAGTTTGAGAGAAAAACTTTCCACCTATTTCTTCATTCTCATGAACTCATTCATCAGACTTTCATGTCTTTTTTTTTCTGCTTCTTCATCTTCTTCTATTACGGTGATGTACTTGTATCTTATCTTCAGTCTGTTTGCTTTGATGTACAATTGTAAAGCGCCTTGAGCATTTAATCAAAGTGGAGAACGGCGCTATAGAAATTGTATGTATGTATTATTATTATTATTATCAATGCCAATTGCAAGCCCCAGGTGCTTTCTATACTTTTACAAAACTACAACGTAAAAAATTTCTTGAAAATCCTTACGCGTAACATCAGTTACTGTGGAATTGCCCTTTAGTGGGATTTTTAGTGGTGCTTCTCGGCATTATATTATCCACCTGACACAGCAAAAGCGGTATTTGACAGTAATAAATAGAAAAGTATTTAATACATCAAATGCAAAATAATGAAATTAACTGATGTTTTTCAAAGTGCTAAGTCAGTATGATGGATCATTCTTCTGAATTCTGGTCACCGGGTCTACGCCAGTTCATTCTTTTTTTACTTTGTTTGAACATGACTTATGAATTCCATAAATTGTTTCATCAGGCAAGCTTTTGCCTTCTGTCGCTTGAAACTTGTAGTGGTGGAGTGCCTAATCAATTGAGAAAAAAGAAAGGTCATTTACAGTACAAATGTGCCCGTGAGCTAACCCGAACTGGCTTGAACTTATAGCCATCCGGTATCCGGAGGCTGTGTTGGCGTAGCATGGTATCACTCAGCCAGGAATGTCGTGAATCTTTTGTCTGATGTCACCTGCATGTCTTCTGAGGAAAGAGAAACCATTCTATAGTTATAAGCTGCAAATCTATGGAAATAAGGAATTAAATTCAGGTCTAATGTCAAAATAACACCAGAAATGTCCTTATGTGATTGACTTAAGAAGTACAAAATTGTACATTACGGTATTCATGTGAGGTAGTTTGATAATCAGCTCTTTGACAATCGCCATGCCCTACAAAGCCATGGAAATATGGTTTGTTGAGTAAAGGCTTTAGTACAGCTTTGCAGATCAATTTGTCAAGTAGAATATACATGTATGCTGATCAATCTAAATAGCCAAGTCATCATAGGCAGGTATGCCCTTAGTCCACGTAAGCATGTGGAAACATTAAGTTGTGACACCAAGCTAACAAATTTCATGATGTTACTGGGCAAGTCCAAGATAAGGTCCCCTCAGAAGGCAAAATTTCATCTTTGCTCAATATTGACATGTTTGGTATCATTTTAAAGCTTATGAGTTGAAGTTTTGGTTTCCATGAAGGAAAAAATGATATTATGTAAATTTATGCAAATTTCAAGGGCTTCATTTGCATAAATGTGAAACACAGCGTTACGTATGGGACATTTATAAAAATTCATATTAATTTGAAGGAAAGCAAATAATAATTGATTAATATGTGGACATAAGAAGTTCATCACATAGTTTAACTTGGTATGAAAATTTAGGGATTATGCAAATGATTATGCAAATTAGCTCGTGTCCTATCATGAGATGTCCCATACGTAACAAAATGAGGTCATTTTTTTAGGTTTTTTCTGAAATTGCTAAGGTTATTTTAATGCCCTTTTGGAAAGTTCTAATTTATTGTTTAGAGAAATTAAATACCAGAGAAAAAAGAAAAAAAAAGTAAAAGAAATACTTTTTATTAGGCATTGAAATAATGTTACGTTTGGGACAAATGCGTTACGTATGGGACATCCTCATACATATTGCATGTGAATGCATGTAGCTAGCTGGGAAGGTCCCTCAGTACACAAATGGTCAATCATCCTGAAGAAAGCATCCCAACATTGTAGCTACTTTTTGAGTTATAGACACTTGAAACAATACATGAACTTGACCGAACAATTTTCAGAAAGGGGAGGGGAAAATGGCAAAATTATTACACAATGAAAAATCAGCATTAAAGGGATGGTATAGTTTTTTGTAGAAATTGGGATTCAGTTTTCAACATTTAAAGAGATGATTGGAAACCAATTATACGAATTACTTAAGAGCATAAAATCCTAAGACTAGAGGAATTCAAAGTTTATGTGATGGAGATCCAATTTGAAATGGTTGTGATAGTATATATATAGAAGAAAAAAAAGTAAAATGATTTTTTTTTTATTGCAAGTGATACACAAATTGTCCTTATTCAGTTTTCAGTAGTAGCCACAACAAAATTCATGGGTATACATACTGAGTTGTGACTCGAATCAATGACCTGACTGCTAGACAGACATCATATATCTACTCGATCACTGGGGTTCCACGCAGCAGGTATTGCTTATTTATTAAACTTAATATTTCTTGTGTCAAGTTGTTTTTTATTGAAACTAAATGGCAAACTGCCCATCATCAATGCAAGTAAACACTTTAAACTATTCAATTTTTCAGTAGTAACTATCCTGATAAAAATAGGGCATACTTGTACATACTCAGGTTGGTCATAGAAAATATAGAATATGATTGAATGTGATTATGATAGTAAATATCTGGGGAATATTGTTCCCTTGTCAATCTGGATCAGTATTTGAGTAATTTCAACTGATTCCACCTCAATAATTATGCAAAAATTTGTTTAAATGGGTATTTTGCAAAATTATTTTGCAAAATACCCATAAACATGGTTCTCCACACACTAAACGAATGGGGAACAAAGGGCATGCATACCCAGGTTGGTCATAAAAATATAAAAATATGATTGAATATGATTATGATGGTGAATATTTGGGGAATATTGTTTCCTTGACAATCTGGATCAGTATTTGAGTAGTTTCAACTGATTTTACTTCAATAATTATGCTAAATACCCATAAACATGGTTTTCACACACTAAATGAATGGGGGACAAACTGTCCCATACGTAACTGTCCCATACGTAACACGTCATGTCTGTCTTTAATTAGAACCTGTAATTAGAGCTTTTTGCCTAATGACATGAAACTTACCTGTGATAATCTTGAGTGTTGTGACTTTCATCACAGTGAGTTACAAGTTGTAGAATGAAATACTTTCAGAGAGTTTTGAGGTTGAAAAAAATGTTCAAAAAAACAAAATTTTTCTGGTCCCATACGTAACGGCACATATTTTCTCTTCTAGAATATAATTGTCAAGGTCATTTTTCTCAATTTTTTACATGATTATACTTCTTCTAGATATCAATCACCATGATGAAGTTCAATATGATCAAAGGCCATTAACACTATTTTTCAGGTCATAAAAGTCTCTGAATGTCCCATACGTAACATGCGCGTTATCTTGGACTTGCCCTACTATAATCATTTTTTTTTTAGAGCATTATGACAAGGTACATGACAGCTTTCTCAAGGCTCTGCTCATGATCAGTAGATTTGCACCTTTGCTGACCTCTTTAAGGTGCCTCTCTTGTGGAGAACAAGAGTTTGTGAAACCATCAGCACACACTTTATTTGTACCTCACATCTGATCAAAAGTTTACATTGTTCAATGTCCCTATATTACTTGTGGAAATGGAATACATGTACTCCTTGACTGCTTTACATTCAGCTGGATCACCAACTTGTGAATTCCCTGTCAACCCTGTAAAGGAATCAAGATTTTGTAGCTTTGTAGACTCTCCCAAATACTAAGAGGAGGAATGGGTAAAGAATATCATTTTCTAGTCAGGTGTGTCAATAAGTTTTTTGGATGGTCAAGTCCTCATAGGCAGGTGTATGTACTGCTAGCCCTCCTAACAAGGTGAAGGCTGGTAAATATGACTATCTTTTGTCCATGTGGTCTGAGGAAAGAGAAACTGTCCTCTAGTCATGAATACATGCAAATTTAGGGAAATAAGTAATTAAATTCAGCTGTAATATCAAAATAACTCTATGAATTTCCCTGGATGTGCTGTTAACTTTAAAAAGTATTCATGTGAGGTAGTTAAATTATCAGCTCTTTGATGGTTGCAATATCCTACAACACCGTGAAAAAATGGTTTGTGTGATAGGGCTAATTGACCAGTGTACCATATGTGATAGGACAGTCTAGCTTGTCAATTTGTTTCATGACACCATGCTGATCAAATTCATAAATAGCCAAGTCATCATAGACAGGTGTGATATGTCTTTAGTCCTTGTAAGCATGTAAAAACAGTACTAACTAAGAACTTTGTGACACCGAGTTAATGTATTTTCATAATTCTAATAAATTATCGTTGCTATTGTAGGGCGTACGAACATGGTAGGTGACAGCTATCACAGATCTGTTCAGTAACTTTTTTCATTCATGACTCCATAGATGCTTCTCTTGTGTGGAACAAACAGGTTTGTGAGCCCATCTGGGGCCCGTTGCATGAAAGTTACAATTGTGGTAACTTTGCCATCCAGTGGTAACTTCCATGGAATTCTTGATTCTGATTGGCCGTTGAGTATTGTTACAGTACCATGGTAGTTACCATTGGATGGCAAAGTTACCATAATTGTAACTTTTATGCAATGGGCCCCAGGACACACTTTAATACCTTGTACCTGATTAAAGTTTACATTGTTTGATTGCCCGTAAAAGTTAACAGTATAAAGGGGATGCATACAGTGCTTGACAGCTTTTGCACCCGGTAGGTGGATCAGCAACCTGTGAGTGAGTTCTCTGTCCATGTGCTAAAAGAATCATCTTATTGTAGCACTGTAGGCTCTCCACATCTAGTGGGAGGAATGGGTTAATGGGTGTATTTGGATGCTCAAGTGTATGGTCATAGTCAGGTGTGATACTGCTAGCCCTCCTAACTAGGTGAAGTCTTAGGTAAATGTCAAGAATCCCTTGTCCATGTGGTCTGAGGAAATAGAAACCATCCTGTAGTTATAACCTGCAAATCTATGGAAAAAAGGAATTAAATTCAGCTTTAATGTCAAAGTAACTCTAGAAATTTCCCTATCTACCATTAACTTTAATAAGTATAATGTGAGGTAGTTTGATTATCAGCTCTGTGACAATTGCCATGCCCTACAAAGCCTTGGATGGTTTGTTTATAAATAGTATGCTTTACCATCTGTGATAGTACAGGTTTATATGCTGAATCAGTTAATTATATAGCCAAGTCATCATAGGCAGGTATACATTGTACATTGTATATGCCCTTAGTCCACATAAACATGTGAAAACATCACTAAGTTGTGACACCAAGCTAACAAATTTCATATTACTATAATCATCGTTTGTTTTTGTTTTTTTGTAGGGCATAATGGTAAGGAACACGACAGCTTTTTGATAATTCTCTACTCAGTAGATTTGCACCTTTGCTGACCTCATTATGGTGCCTTTCTCGCGTAGAACTAGAGTTTGTGAAACCGTCAACACACACTCTATTGATACCTCACATCTGATCGCAAGTTTGCATCCATTGTTCAATGTCACTATTACTTGTGGAAATGGAAGACATGTACTCCTTGACTGCTTTACATCAGCTGGATCACCAACTTGTGAATTCCCTGTAAACAAGCAAAAAGAATCTTCTTTTGTAGCTTTGTAGGCTCTCCCAAACACTAGAAGGAGGAATGGGTAAAGAATCATTTTCTCTTCAGGTGTGTCAATAATTTTTTGAATGGTCAAGTCCTCATAGGCAGGTGTATATACTGCTAGCCCTCCTTACAAGGTGAAGGCAGGTAAATGTCAAACATCTTTTGTCCACATGGTCTGAGGAAATAGAAACCATCCTGTAGTCATAACCTGCAAATTTAGGGAAATAAGGAATTAAATTCAGATTTAATGTCAAACTAACTCTAGAAATATCCCTATGTGCCATTAACTTTCCTAACTTAGTAGTCATGTGAGATAGTTTGATTAAATCAACTCTTTGATGATTGCAATGTCCCACAAAACCGTGAAAACATAGTTGGTGTGATAGGACATTTTAGCTCGTTAATTTTTTTTTTTCATGACACCATGCTGATCAGGTTCATGTAGGCTGTCTTTACACTGAATCAAAAACAGGGAAGTGGTCTGAGAACCAGGCTACTAACAGCTAAACGGCTTTTTACACTTGTAAATTTGTGCTTAGTCCCGTACCAACGGTGGGGCTAAGGGGGGGGGGCCTTTTTACACTCGTATTTTTACACTCGCACTCGTAAAAAGGAGTGCTAAGGCCCCCCCCCCCCCCTTAGCCCCACCGTTGGTACGGGACTATCCTTAGCCCACATTCTGTTTTATACACTCGTTTTTGCCAAAGTGGGCTAGCCCCACCGATAGTCCGGTACTATCTGGCCCTGCAAAATAGCAGGGTTAGCACCGCAATTGCGGTGCCAAGCAAGTGAGTGTAAACAGAACGAAAAAATAATCCTGGGCTAAGCGACGGAGACGAAGTCCGACCCTCACTGACCAATCAGAAACGAGGTAATCAAGTGCTGCCGGTGCGTGCGTGTACGTGTACAGTACACAGCGTAATCATGAATATTCATGTGGTTTGGAAAGTCCGGGGCTAAGAAATACGAGTGTAAAAAGGTCAGTTTTCTCCTTAGCCCCGGACAAGAGATAGTACGGGACTAATTGGCAAGTGTAAAAAGCTGAAAAAATAGTCCTGGGTCAGAGAAAGCCCGGGGTTAAGAAACACAAGTGTAAAAAGGGCGTACAAGCAAGGTAGAGTGGTAGGGAAGTGAGAGAAAGGGAGATTGCTGTTTCAGGGGGTTAAAGGGATCTAAAGTTTTGGTTGAGACCTAATTTCAGGTTTCTAAAACTTTTTTGGTGAGATAATGAGTAGTCTCTTATGAAATGTGAAAGAGATTGTAATTCCATGAGGAATTCAACATTTATTTGCTGAAATCGGTTTCGAAATGGCTGAGATATCCAAAACAAAGCTATTTTAGTAAAAAGTGGATAGGACCCACCTTTTATTACGATCGCTTTGTTTTGCTTTTTTTCAAGTAAAGAATTCAGTTATTCAAAACCTGATTTTCATCAGATAAACCTTGAATTCCTCTCAAAATGGTATGCTCTGTCATATTTCATCAATGTTGTATTGCTATCTTGCAAAAAGTTAAAAGCCAGATTCTCATTTCCATCAATACTGACTGAATCATCCCTTTAACAGGGAGGTGGGTCTGGTATAAACCACTAAAAATGTTGGATGGCCTTGACCAGGGATGTGAGTCTCCCCTCCCTGCCCATAGTCTTGTTGTGCACACATACTCCAGTTCACTGGAGGACCAATATACACGTACTGTACCATATTACAAAGTCTCTGTACTTAGATCATCTTGAGCATGCTTGTTAATTAAAGTGGCATTTTTCATCAAACCCTTCCCCTGATCTTAGACCTCAGAACACATTTGTCAATAGTGTTTGTATGTAATGCTGATTAATCTAATTTGCCCCTTGATCACATACTGTTCTCTGTATACCAGCTGCACCAAGTGGTATACAATATGTAGTACCCTACCTAGGTACCTTTGATGTTACACAGGCCTACCCATAAAATGAACCATTCAATGAACTATTTCTTGAAAAGAACATTAACATCTATCCTATATTCTAATATCTCAGATACATAGTTGTATACAAATGATGATTTTCTTTATTCACTCTCTTCCAAAAGAGGGAACTTTGTAATCCCATACTGCACAGGCACATATTATGGGCCCACTCAATGTCAATAATCTGAATCATCGTGACATGTTTTTCAACATGGATAATAGGATACATTCTCGGTATTTTATTACAATTTTTTAATGTTTCAGTCATTCAAAACCTGATTTTCATCAAATAAACTTTGAATTCCTCTCAAAATGGTATGCTCTGTCCTATTTCATCAGTGTTTTATTGCTATCTTGCAAAAAGTTAAAAGCCAAATTCTCATTTCCATCAATACTGACTGAATCATCCCTTCAACAGAGAGGTGGGCCTGGTATAAACCACATAGAATGTTGGATGGCCTTAACCAGGGATGTGAGTCTCACCTCCCTGCCCATAGTCTTGTTGTGCACACACACTCCAGTTCACTGGAGGACCAATGTGCATGTATTACAACTGTACTTTAAGAATCATCTTGAGCATGCTTGTTAACTCTTTACATGCCACGTTCGCACGTCCGACTCGGTCGACGGCGTGCCAACTTCGCATATTCTGCTCAACAAACAAAGCCGCCAAAACCGATCGATAAATCGGTGAATCGATCACTGCTACTCCCGTGGCACAATGAAAGCGTATCTCGTGCTTTTGTTTCTCTCATAAAGATACGGCTTGCATTCTATGTGGTGATTGACTATCAAGCCGTGTTCCCAACTAGATTTGCTCGTACATTCTAAGTTACTGTCACGGTTTTACATGCAAAAGTCATGCCTTTACAGTAATGTAGCAAGTAGTCATTTAAAAGAAAATTGAAAATAGATTCATCATATAATTTATATCGAAACAAAGCTTGGCATTCCTCTTTAACCCGTTGAGGATGAGTCCCGAGTATACTCGGGCAGGGGTCTATGGGAAATACGTGTTGTAGCAAAATCAGTCCGTCCTCAACGGGTTAACTTTGGCTGCTATTATGCCCATCTTAACAGAAATCTGTAGAATTTATACACATTGGAAAAACAGAATTCCTTCTCAAAGCATGACTACCTTCCTGTCTCAGAATAACGTGGCACACAGGGGGTTTCCACCGTGGCACATAAAGAGCACCCATTACTCATCAAACCCTTCCCCTGATCTTAGACCTCAGAATACGTTTATAAATAGTATTTGTATATAAGATGCTGATTAGTTTACTAATTTCCCCCTTGATCACATACAGTTTTCTGTATACCAGCCACCCTGAGTGGTAAACAATGTAGTACTTTATGTTACACAGGCCTACCCATAAAGTGAACCATTCAATGAACAATTTCTTGAAAAGAACATTAACATCTATCCCATATTCTAATATCTCAGATACATAGTTGTATTTATAAAGAAATGATGATTTTCTTTATTCACTTTCTTCTAAAAGAGGGAACTTTGTAATCCCATACTGCACAGACACATAATATGGGCCTACTGAATGTAGAAAATCTGAATCATCGTGACATGTTTTTCAACATGGATACATCCGGGGTATTTTATTACTTCCGTATTACATATTTGCTTAATGATCCATGTCCACAATCTCTACTTTTTAGTAGGAAACTGTTTTTCCATTGCTGATCGAACTCTTTATGCATGTAGGCCTACGTGCCACAGAGTAAATCACCTTTTTTTTTGTGCCACATACTGAGCTAGCATGTGCAGTCATGCTTTGGGAAAATATTCTATCAGAATCATATAGGTTTGTTTGTAAATGTTATTGAATCATAAGTACATAATAAGCAAAGATCTGGGGCATATGACAAGCTTTGCTTTGATCATGAATTATCATGGAAATTTATGATTATTTTTCATTAGAAGGACCAGTTATAGCAGCATTGTTATAGAGCCATTATATGACTTTAATTTGCAAACAATATAGTGACTGATATTTACAATTTACTTGCAAATCTAGTAGGGAACATTGCTTGATAGTCAGTTAGGGTGGATAGGGTGGGGGGCATACTGGGTGCACACGGCCTCTCTTTATATTTTGTCAAAACAACAGAAAATTAAAAAATGGGACTTTTGATTCGGTAAAAGCACCTCCCCTTTACGAAATTCCAAGAATCCCCCCCCCCCCTGCAAGTCACCACATAACATGCAAACTACTCGTGCACAGGAATGGAATCACAAAAATTGCTTTTAAGTTTTATTGTAGCATTTGAAGATCAATTGGTCAGTTTGGGCAAGTTTTGATTTGTGCAGAACATGTGAACTTGTCACGCCATCGACTGAATTTGCGTGCAGAAGTGGCACATTAAGAGTTATTTTTGTAATGCATACGGTAATTATACTGCTACAGGCTTGTATATTGGCACATTTATATTGTACTTTAGCCCAGAGCTTTACTCTTTGCTTGCATATTATGTTGTATCATACATTGATGTTTTTTTTTTTTTTTTGAAAAAAGGTAGCTGGATTGAATGCATAATCATAAAGTAGCATGAAGGCATTATGTGCACCTATATTGTACAGATTAAATGATTTAATGTAATAGCTAATGTATGACCCCATGTATGTTTTCTTTTTTTTCCGTAATCTTTATTTCATTTGTATAATTTCACATGATAATACATTCATCTTGAATGTATAAACACAATAAACAATAAACAATATTGGTTTTGAAAAAAAAATGTACACACACACACACACTCACACACACACACGCACAGCCATATAGACTATTCATGAGCTCACAAAATTACTGAGCAAGTGGTAAAAGAGATTGCCCAGTTTCAATCACAGAAGCTCAAAATTTTCAAGGCTATAGTACATCAATTTATATTTGGAATGCTTTCCTTTTTTAATTCAGCAGATCTGACCACATCGGTATAAAAGCAAAATAAGAAATGACACCTGGTGCATTGTTAGGGATTCATGTTTTGTTTTGTTTTGTTTTGTTGTTGTTGTTTTTTTGGGGGGGTATAATTGTGTCAGAAAATATTAACAAGAATGTTCAAATTTCATGTTGACACTTCAGGATAACTTACATATAATATTATAAGATTATCTGATGAAAAATGCATTTTGAAATGGGTCTAGGGCAATTACTCAATGGGCACGATTAAAACAGACCCTTCCCCTGATCCTGAACCTAATCCTGATCCTGAACCTAATCCTAACCCTAACCAAAACTCTAAATCCCAAAACTACCCCTAACCCTAGTCTTTATTCTAACTTTACCACCAACCAGTGTTGGAGGGGGGGTAACAGGTAATTGCCCTGATACGTTTGAAATGGCTGTGATATTCAAACCAAAGGGATCCTAATAAATGGTTGGACCCACCTTCCTTGTAGGATTGCTTTATTTTACTTTGTTTTTGGATATATCAGCCATTTCAAAACCATTTTGAATCAAAGAACCTTAGATTTCCTCGTAGAATTGTATGCTCTGTAACATTTCATAAGTGGTTTTGCAGTACTATCATATAAAAAGTTGAAAACTCAATCCTCAATGCTATAGGGTCCACCATCCCTTAAATTACATTTTGGATGCAATTTGGCTTCATGGTGCCTGACCCTACGAAAAATCCATTCATTTGCATTGAGTTGTCTGAGTATTCATAAATTATGACTTAGCAGCATATCATAGTGATTGCATCTACTCTGAAACATGGCAAGGTTAATGGTTATGGTTAGGATTAGAAATAGAAATTAAGGGTTCTAATGAACATAATTATGAAATTATGAGGTACAATCAAATCTGCAGGCTTTTTTTTCGCATGTTACATTTTTTGTTCTGAGAGGAAATAGGTCCAGAAATCCTTAGATATGATCATAAAATGTCCATGCGAGTATACAGTACTTGGGCAGGTGTCTATGATGGGAAGTGCGTGTTGTAGCAAAATCAGTCCATCCTCCTTGTCAGTGGTCAGCAAGTCTGCTCTTGTGTGTATGACAACAAAAAACAAATTTTGTATACAATATTCATCGTGAGGGTAGAAAGAACCAAATATATTAGACCTATATTGTCCTGTACCTATATTTGTTGATAGAAAACATGCACACGTTTTAATACACAACTATACAACCACCAACAAATGGGAGTGTCAAGCTGTTCTTCTTATATGGAAAATGAAAGGTGACAGAATCTTAATTTCTTCACTATATTTTGAACAAGATGAAAAATATAGGGCCTAAACTCCAGACAAATTCATTGTATGCAATTACTTTTAAAGGGGCCATACAGTAGGCCTACTGATTGAGGTGGCCGGGATTCATGTTTTTACATTCCTAAGCGAGATAATGAGAAACCTCTTATGAAATATGAAAGCGAGAGCATAAAATTTTGAGAAGGATTCAACTTATAGGCCTATTTGATGACAATTGGTTCTCAAACGGCTGAGATATCCCAAAAGCGATAAAAATGAAAGACTACAGGCCACGCTTTTATTAGGATCTCTTTTTTCACCTTGTTTTTGGATAACTCAGCCATTTTAAAAGTGATTTTCATTAATAAACTTTGGATACCCCTTTGAATGGCATGCTCTTTGATAACTCATAGATTGGTTTCTGAATATCTCGCAAAATGTTAAAAGCTAGAATGTTAAATGCAAAATGTTAAAATGTGCCTCGATCGACTAGAACTGTACAAACCCTTTTCAGTAATTATCAATCTGTACTTTTACTCATGTGTATCAGATGACCAGACGTCTTTCTCTTCTCAATGGTGATGGAAGTAATCTCCTCATCAACACTTTCTCTTTGAAAAGGACTATGATGATCACTCTTTTTCAATATAGGCCTACCATATGAGAATATTTTAGCAGGTAAACTGGTATAATGAAGCTATGTGGAGCATACAGACCTACATTCTCTTGATCCTTTTGCATACATTTGTCTCTGATGGGGTTTATGTTTGATGTATATCCAATGAACAACAAATATTTGCATATGTAATGACAAAACTGTACCATTCTTTTATATGGGATCTTTGAAACCATTCTGCTCTTGTACCTCGGTACTATAGTATTGGGACCTTTGTGAGGGGTATGAAGGTAATCTTCCTGACTGGTTTGGATCACTAGTTTTTATACTTTATAGCACTAGGAGGATCGAACCATGTAAAGTATTCCCTTTCACTACGGTGCAAGATTAGACTGACTGGCACACCCCATCTGTGCATGAGGCTTATGCAAATATTAACAGGGATCTTTAAAATGTGACTGTTGCACTTGGGTTGTTTTTTTTTTTCCAAATGTGAAGCTACTTGTGCCTATCAAACAACAACCCAACAGTTTTGATGATTTATCAACACAACTGTTGCAAGGGCAAAACAAGAAAAAAAAACAGTTGGTCTGAGAACCAGACTACTAACAGCTAAACAAGCGTGTACCAGAGAGTGGTAGGGAAGTGAGAGAATCTGAGATTGCTGTTTCACCATGAAGAATGTTGGCTGGCCTTGACCAGGGATGTGAGTCTCACCTCCCTGCCCATATGCTTGTTGTGCACACATACTCCCAGTTCACTGGAGGGCCAATATACTGCAGGGCTATTAAAGAAATGCACGTCACAATTGCAGTAATACCAGGGGTGGTGGACATTAGAATAATGGGTTCTCAAGCATACATGTGCTTGTATTTCTCATCTATACCTTTCCCTACTGTAAGACATCAAAATAATATTCCCAAATAGTAATTTCAAGCAGTATTTGTATGTATATGATGCTGCTTCTAATTTGCTCCTTGAACATAATAAACTGTAACATGTCAGCTCAGCTCCAGTAGTATCCTGTAGGTATACCCCAAAAGTGTTTCTAAAAAAATATACTTTTATAAGACAAAGTGCTGAGTTGATGGAACAGATTATACATGTTATCAAAATAATTGGAGCCCGTATACTATAGAAACAAAGGGCTTTAAGTTCTTTTGTAAATGTAATTTGTACTCAATAAAGAGCTATTCCCCCAAACTATATTACAATAGGAAATAGGCCTATGTGGAAGTACAAGTGAATTACAAAGAATAATATGTTGATATATTAAATATTTTTTCCTATAAAGATTCCTATTCAAATTAACGCCAAGAAATTTGATGGAATCCGTTTGGTCAAGTAATATAGATTCAATTGAAAACTACCATAGTGTGAACTGAGTGTGGAGCATCCCAAATACCAATCCATACGAAATGGGGTACACCTCTCTCCTGATCGTGGTCTAATTACTACAGACCTGTCAGTCTGACTTGATGTGTATGGTGAATCCATTATTCATGATTATATTATGAAGCACCTTGACATTAATGATCTAGAGTATACAGTATGTATATGGTTTTCATTCCAATTATGCGCATGTTCTATTCAACAATTGCATGAAGCTCTTGTCGAGAGTCCTTGACAGTGGTGACAGTTCTTCTGAAGACAAAGGCTTTTGATTGTGTCTCCTATAACAGGATTCCTGGCATTAATGAGAATATGTTGAGCTGGATTGAGAGTTTTCTCTCTCATAGGATGCAAATTGAGTGTCGCTGTCCACGGTGGGGCGACAACACCTTGTATCTACAAAATGTCAAATGTTTAGGAGAGCCAAAAAACATGGTGGCCAAAACACTGTGGCGAATGGGAGAGCCTTTCCTTTGACATGCCCTGGTGGCTTCATTTTTGGAGTAAGACAGTTAGGATTTTATTAGACCATTGATCAAAAAAAGTCATTTTCACCAAAATTGCAGATCTATACGAGGTCTTGCCACCCCAGTGACGAATTATGCTCCATACATTACAAACATAATGTAATGTAGGCCCTGCATGCATGCAGACATGCCAAGTTTCACAAGTGCCTGTGATAGAGGAAGAAAAGTGATAATAGGTGGGAGAAGGGTGTTCCCGCTGTTAGGGAACTTTTTTTCTGTTTTGAATTAGAAATTGTGCATGTTGGTAATACATATAATGCAATAATTTTTCTTGCATATAATTCCAAGGAGGAGCTCACCTACTACATCCTTGGTAATTCTCATCTACTGTATATGATGTGGAAGATCTTGGTAATTTCTGGCCTAAATTGTGGTCGAAGGTGAATGAGTGTAAAATAATGACAAACATAATATTAGAATGGGCAATTTCTAGTGACATCCTTGATAATCTATTATAAGTACTGAATAGCTGTTATTTGTCAGATATATATATTTAAAAAAAAAGATATTTGTAAGATAAAGCCATGATTGTATAGGTACCCTTTCAAGCAAATTGAAAAAAAAAAAAAGAAAGTTCAAACGAAAGAGTTCTCATTAGCAGGCTTATCACCCAATGTGTATTGCATTGATATGTGTTCTTTGTTTTTTGAGAGCATTATTGCTGGGGTGGTAAGACTTACTTAGCATGATATGCCAAATGTTTCGCGAGGTTTTTATTTCCATGAATTTCGCAAGTCAGGTGCTATTCGCAAAATAAAAGACACACGAAAATGCTGACTCTGATCCTGATATGGATGTAACGCACATTTATACATTTCTTTATTCAGTACAAAACTCCACCATTATGAATATAACCACTTGCAAAATCGTTGGGAAGTCCCCTTTCATTAAAATTAAGACTTACTAAATATATGGTGAATACAGTAGGTCACTGGGGCAAGACTCTTGGGGGTCTGTAAATCACCACATTGTGACACTAATACTTCATAAGTCAATACCACAGAAAAGCTCATTTGAAATTGTATTCTTGACATATTATTTTTCAGCTCAAGTGAGCTATTGCCATCGCCCTTCGTCCGGCGTCCGGCGTGCGTTGTGCGTCGTGCGTCGTGCGTCGTGCGTCGTGCGTCGTGCGTAAACTTTTTACATTTTCATCTTCTTCTTGAAAACCCCGAACTTGGCAGGTAGCATCCCTAGGGGGTTAGGAACTCAATGTGTTAAAATGGGCACCATGCCCCATCCAGGGGGCCCCCAGGGGGGCCCAAACCCCCCCCCCCAAAAAAAAAAAAAAAAAAAAAATTAAGGAATCTGTAAAAATCTTCTTCTCTAGAACCAGAAGTGATAGAGCTAAGTTAATACTATGAGTTAGTACATTGATGACTGTAGTGTCAAGTTTGTTCATGGCAGAATCAGGGGTGCCCCCCTTGGGACCCAGGGGAGGGGATGGGGAGGGGTCCTAATGGGGCCTAAATTTGTACATTTTCATCTTCTTCTTAAAGGACAAGTTCACCTTCATAAACATAAGGATTGAGAAAATGCAACAATATTAGTAGAACACATCAGTGAAAGTTTGGGGAAAATTGGACAATCGATGCAAAAGTTATGATTTTTTTAAATTTTTGTGTTGGAACCGCTGAATGAGGAGACTACTACAGCTTGTGAGTCACATGCGTACAACAGTATAAAGAAAATGTAAAAGAAAATTCAACATATTTTCACTTTTTTCGCATAATAAAAGAGCACTTGACTTGCCTCTTTCTAAAGGCAGGGGGAATGATATTACCCATAACATTTGTCGGTAACGAGTCAGGGGAATGTGTACTTTTTTTCAAAAGATGGAATTTTGTGAAATTCTCTTTATATTTTCCTTATATTGTTGTACGCATGTGACATCTAAGTTATTCACACACTGCAGTAGTCTTCTCATCCAGCGGGTACTGCACAAAAACTTCAAAAAATCATAACTTTTGAACGGATTGTCCAATTTTCCTCAAACTTTCACGGATGTGTTCTACTAATATTGCTACATTCTCTCAATCCTTATGTTTATGAAGGTGAACTTGTCCTTTAAGAACCCCATGACCCATTTTCACCAAACTTGGCAGATAGCATCCCTAGGGGGTTAGGAACTCAATTTGTTAAAATGGGCACCATGGCCCACCCAGGGGGCCCCTTGGGGGGCCCACACCCCCCAAAATGAAGGAATCTTTAAAGATAAATTCTCTAGTATCAGAAGTTATAGAGCTAAGATAATACTATGAGTGAGTACATTAATGACTGTAGTTTCAAGTTTGTTCATAGCAGATCCATGGGTGCCCCTCTTGGGGGCGCGGGGGGGGGGGGGGGGGGGGGGGGGGGGGAATTGTTCATTTTTATCTTCTTCCTGAAAACCTCTTGATGGATTTTCGTCAAACTTGGCAGGTAGCATCCCTATGGGGTCAGGATCTCAATTTATAAAAAATGGGCACCATGTCCCACCCAGAGGGCCCAAGGGGGCCCCAATTCCCCCAAATTAAGGAATCTTTAAAAAATTTGAGCCCTTATTGTACATTTTCATCTTCTATTTGAGAATGCCTGGTCAAATTTTAGTAGAGCTGTGAATAATTTAGATTAGTGACTGCATGAAAGGTGAACTTGCGATACTCAGGTGAGCGCTAGACCCGCGGGTCTCTTGTTTTTTCCGATATGATTTCGTGATCTTATAGGCCTACATGTATAACAGAAACATGAGCAGATTAACACATTACAAAATTAGTGAAAAGATACTTTTACATCTTAAGTGACTTCAATATACTGTATCCTTGAATTGACCGTATAAAGTACAGTATGATTCTTTTCTTTAAAAAAAAAATGGACATGAGATTTATAAGACAAACCTGCTTTCACCTGAAAAATAAAATGGACTACATGAGTACATACTTGCCTATGTAGACTTGAATATACAACTTAACAGCCCTCAAGAGAAAGTGAGGTTCTTAACCCATTCCTCCCGCAATTCTCCAAGCACCTTCAATGCACCCAAATTATCATTATTATTATTTTTTTTTTTTGCAGGTTGACAGAGGAGGACAGGTTGGTAATGGGTTAATAATGTTTGCTAATTTCAGATCAACCACAAATTGAATATAAAGTTTACCAGTAGGGCTGTTTGCAGTAATACCAGACAACCCCTCTTTCCACTTTCTGATCAATAGTCCTCTTCAAAACTAAAGAGAACTTGTTCAGATTCATGAAATTCTTCCTTCGAGATGTTTTATTATTATCATTGTTATTATTGTCATTATTGTTATTATTATTATTATTATTATTATTATTATTATTATTATTATCATTATTATTATTGTTATTGTTATTATTATCATTAGCCGTAGTATTAGTATTATTAGTATCTTATTCAGCTTTCAATCACAAATATCAATATTACATTTTTCGAAATCAGAACATACACTGGAGTGGTAAGGGTGCACCACGTTGGGCAGCCCAGATCTGGAAAGAGCCAACTAAATGACTTGGGCCCTCACACCATCCTCCCCAACCCACCTGGTGCACCCAAAACAGTCAGTTTACAATATAAAATGATACAAATTTCATTACGAGGTATAGATTAACAAAAAACTGTTTCTTTATAAGTGTCAAATAAAGATACTTGTATGTGTAACTACCAATCTTTCTTACTCCATTCAAATACCTAATGGGTCACAAACGCAACAAAAAAAAAGTTACTGAACAGATCTGTGATAGCTGTCATGTACCATGTTTGAACGCCCTACAAAAGAAATAATAATTTATTAAAATTATGAAATACATAAACTTGGTGTCACAACTTAGTAATATTTTCACCAGCTTACGAGGACTAAAGGTATCATACACCTGCCTATGATGACTTGGCTATATGAACTTGATCAGCATGGTGTAATGTGATGAAACAAGTTGACATGCTAAAATGTCCTATCACATATGGTACACTATATTTCAAGCCCTATCACACAAACCATGTTTTTCCGATTTAGTAGGGTATTGCAATCGTCAAAGAGCTGATAATTTTACTACCCTACATGAATACTTATTAACTCTTAACGTGCCATGGTCGCCGAACGGGGCGACCTTAGTCCTGACGTGCCATGGTCGCCGATCGGCGACTAAGGACAGCGAGAAAAGCATTGATCATTTAAGTTCTTGTGGTACCGTAATGTGTTACACCAAGCAACTGCCAATGATATGTACTGGTAGCTGATTAGCATAGCTATAGTTTCCACTAAAAATATGAGC
Source organism: Diadema antillarum (assembly GCF_040938485.1). Lineage (NCBI taxonomy): Eukaryota > Metazoa > Echinodermata > Echinoidea > Diadematoida > Diadematidae > Diadema > Diadema antillarum. Next base: position 59,516 of record NW_027271962.1, on the reverse strand, counting down.
ATGCTTACATTGGAAAATTTTGAGTAAATACACAATTTTTCAGCAAGATGTATTTTTTTCACATCGGGAAAATCCGCAGCAGACGCACCCTCTGCGAGATGTGTATGGATCAAAAGTCTCATAGGTAAACCATGCATGTGTATGCTGTTGACTCTGCGTGTATTGTCTATGCGGTTCCACTCGCATTGTTCCGCTTGGACGCTGTCCTGCGGGAAGCTGCTTTGATTTTGTCCCTCAAAGAGGGTCAGCTTTCGTTCGTCGGTCAAGTCTTTCATCCTTTTGTTTTGGTGAACGTCACTAATCGTCCCCACGCTAGCATAGGAATTGCGCGGGGACAAAGGCCTGCCGATTTCAATAGAGTACTACGCCCGCCCGTGGTCTGTGTAGACAAAAGGAGGATTGGCAGGTTCTTCCTTCTGAGGTGGACAAAAGACACTACTCCAGGGCCCGGGACAATTACTTTAGTTTCAAATACAGGATCTGGGACTAAAGGACTCAGATTTGGGAATGAATTACTGAGGCAGAAAGAGAAATTGCTAAGACAAAATAAACTGCTATTATCTTTGGAATCATACAATTCTAGAAGGCAATTTTGATATCATTTGAAAGAGGAAATGTTGCTCTAAAACTTTCTCACAGAGTCAAGGGAGCGTTCCATTGAAGAAAAAACAAGACCGACTCTTTTTTTCCATACTACACAAAAATCTCTAATAATTGTTTTGATGTATCAAATATTTCTGCAATATATCAGATTCAGAGAGATATTGTGGCAAACTGACTGCATGACACAAAAGAGCAAACATTTCTTGATATATGTTGTGTAGAACTCAATTCAAAACAGTCAATAGTTTCAGAGATATGGCGGTTTTAAATTTCATTGTCAGCCCAGTTTCGAAAAGTTCTGGCGTTAGGTAAATACCTCCGGCACCGTTAGGTAAAAACCTGATGGCACGTTAGGGGTTTTGGCCCTGGCACATTAAGAGTTAAAGTTAATAGTCCATAGGGAAGTTTCTCGAGTTATTTTGACATTACAGCTGAATTTAATTCCTTATTTCGCTAAATTTGCAGGTTATGACTACAGGACGGTTTCTATTTGCTCAGACCACATGGACAAAAGATGTTTGACATTTACCTGCCTTTACCTTGTAAGGAGGGCTAGCAATATATACACCTGCCTATGAGGACTTGGCCAACTTTGATATTGACACACCTGCATAGAAAATGATATTCTTTACCCGTTCCTCCTGCTAGTTTTTGGGAGAGTCTACTAAGCTACAAAAGAAGATTCTTTTAGAGCGTTGACAGAGAATTCACAAGTTGGTGATCCAGGTGATGTACATTTTAAAGCAGTCAAGGATTACATGTATTCCATTTTCACAAGTGAAAGTGACATTGAACAATGCAAACTTTTGATCAGATGTGAGGTATCAATAGAGTGTGTGCTGATGGTTTCACAAGCTCTTGTTCACACTGGAGAGGCACCTTAATGAGGTCAGCAAAGGTGCAAATCCACTGAGCAGAGCCTTGAATGCTGTCATGTACCTTAATTGTCAGAATGCCCTACAAAAGAAACAATGATTATAGTAATATCAGGAAATTTGGGAGCTTGGTGTCACAAACTCAGTAATATTTCCTCGAATGCTTACGTGGATTAAAGGCATATACCTGCCTATGATGACTTGGCTATATTACATTGATCAGCATATATTTTATTTGACAAATTGGTCTGTAAACCTGTACTATCACAGATTGTAAAGCCTCTACTAATAAAACAAATCATATTTTCATGGCTTTTGTAGGACGTGGCAATTGTCAAAGAGCTGATAATTAATCTACCTCACATGAATACTTCTCAAGTCAATATCACGTAAGGACATTTTTGGTGTCATTTTGACATTAGAGCTGAATTTTATTCCTTATTTCCATAGATTTGCAGGTTATGACTGGAGGATGGCTTCTCTTTCCTCAGACCATGTGGCCAAAAGACTCATGACATTTACCTACCTGCCTTCACCTAGTTAGGAGGGCTAGCAGTCAACACATCTGCCTATGAGGACTTGAGTATCCAAATACATCCCCATACCATATTCCTCCCACTAGTTTTGGAGAGCCTACAATACTACAATGAGAACATTCTTTTAGCACATGGACAGAGAACTCACAGGTTGCTGATCCACCTGTACAAAAGCTGTCAAGCACTACATGCATCCCCTGTCCACTGTTAACTATTATGGCGAATGAAACGATGCAAACTTTAATCGGGTGCAAGGTATCAATAAAGTGTGTCCTGATGGGCTCACAAACCCGTTTGTTCCACACAAGAGAAGCACCTCAGTGGTCACCAATGCAAAAAACAAAAAAAAAAGTTACTGAAAAAATCTGTGGTAGCTGTCACGTACCATGTTTGAACGCCCTACAAATTATAGAAACAATAATATATCAAAACTATGAAATACATAAACTTGGTGTCACAACTTAGTAATACTTACACCTGCTTACGAGGACTAAAGCCATATACACCTGCCTATGATGACTCAGCTATATGAACTTGATCAGCATGATGTAATGTCATAAAACAATTGGCAAGCTAAAATGTCCTGTCACATATGGTACACTATATTTCAAGCCCTATCACACAAACCATGTTTTCCCGGTTTTGTAGGGCATTGCAATCGTCAAAGAGCTGATAACTAACCTTCCCTACATGAATACTTATTAAAGTTAATAGCCCATAGGGACATTTCTAGAGTTATTTTGACATTACAGCTGAATTTAATTCCTTATTTCCCTAAATTTGTAGGGTATGACTACAGGATGGTTTCTATTTCCTCAGAACAAATGGACAAAAGACTCATGACATTTACCTGCCTTCACCTAGTTAGGAGGGCTAGCAGTATATACACCTCCCTATGAGGACTTGACCATTCAAAAAACTTATGGACACACCTGAATAGAAAATGATATTCTTTACCCATTCCTCCTGCCAGTGTTTGAGAGGGCCTACAAAGTTACAAAAGAAGATTCTTTTAGAGCGTTGATAGGGAATTCACAAGTTGGTGAACCAGCTGGTATAAAGCAGTCAAGGATTACATGTATTCAATTTTCACAGGTAAAAGTGACATTGAACAATGCAAACTTCTGATTAGATGTGAGGTATCAACAGAGTGTGTGCTGATGGTTTCACAAGCTCTTGTTCACACAAGAGAGGCACCTTAATGAGGTCAGCAAAGGTGCAAATCTACTGAGCAGAGCCTTGAAAGCTGTCACGTAACTTGTCATAATGCCCTACAAAAGAAACAATGATTATAGTAATATCAGGAAATTTGTGAGCTTGGTGTCAAAACTTAGTAATATTTCCACATGCTTACGTGGACTAAGGGCATATATACCTGCCTATGAGGACTTGGTATATTGAAATGATCAGCATATATCTTATTTGACAAATTGGTCTGGAAACCTGTACTATCACAGATTGCAAAGTCGTTACTAAACAAATCATATTTTCATGGCTTTGAAGGGCGTGGCAATTGTCAAAGAGCTGATAACTAATCTACCTCACATGAATACTTCTCAAGTCAATATCACGAATTTTATTCCTTATTTCCATAAATTTGCAGGTTATGACTAGAGGATGGTTTCTCTTTCCTCAGACCACGTGGACAAAAGACTCATGACATTTACCTGCCTTCACCTAGTTAGGAGGGCTAACAGTACTGATACACCTGCCTATGAGGACTTGAGTATCCAAATCCACCCGTTAGCACATTCCTCCCACTAGTTTTGTAGAGCCTACAATACAATGTACTACAGTGAGAAGATTCTTTTAGCACATGGACAGAGAACAATAAGGTTGCTGATCCACCTGTACAAAAGCTGTCAAGCACTACATGCATCCCCTTTCTACTGTTAACTATTATGGCGAATCAAACGATGCAAACTTTAATCGGGTGCAAGGAATCAATAAAGTGTGTCCTGATGGGATCACAAACCTGTTTGTTCCACACAAGAGAAACACCTAAGGGGTCACAAATACACACATACACACACACACACACACACACACACACACAAGTTACTGAACAGACCTGTGAAAGCTGTCACGTACCATGTTTGAGCGCCCTACAAATGAAAGAAACAATAATATATCAAAACTATGAAATACATAAACTTGGTGTCACAACTTAGTAATATTTACACCTGGTTACGAGGACTAAAGCCATACACCTGCCTATGGTGACTTGGCTATATGAACCTGATCAGCATGGTGTAATGTGATGAAACAAGTTGGCAAGCTAAAATGTCCTATTACATATGGTACACTATATTTCAAGTCCTATCACACAAACCATCTTTTCCATCCAGACTTGACCATCCAAAAACCTTATTCACACACCTGACTAGAAAATGATATTCTTTACCCATTCCTCCTGTTAGTATTTGGGAGAGTCTACAAAGCTAGAAAATCTTGATTCTTTTACAACGTTGACAGGGAAGTCTCAAGTTGGTGAACCAGCTAATGTAAAGCAGTCAAGGATTACATGTATTCCATTTCACAGGTAAAAGTGACATTGAACAATGCAAACTTTTGATCAGATGTGAGGTATCAACAGAGTGTGTGCTGATAGTTTAACAAGCTCTTATTCACACAAGAGAGGCACTTTAATGAGGTCAGGAAAGGTGCAAATCTACTGAGCAGAGCCTTGAAAGCTGTCACGTACCTTGTCATAATGCCCTACAAAAGAAACAATGATTATAGTAATATCAGGATATTTGTGAGCTTGGTGTCACAACTTAGTAATATTTCCACATGCTTACGTGGACTAAGGGCATATATACCTGCCTATGATGACTTGGCTGTATTGAAATGATCAGCATATATCTTATTTGATAAATTGGTTAGCAAACCTGTACTATCACAGATTGTAAAGCCATTACTAAACACATCATATTTTCATGACTTTGAAGGGCGTGGCAATTGTCAAAGAGCTGATAATTAATCTACCTCACATGAATACTTCTCAAGAACTTGGTGTCACAACTTAGTAATATCTCCACATGCTTACGTGGACTAAGGGCATATATACCTGCCTATGAGGACTTGGTATATCGAAATGATCAGCATATATGTTATTTGACAAATTGGTCTGGAAACCTGTACTATCACAGATTGTAAAGTTGTTACTAAACAAATCATATTTTCATGGCTTTGAAGGGCGTGGCAATTGTCAAAGAGCTGATAACTAATCTACCTCACATGACTACTTCTCAAGTCAATATCACGTAAGGACATTTTTGGTGTCATTTTGACATTAGAGTTGAATTTTATTCCTTATTTCCATACATTGGCAGGTTATGACTAGAGGATGGTTTCTCTTTCCTCAGAACAAATGGACAAAAGACTCATGACATTTACCTGCCTTCACCTAGTTAGGAGGGCTAGCAGTATATACACCTGCCTATGAGGACTTGAGCATCCAAATACACCCCTTTCCACATTCCTCCCACTAGTTTTGTAGAGCCTACATTACTACAGTGAGAAGATTCTTTTAGCACATGGACAGAGAACAATAAGGTTGCTGATCCACCTGTACAAAAGCTGTCAAGCACTACATGCATCCCCTTTCTACTGTTAACTATTATTGCGAATCAAACGATGCAAACTTTAATCGGGTGCAAGGTATCAATAAAGTGTGTCCTGATGGGATCACAAACCCGTTTGTTCCACACAAGAGAAACACCTAAGGGGTCACAAATGCACACACACACACACACACACACACACACACACATAAGTTACTGAACAGACCTGTGATAGCTGTCACGTACCATGTTTGAACGCCCTACAAATGAAAGAAACAATAATATATCAAAACTATGAAATACATAAACTTGGTGTCACAACTTAGTAATACTTACACCTGGTTACGAGGACTAAAGCCATATACACCTGCCTATGATGACTTGGCTATATGAACCTGATCAGCATGGTGTAATGTGATGAAACAAGTTGGCAAGCTAAAATGTCCTATTACATATGGTACACTACATTTCAAGTCCTATCACACAAACCATCTTTTCCATCCAGACTTGACCATCCAAAAACCTTATTGACACACCTGACTAGAAAATGATATTCTTTACCCATTCCTCCTGTTAGTATTTGGGAGAGTCTACAAAGCTACAAAATCTTGATTCTTTTACAGCGTTGACAGGGAAGTCACAAGTTGGTGAACCAGCTAATGTAAAGCAGTCATGGATTACATGTATTCCATTTTCACAGGTAAAAGTGACATTGAACAATGCAAACTTTTGATCAGATGTGAGGTATCAACAGAGTGTGTGCCACGTACCTTGTCATAATGCCCTACAAAAGAAACAATGATTATAGTAATATCAGGAAATTTGTGAGCTTGGTGTCACAACTTAGTAATATTTCCACATGCTTACGTGGACTAAGGGCATATATACCTGCCTATGAGGACTTGGGTATATTGAAATGATCAGCATATATCTTATTTGATAAATTGGTCTGCAAACCTGTACTATCACAGATTGTAAAGTCGTTACTAAACAAATCATATTTTCATGGCTTTGAAGGGCGTGGCAATTGTCAAAGAGCTGATAACTAATCTACGTCACATGAATATTTCTCAAGTCAATATCACGTAAGGACATTTTTTCCATACAGACTTGACCATCGTAATGAGGTCAGCAAAGGTGCAAATCTCTTGAGCAGAGCCTTGAAAGCTGCCACGTACCTTGTCATAATGCCCGACAAAAGATACAATGATTATAGTAATATCAGGAAATTTGTGAGCTTGGTGTCACAACTTAGTAATATTTCCACATGCTTACGTGGACTAAGGGCATATATACCTGCCTATGAGGACTTGGCTGTATTGAAATGATCAGCATATATCTTAATTGACAAATTGGTCAGCAAACCTGTACTATCACAGATTGTAAAGCCATTACTAAACAAATCATATTTTCATGGCTTTGAAGGGCGTGGCAATTGTCAAAGAGCTGATAACTAATCTACCTCACATGAATACTTCTCAAGAGCTTGGTATCACAACTTATATAATATCTCCACATGCTTACGTGGACTAAGGGCATATATACCTGCCTATGAGGACTTGGGTATATTGAAATGATCAGCATAAATAACTTATTTGACAAATTGGTCTGCAAACCTGGACTATCAGATTGTAAAGCCATTATCAAACAAATCATATTTTCATATGGCTTTGAAGGGCCTGGCAATTGTCAAAGAGCTGATAATTAATCTACCTCACATAAATACTTCTCAAGTCAATATCACGTAAGGACATTTTTGGTGTCATTTTGACATTAGAGCTGAATTTTATTCCTTATTTCCATAAATTTGCAGGTTTTGACTAGAGGATGGGATCTCTTTCCTCAGACCACGTGGACAAAAGACTCATGACATTTACCTGCCTTCACCTATAGTTAGGAGGGCTAACAGTACTGATACACCTGCCTATGAGTACTTCAGTATCCAAATACACCCATTAACACATTCCTCCTACTAGTTTTGTAGAGCCTACATTACTACAATGAGAAGATTCTTTTAGCACATGGACAGAGAAAAATAAGGTTGCTGATCCACCTGCACAAAAGCTGTCAAGCACTACATGCATCCCCTTTCTACTGTTAACTATTATGGCGAATCAAACGATGCAAACTTTAATCGGGTGCAAGGTATCAATAAAATGTGTCCTGATGGGCTCACAAACCCGTTTGTTCCACACAAGAGAAACACCTAAGGGGTCACAAATGCAAAACAAAAAAGAAATACTGAACAGATCTGTGATAGCTGTCGCGTAACATGTTTGAACGCCCTACATATTAAAGAAACAATAATTTATTTAAATTATGAAATACATAAACTTGGTGTAACAACTTAGTAATATTTACACCTGCTTATGAGGACTAAAGCCATTTACACCTGCCTATGATGACTCGGCTATATGAACTTGATCAACATGGTGTAATGTCATGGAGCAAGTTGGCAAGCTAAAATGTCCTATTATACATATGGTACACTATATTTCAAGCCCTATCACACAAACCTTGTTTTTCCGGTTTTGTAGGGCATTGCAATCGTCAAAGAGCTGATAATTGAACTACCCTACATGAATACTTACTAAAGTTAATAGCACATAGGGACATTTCTAGAGTTATGTTGACATTACAGCTGAATTTAATTCCATATTTCCCTAAATTTGCAAGTTATGACTAAAGGATGGTTTCTATTTCCTCAGACCACATGGAAAAAAGATGCTTGACATTTACCTGCCTTCACCATGTTAGGAGGGCTATCAGTATATACACCTGCCTATGAGGACTTGACCATCCAAAAAACTTGACACGCCTGAATAGAAAATGATATTCTTTACCCATTCCTTCTGCTAGTATTTCTGAGAGTCTACAAAGCTACAAAATCTTGATTCTTTTACAGCGTTGACAGGGAAGTCACAAGTTGGTGAACCAGCTAATGTAAAGCAGTCAAGGATTACATGTATTCAATTTTCACAGGTAAAAGTGACATTGAACAATGCAAACTTTTGATTAGATGTGAGGTATCAACAGAGTGTGTGCTTATGGTTTCACAAGCTCTTGTTCACACAAGAGAGGCACCTTAATGAGGTCAGCAAAGGTGCAAATCTACTGAGCAGAGCCTTGAAAGCTGTCACGTAACTTGTCATAATGCCCTACAAAAGAAACAATGATTATGGTAATATCAGGAAATTTGTGAGCTTGGTGTCAAAACTTAGTAATATTTCCACATGCTTACGTGGACTAAGGGCATATATACCTGCCTATGAGGACTTGGTATATTGAAATGATCAGCATATATCTTATTTGACAAATTGGTCTGGAAACCTGTACTATCACAGATTGTAAAGTCGTTACTAAACAAATCATATTTTCATGGCTTTGAAGGGCGTGGCAATTGTCAAAGAGCTGATAACTAATCTACCTCACATGAATACTTCTCAAGTCAATATCACGAATTTTATTCCTTATTTCCATAAATTTGCAGGTTATGACTAGAGGATGGTTTCTCTTTCCTCAGACCACGTGGACAAAAGATTCATGACATTTACCTGCCTTCACCTAGTTAGGAGGGCTAACAGTACTGATACACCTGCCTATGAGGACTTGAGTATCCAAATCCACCCGTTAGCACATTCCTCCCACTAGTTTTGTAGAGCCTACAATACAATGTACTACAGTGAGAAGATTCTTTTAGCACATGGACAGAGAACAATAAGGTTGCTGATCCACCTGTACAAAAGCTGTCAAGCACTACATGCATCCCCTTTCTACTGTTAACTATTATGGCGAATCAAATGATGCAAACTTTAATCGGGTGCAAGGAATCAATAAAGTGTGTCCTGATGGGATCACAAACCTGTTTGTTCCACACAAGAGAAACACCTAAGGGGTCACAAATGCACACGTACACACACACACACACACACACACCCACACACAAGTTACTGAACAGACCTGTGAAACCTGTCACGTACCATGTTTGAGCGCCCTACAAATGAAAGAAACAATAATATATCAAAACTATGAAATACATAAACTTGGTGTCACAACTTAGTAATATTTACACCTGGTTACGAGGACTAAAGCCATATACACCTGCCTATGGTGACTTGGCTATATGAACCTGATCAGCATGGTGTAATGTGATGAAACAAGTTGGCAAGCTAAAATGTCCTATTACATATGGTACACTATATTTCAAGTCCTATCACACAAACCATCTTTTCCATCCAAACTTGACCATCCAAAAACCTTATTGACACACCTGACTAGAAAATGATATTCTTTACCCATTCCTCCTGTTAGTATTTGGGAGAGTCTACAAAGCTAGAAAATCTTGATTCTTTTACAACGTTGACAGGGAAGTCTCAAGTTGGTGAACCAGCTAATGTACAAGCAGTCAAGGATTACATGTATTCCATTTCACAGGTAAAAGTGACATTGAACAATGCAAACTTGTGATCAGATGTGAGGTATCAACAGAGTGTGTGCTGATAGTTTAACAAGCTCTTGTTCACACAAGAGAGGCACTTTAATGAGGTCAGGAAAGGTGCAAATCTACTGAGCAGAGCCTTGAAAGCTGTCACGTACCTTGTCATAATGCCCTACAAAAGAAACAATGATTATAGTAATATCAGGATATTTGTGAGCTTGGTGTCACAACTTAGTAATATTTCCACATGCTTACGTGGACTAAGGGCATATATACCTGCCTCTGATGACTTGGCTGTATTGAAATGATCAGCATATATCTTATTTGACAAATTGGTTAGCAAACCTGTACTATCACAGATTGTAAAGCCATTACTAAACACATCATATTTTTCATGACTTTGAAGGGCGTGGCAATTGTCAAAGAGCTGATAATTAATCTACCTCACATGAATACTTCTCAAGAACTTGGTGTCACAACTTAGTAATATCTCCACATGCTTACGTGGACTAAGGGCATATATACCTGCCTATGAGGACTTGGTATATTGAAATGATCAGCATATATGTTATTTGACAAATTGGTCTGGAAACCTGTACTATCACAGATTGTAAAGTTGTTACTAAACAAATCATATTTTCATGGCTTTGAAGGGCGTGGCAATTGTCAAAGAGCTGATAACTAATCTACCTCACATGACTACTTCTCAAGTCAATATCACGTAAGGACATTTTTGGTGTCATTTTGACATTAGAGTTGAATTTTATTCCTTATTTCCATACATTGGCAGGTTATGACTAGAGGATGGTTTCTCTTTCCTCAGAACAAATGGACAAAAGACTCATGACATTTACCTGCCTTCACCTAGTTAGGAGGGCTAGCAGTATATACACCTGCCTATGAGGACTTGAGCATCCAAATACACCCCTTTCCACATTCCTCCCACTAGTTTTGTAGAGCCTACATTACTACAGTGAGAAGATTCTTTTAGCACATGGACAGAGAACAATAAGGTTGCTGATCCACCTGTACAAAAGCTGTCAAGCACTACATGTATCCCCTTTCTACTGTTAACTATTATTGCGAATCAAACGATGCAAACTTTAATCGGGTGCAAGGTATCAATAAAGTGTGTCCTGATGGGATCACAAACCCGTTTGTTCCACACAAGAGAAACACCTAAGGGGTCACAAATGCACACACACACACACACACACACACACACACACAGTTACTGAACAGACCTGTGAAAGCTGTCACGTACCATGTTTGAACGCCCTACAAATGAAAGAAACAATAATATATCAAAACTATGAAATACATAAACTTGGTGTCACAACTTAGTAATACTTACACCTGGTTACGAGGACTAAAGCCATATACACCTGCCTATGATGACTTAGCTATATGAACCTGATCAGCATGGTGTAATGTGATGAAACAAGTTGGCAAGCTAAAATGTCCTATTACATATGGTACACTACATTTCAAGTCCTATCACACAAACCATCTTTTCCATCCAGACTTGACCATCCAAAAACCTTATTGACACACCTGACTAGAAAATGATATTCTTTACCCATTCCTCCTGTTAGTATTTGGGAGAGTCTACAAAGCTACAAAATCTTGATTCTTTTACAGCGTTGACAGGGAAGTCACAAGTTGGTGAACCAGCTAATGTAAAGCAGTCATGGATTACATGTATTCCATTTTCACAGGTAAAAGTGACATTTAACAATGCAAACTTTTGATCAGATGTGAGGTATCAACAGAGTGTGTGCAACGTACCTTGTCATAATGCCCTACAAAAGAAACAATGATTATAGTAATATCAGGAAATTTGTGAGCTTGGTGTCAAAACTTAGTAATATTTCCACATGCTTATGTGGACTGAGGGCATATATACCTGCCTATGAGGACTTGGGTATATTGAAATGATCAGCATATATCTTATTTGACAAATTGGTCTGCAAACCTGTACTATCACAGATTGTAAAGTCGTTACTAAACAAATCATATTTTCATGGCTTTGAAGGGCATGGCAATTGTCAAAGAGCTGATAACTAATCTACGTCACATGAATATTTCTCAAGTCAATATCACGTAAGGACATTTTTTCCATCCAGACTTGACCATCGTAATGAGGTCAGCAAAGGTGCAAATCTCCTGAGCAGAGCCTTGAAAGCTGCCACGTACCTTGTCATAATGCCCTACAAAAGATACAATGATTATAGTAATATCAGGAAATTTGTGAGCTTGGTGTCAAAACTTAGTAATATTTCCACATGCTTACGTGGACTAAGGGCATATATACCTGCCTATGAGGACTTGGGTATATTGAAATGATCAGCATATATCTTATTTGACAAATTGGTCTGCAAACCTGTACTATCACAGATTGTAAAGCCATTACTAAACAAATCATATTTTCATGGCTTTGAAGGGCGTGGCAATTGTCAAAGAGCTGATAACTAATCTACCTCACATGAATACTTCTCAAGAGCTTGGTATCACAACTTAGTAATATCTCCACATGCTTACGTGGACTAAGGGCATATATACCTGCCTATGAGGACTTGGGTATATTGAAATGATCAGCATAAATAACTTATTTGACAAATTGGTCTGCAAACCTGGACTATCACATTGTAAAGCCATTACTAAACAAATCATATTTTCATATGGCTTTGAAGGGCCTGGCAATTGTCAAAGAGCTGATAATTAATCTACCTCACATAAATATTTCTCAAGTCAATATCACGTAAGGACATTTTTGGTGTCATTTTGACATTAGAGCTGAATTTTATTCCTTATATCCATAAATTTGCAGGTTATGACTAGAGGATGGGATCTCTTTCCTCAGACCACGTGGACAAAAGACTCATGACATTTACCTGCCTTCACCTAGTTAGGAGGGCTAACAGTACTGATACACCTGCCTATGAGGACTTCAGTATCCAAATACACCCATTAACACATTCCTCCTACTAGTTTTGTAGAGCCTACATTACAATGAGAAGATTCTTTTAGCACATGGACAGAGAAAAATAAGGTTGCTGATCCACCTGCACAAAAGCTGTCAAGCACTACATGCATCCCCTTTCTACTGTTAACTATTATGGCGAATCAAACGATGCAAACTTTAATCGGGTGCAAGGTATCAATAAAATGTGTCCTGATGGGCTCACAAACCCGTTTGTTCCACACAAGAGAAACACCTAAGGGGTCACAAATGCAAAAAAAAAAAAAAAATACTGAACAGATCTGTGATAGCTGTCGCGTAACATGTTTGAACGCCCTACATATTAAAGAAACAATAATTTATTTAAATTATGAAATACATAAACTTGGTGTAACAACTTAGTAATATTTACACCTGCTTAAGAGGACTAAAGTCATTTACACCTGCCTATGATGACTCGGCTATATGAACTTGATCAGCATGGTGTAATGTCATGGAGCAAGTTGGCAAGCTAAAATGTCCTATTATATATGGTACACTATATTTCAAGCCCTATCACACAAACCTTGTTTTTCCGGTTTTGTAGGGCATTGCAATCGTCAAAGAGCTGATAATTAAACTACCCTACATGAATACTTACTAAAGTTAATAGCACATAGGGACATTTCTAGAGTTATTTTGACATTACAGCTGAATTTAATTCCATATTTCCCTAAATTTGCAGGTTATGACTAAAGGATGGTTTCTATTTCCTCAGACCACATGGAAAAAAGATGCTTGACATTTACCTGCCTTCACCATGTTAGGAGGGCTATCAGTATATACACCTGCCTATGAGGACTTGACCATCCAAAAAACTTGACACGCCTGAATAGAAAATGATATTCTTTACCCATTCCTTCTGCTAGTATTTCTGAGAGTCTACAAAGCTACAAAATCTTGATTCTTTTACAGCGTTGACAGGGAAGTCACAAGTTGGTGAACCAGCTAATGTAAAGCAGTCAAGGACTACATGTATTCAATTTTCACAGGTAAAAGTGACATTGAACAATGCAAACTTTTGATTAGATGTGAGGTATCAACAGAGTGTGTGCTTATGGTTTCACAAGCTCTTGTTCACACAAGAGAGGCACCTTAATGAGGTCAGCAAAGGTGCAAATCCACTGAGCAGAGCCTTGAAAGCTGTCACGTAACTTGTCATAATGCCCTACAAAAGAAACAATGATTATAGTAATATCAGGAAATTTGTGAGCTTGGTGTCAAAACTTAGTAATATTTCCACATGCTTACGTGGACTAAGGGCATATATACCTGCCTATGAGGACTTGGTATATTGAAATGATCAGCATATATCTTATTTGACAAATTGGTCTGGAAACCTGTACTATCACAGATTGTAAAGTCGTTACTAAACAAATCATATTTTCATGGCTTTGAAGGGCGTGGCAATTGTCAAAGAGCTGATAACTAATCTACCTCACATGAATACTTCTCAAGTCAATATCACGAATTTTATTCCTTATTTCCATAAATTTGCAGGTTATGACTAGAGGATGGTTTCTCTTTCCTCAGACCACGTGGACAAAAGATTCATGACATTTACCTGCCTTCACCTAGTTAGGAGGGCTAACAGTACTGATACACCTGCCTATGAGGACTTGAGTATCCAAATCCACCCGTTAGCACATTCCTCCCACTAGTTTTGTAGAGCCTACAATACAATGTACTACAGTGAGAAGATTCTTTTAGCACATGGACAGAGAACAATAAGGTTGCTGATCCACCTGTACAAAAGCTGTCAAGCACTACATGCATCCCCTTTCTACTGTTAACTATTATGGCGAATCAAATGATGCAAACTTTAATCGGGTGCAAGGAATCAATAAAGTGTGTCCTGATGGGATCACAAACCTGTTTGTTCCACACAAGAGAAACACCTAAGGGGTCACAAATGCACACATACACACACACACACACACACACACACACACACACAAGTTACTGAACAGACCTGTGAAAGCTGTCACGTACCATGTTTGAGCGCCCTACAAATGAAAGAAACAATAATATATCAAAACTATGAAATACATAAACTTGGTGTCACAACTTAGTAATATTTACACCTGGTTACGAGGACTAAAGCCATATACACCTGCCTATGGTGACTTGGCTATATGAACCTGATCAGCATGGTGTAATGTGATGAAACAAGTTGGCAAGCTAAAATGTCCTATTACATATGGTACACTATATTTCAAGTCCTATCACACAAACCATCTTTTCCATCCAAACTTGACCATCCAAAAACCTTATTCACACACCTGACTAGAAAATGATATTCTTTACCCATTCCTCCTGTTAGTATTTGGGAGAGTCTACAAAGCTAGAAAATCTTGATTCTTTTACAACGTTGACAGGGAAGTCTCAAGTTGGTGAACCAGCTAATGTAAAGCAGTCAAGGATTACATGTATTCCATTTCACAGGTAAAAGTGACATTGAACAATGCAAACTTGTGATCAGATGTGAGGTATCAACAGAGTGTGTGCTGATAGTTTAACAAGCTCTTGTTCACACAAGAGAGGCACTTTAATGAGGTCAGGAAAGGTGCAAATCTACTGAGCAGAGCCTTGAAAGCTGTCACGTACCTTGTCATAATGCCCTACAAAAGAAACAATGATTATAGTAATATCAGGATATCTGTGAGCTTGGTGTCACAACTTAGTAATATTTCCACATGCTTACGTGGACTAAGGGCATATATACCTGCCTATGAGGACTTGGCTGTATTGAAATGATCAGCATATATCTTATTTGACAAATTGGTTAGCAAACCTGTACTATCACAGATTGTAAAGCCATTACTAAACACATCATATTTTCATGACTTTGAAGGGCGTGGCAATTGTCAAAGAGCTGATAATTAATCTACCTCACATGAATACTTCTCAAGAACTTGGTGTCACAACTTAGTAATATCTCCACATGCTTACGTGGACTAAGGGCATATATACCTGCCTATGAGGACTTGGTATATTGAAATGATCAGCATATATCTTATTTGACAAATTGGTCTGGAAACCTGTACTATCACAGATTGTAAAGTTGTTACTAAACAAATCATATTTTCATGGCTTTGAAGGGCGTGGCAATTGTCAAAGAGCTGATAACTAATCTACCTCACATGACTACTTCTCAAGTCAATATCACGTAAGGACATTTTTGGTGTCATTTTGACATTAGAGTTGAATTTTATTCCTTATTTCCATACATTGGCAGGTTATGACTAGAGGATGGTTTCTCTTTCCTCAGAACAAATGGACAAAAGACTCATGACATTTACCTGCCTTCACCTAGTTAGGAGGGCTAGCAGTATATACACCTGCCTATGAGGACTTGAGCATCCAAATACACCCCTTTCCACATTCCTCCCACTAGTTTTGTAGAGCCTACATTACTACAGTGAGAAGATTCTTTTAGCACATGGACAGAGAACAATAAGGTTGCTGATCCACCTGTACAAAAGCTGTCAAGCACTACATGTATCCCCTTTCTACTGTTAACTATTATGGCGAATCAAACGATGCAAACTTTAATCGGGTGCAAGGTATCAATAAAGTGTGTCCTGATGGGATCACAAACCCGTTTGTTCCACACAAGAGAAACACCTAAGGGGTCACAATTGCACACACACATACACACACACACACACACACACATAAGTTACTGAACAGACCTGTGTTAGCTGTCACGTACCATGTTTGAACGCCCTACAAATGAAAGAAACAATAATATATCAAAACTATGAAATACATAAACTTGGTGTCACAACTAAATAGTAATACTTACACCTGGTTACGAGGACTAAAGCCATATACACCTGCCTATGATGACTTAGCTATATGAACCTGATCAGCATGGTGTAATGTGATGAAACAAGTTGGCAAGCTAAAATGTCCTATTACATATGGTACACTACATTTCAAGTCCTATCACACAAACCATCTTTTCCATCCAGACTTGACCATCCAAAAACCTTATTGACACACCTGACTAGAAAATGATATTCTTTACCCATTCCTCCTGTTAGTATTTGGGAGAGTCTACAAAGCTACAAAATCTTGATTCTTTTACAGCGTTGACAGGGAAGTCACAAGTTGGTGAACCAGCTAATGTAAAGCAGTCATGGATTACATGTATTCCATTTTCACAGGTAAAAGTGACATTTAACAATGCAAACTTTTGATCAGATGTGAGGTATCAACAGAGTGTGTGCAACGTACCTTGTCATAATGCCCTACAAAAGAAACAATGATTATAGTAATATCAGGAAATTTGTGAGCTTGGTGTCACAACTTAGTAATATTTCCACATGCTTATGTGGACTAAGGGCATATATACCTGCCTATGAGGACTTGGGTATATTGAAATGATCAGCATATACCTTATTTGACAAATTGGTCTGCAAACCTGTACTATCACAGATTGTAAAGTCGTTACTAAACAAATCATATTTTCATGGCTTTGAAGGGCATGGCAATTGTCAAAGAGCTGATAACTAATCTACGTCACATGAATATTTCTCAAGTCAATATCACGTAAGGACATTTTTTCCATCCAGACTTGACCATCGTAATGAGGTCAGCAAAGGTGCAAATCTCCTGAGCAGAGCCTTGAAAGCTGCCACGTACCTTGTCATAATGCCCTACAAAAGATACAATGATTATAGTAATATCAGGAAATGTGTGAGCTTGGTGTCACAACTTAGTAATATTTCCACATGCTTACGTGGACTAAGGGCATATATACCTGCCTATGAGGACTTGGGTATATTGAAATGATCAGCATATATCTTAATTGACAAATTGGTCTGCAAACCTGTACTATCACAGATTGTAAAGCCATTACTAAACAAATCATATTTTCATGGCTTTGAAGGGCGTGGCAATTGTCAAAGAGCTGATAACTAATCTACCTCACATGAATACTTCTCAAGAGCTTGGTATCACAACTTAGTAATATCTCCACATGCTTACGTGGACTAAGGGCATATATACCTGCCTATGAGGACTGTAGGGGAGACCCAGGAGACTTGAGCCACAAGGAGAGTTGATCCACCCCCTAAATCTCACACTTTCACTTTAGATAAAAAGTTAAAACTCCCTCTGCTGGTAGTGTATAATATAACTTTCTTTCCAGTTAAGTCAGCAAGATCCATGGTAACTCATGGGAGATTTTGTGAAAGGAAAACCAAATATCGTGCTGAAAAGTGGATTTGAGAGTTAGAGGTAAGACCCTTCTTATTATTCATATACTTGCAGTTACTTTGGTCGCAATATGGGCAACGCGTAGCCTCTGCATTGTTGATTAATTCTGATGTTTTTGGTTAAATATGATGCAACTGCTCTAGTGGTAGTTAAGTCACATGCAAAAATGGCCGACCTTTGGAGAGTTGAGCCACTCATCATGAGGAGACATGATCCATGGCTCAACTCTCCTTTTACCATTATCTTTTATACAAATTTTTACTTTTCTTTCAGACAATGCCACAATAAATACAAAAGGACATCAGACCGTTGGAGTGATCCAGGATTGCTCCAGCGAGGAGCAAAAGCAGTCGAAGAGTTGAACAGTGTTCGAGCTGCCGCTTGAGCATTTGGTGTAGATCGAATGACACTCAAGAGATACATGGATAAACAGAAAAATGACCGTTTTTGTATAGGGTTCTTTATACATTGTAGAACCCTATACAAAAAGGTCTATAAAGAATCTTAAATACGGGACAAGAAGAGGTTGTAATCAGCACATTTTTTTCTAAGAGTGAAGGGCACCATCATTTGTTGTGTCATTATTGTTAAAGTTGCGTTGGTTCACACTGCAATCATGGTATTCTGCATTTCGTTGAATCTAACAAATCATTTGTTGAGGTCATTTTGTTATTTTGTATTGTTTTGCCAGGTAGATGGAAGAGAGACTGGTTGGCATTATGTTGTTCATGGGACTACATTTTTTGAGCAGATATTGTTAACAATATGATATCATCGTCTGAAATTTGAAAGGATGTGACTGGAAAAGATGTGACTGTATTCAGGCAATTCTGGAAAGTTTTATGGCCCCTTGTTGTCTTTAGACGTTGAAAGAAACCCCATGGAAATTGAAATTCACAACAAAGAGGATGATACATAAATATCGATAGCATAGCCTGAAGCTGACGTGAGCTAAATGAAACAAAATGTCATGTTAATTTCCACGCACTACAATCTTTATCTCCTGTTCAAGGTTGCATATGTTTGAGCGAGCTCTGAAAAGCATTGTAAGATCTAAGTAAGGGTTATATCAGTTGTGTTTTAATGTTGTTTTAAAGTTTTACTTAAGCTGCCAATGGTTTTTTGCTTACTCAATTATTGTCTTCATGAGTAATGATTTCTCAAAGAAGTTATTGTGTTTTAAAGGGTGACACGACATATGCTCCGCCGACAATTATTGCTCTGACATTAATATCTCTCCGAAGAGAGAGTGAGCCTCGTGGGTATGATTGAGTTTTTGGGTCAGAGCAGGGTAAGGATTTGGATTAGGGTTAGGGTTAAGGTAGGGGTAAGGGTTTGTGTAAGCTTCAACATTAGCAATTCGTGCCGGAGCATTTGTCCTCGGAGCATATGTCATGGAAGTGTTTTAAAGTTATTGATTATCGGCCCCAGGTACTCTCTAAAAAAAATCGAGTGAAAATTTTCACTCTAAAAAGAGTGAATACAAAAAAGAGTGAATTTCGAGTGAAATTGGAGTGAATTTTGAGTGAAAATGCTCATTTTCACTCATTTTGGAGTGACGTCAGGGATCACTCGAAGATTTTGGAGTGATCCCTGACGTCACTCCAAAATGAGTGAAAATGAGCATTTTCACTCAAAATTCACTCCAATTTCACTCGAAATTCACTCTTTTTTGTATTCACTCTTTTTAGAGTGAAAATTTTCACTCGATTTTTTTTAGAGAGTAGCCAACTCTAAGTCAGAACATTTCGATGACATCATCAATTTGTCTACAACTTGGAAAGCCTATCTTTAAGTTCTTTCTATCTGAAAAAAAAAAATCATAGTTCTCTGTTAGAATCATTGTATTTCAATTTACAAAATAGTGATATTCGATAAGAACAGCACATTAAATGTATTTATGCGGGCCCATCCTCACGAGATATACGACTTTCCCACTCCCTAGTACAGTGTGGCACAACTCTCCCATGGGTGGCTCAACTCTCATTGCGGGTATGCTCAACTCTCCTCGTCCTACAGGAGACTTGTGCCATTTGACATCTTTTTTTGAACGGGCTCTTATTCTAAAATGCAATCACCTTCCGTATAATTAACAAAACTGGATTATGACATATGATCTTAACTTCCAACCATAAGAAAGTCTTCAGCCCAAAATACAATTAGGGGGAAATATGACAAATTATGTAAAAAGTGGCTCAACTCTCCTGGGTCTCCCCTATATTGAAATGATCAGCATAAATAACTTATTTGACAAATTGGTCTGCAAACCTGGACTATCACATTGTAAAGCCATTACTAAACAAATCATATTTTCATATGGCTTTGAAGGGCCTGGCAATTGTCAAAGAGCTGATAATTAATCTACCTCACATAAATATTTCTCAAGTCAATATCACGTAAGGACATTTTTGGTGTCATTTTGACATTAGAGCTGAATTTTATTCCTTATATCCATAAATTTGCAGGTTATGACTAGAGGATGGGATCTCTTTCCTCAGACCACGTGCACAAAAGACTCATGACATTTACCTGCCTTCACCTATAGTTAGGAGGGCTAACAGTACTGATACACCTGCCTATGAGTACTTCAGTATCCAAATACACCCATTAACACATTCCTCCTACTAGTTTTGTAGAGCCTACATTACTACAATGAGAAGATTCTTTTAGCACATGGACAGAGAAAAATAAGGTTGCTGATCCACCTGCACAAAAGCTGTCAAGCACTACATGCATCCCCTTTCTACTGTTAACTATTATGGCGAATCAAACGATGCAAACTTTAATCGGGTGCAAGGTATCAATAAAATGTGTCCTGATGGGCTCACAAACCCGTTTGTTCCACACAAGAGAAACACCTAAGGGGTCACAAATGCAAAACAAAAAAGAAATACTGAATAAATCTGTGATAGCTGTCGCGTAACATGTTTGAACGCCCTACATATTAAAGAAACAATAATTTATTTAAATTATGAAATACATAAACTTGGTGTAACAACTTAGTAATATTTACACCTGCTTACGAGGACTAAAGCCATTTAAACCTGCCTATGATGACTCGGCTATATGAACTTGATCAACATGGTGTAATGTCATGAAGCAAGTTGGCAAGCTAAAATGTCCTATTATATATATGGTACACTATATTTCAAGCCCTATCACACAAACCTTGTTTTTCCGGTTTTGTAGGGCATTGCAATCGTCAAAGAGCTGATAATTGAACTACCCTACATGAATACTTACTAAAGTTAATAGCACATAGGGACATTTCTAGAGTTATGTTGACATTACAGCTGAATTTAGTTCCATATTTCCCTAAATTTGCAGGTTATGACTAAAGGATGGTTTCTATTTCCTCAGACCACATGGAAAAAAGATGCTTGACATTTACCTGCCTTCACCATGTTAGGAGGGCTATCAGTATATACACCTGCCTATGAGGACTTGACCATCCAAAAAACTTGACACGCCTGAATAGAAAATGATATTCTTTACCCATTCCTTCTGCTAGTATTTCTGAGAGTCTACAAAGCTACAAAATCTTGATTCTTTTACAGCGTTGACAGGGAAGTCACAAGTTGGTGAACCAGCTAATGTAAAGCAGTCAAGGATTACATGTATTCAATTTTCACAGGTAAAAGTGACATTGAACAATGCAAACTTTTGATTAGATGTGAGGTATCAACAGAGTGTGTGCTTATGGTTTCACAAGCTCTTGTTCACACAAGAGAGGCACCTTAATGAGGTCAGCAAAGGTGCAAATCCACTGAGCAGAGCCTTGAAAGCTGTCACGTAACTTGTCATAATGCCCTACAAAAGAAACAATGATTATAGTAATATCAGGAAACTTGTGAGCTTGGTGTCAAAACTTAGTAATATTTCCACATGCTTACGTGGACTAAGGGCATATATACCTGCCTATGAGGAGTTGGTATATTGAAATGATCAGCATATATCTTATTTGACAAATTGGTCTGGAAACCTGTACTATCACAGATTGTAAAGTCGTTACTAAACAAATCATATTTTCATGGCTTTGAAGGGCGTGGCAATTGTCAAAGAGCTGATAACTAATCTACCTCACATGAATACTTCTCAAGTCAATATCACGAATTTTATTCCTTATTTCCATAAATTTGCAGGTTATGACTAGAGGATGGTTTCTCTTTCCTCAGACCACGTGGACAAAAGATTCATGACATTTACCTGCCTTCACCTAGTGAGGAGGGCTAACAGTACTGATACACCTGCCTATGAGGACTTGAGTATCCAAATCCACCCGTTAGCACATTCCTCCCACTAGTTTTGTAGAGCCTACAATACAATGTACTACAGTGAGAAGATTCTTTTAGCACATGGACAGAGAACAATAAGGTTGCTGATCCACCTGTACAAAAGCTGTCAAGCACTACATGCATCCCCTTTCTACTGTTAACTATTATGGCGAATCAAACGATGCAAACTTTAATCGGGTGCAAGGAATCAATAAAGTGTGTCCTGATGGGATCACAAACCTGTTTGTTCCACACAAGAGAAACACCTAAGGGGTCACAAATACACACATACACACACACACACACACACACACACACACACACACAAGTTACTGAACAGACCTGTGAAAGCTGTCACGTACCATGTTTGAGCGCCCTACAAATGAAAGAAACAATAATATATCAAAACTATGAAATACATAAACTTGGTGTCACAACTTAGTAATATTTACACCTGGTTACGAGGACTAAAGCCATATACACCTGCCTATGGTGACTTGGCTATATGAACCTGATCAGCATGGTGTAATGTGATGAAACAAGTTGGCAAGCTAAAATGTCCTATTACATATGGTACACTATATTTCAAGTCCTATCACACAAACCATCTTTTCCATCCAAACTTGACCATCCAAAAACCTTATTCACACACCTGACTAGAAAATGATATTCTTTACCCATTCCTCCTGTTAGTATTTGGGAGAGTCTACAAAACTAGAAAATCTTGATTCTTTTACAACGTTGACAGGGAAGTCTCAAGTTGGTGAACCAGCTAATGTAAAGCAGTCAAGGATTACATGTATTCCATTTCACAGGTAAAAGTGACATTGAACAATGCAAACTTGTGATCAGATGTGAGGTATCAACAGAGTGTGTGCTGATAGTTTAACAAGCTCTTGTTCACACAAGAGAGGAACTTTAATGAGGTCAGGAAAGGTGCAAATCTACTGAGCAGAGCCTTGAAAGCTGTCACGTACCTTGTCATAATGCCCTACAAAAGAAACAATGATTATAGTAATATCAGGATATTTGTGAGCTTGGTGTCACAACTTAGTAATATTTCCACATGCTTACGTGGACTAAGGGCATATATACCTGCCTATGATGACTTGGCTGTATTGAAATGATCAGCATATATCTTATTTGACAAATTGGTTAGCAAACCTGTACTATCACAGATTGTAAAGCCATTACTAAACAAATCATATTTTCATGACTTTGAAGGGCGTGGCAATTGTCAAAGAGCTGATAATTAATCTACCTCACATGAATACTTCTCAAGAACTTGGTGTCACAACTTAGTAATATCTCCACATGCTTACGTGGACTAAGGGCATATATACCTGCCTATGAGGACTTGGTATATTGAAATGATCAGCATATATCTTATTTGACAAATTGGTCTGGAAACCTGTACTATCACAGATTGTAAAGTTGTTACTAAACAAATCATATTTTCATGGCTTTGAAGGGCGTGGCAATTGTCAAAGAGCTGATAACTAATCTACCTCACATGACTACTTCTCAAGTCAATATCACGTAAGGACATTTTTGGTGTCATTTTGACATTAGAGTTGAATTTTATTCCTTATTTCCATACATTGGCAGGTTATGACTAGAGGATGGTTTCTCTTTCCTCAGAACAAATGGACAAAAGACTCATGACATTTACCTGCCTTCACCTAGTTAGGAGGGCTAGCAGTATATACACCTGCCTATGAGGACTTGAGCATCCAAATACACCCCTTTCCACATTCCTCCCACTAGTTTTGTAGAGCCTACATTACTACAGTGAGAAGATTCTTTTAGCACATGGACAGAGAACAATAAGGTTGCTGATCCACCTGTACAAAAGCTGTCAAGCACTACATGTATCCCCTTTCTACTGTTAACTATCATTGCGAATCAAACGATGCAAACTTTAATCGGGTGCAAGGTATCAATAAAGTGTGTCCTGATGGGATCACAAGCCCGTTTGTTCCACACAAGAGAAACACCTAAGGGGTCACAAATGCACACACACACACACACACACATAAGTTACTGAACAGACCTGTGAAAGCTGTCACGTACCATGTTTGAACGCCCTACAAATGAAAGAAACAATGATATATCAAAACTATGAAATACATAAACTTGGTGTCACAACTTAGTAATACTTACACCTGGTTACGAGGACTAAAGCCATATACACCTGCCTATGATGACTTAGCTATATGAACCTGATCAGCATGGTGTAATGTGATGAAACAAGTTGGCAAGCTAAAATGTCCTATTACATATGGTACACTACATTTCAAGTCCTATCACACAAACCATCTTTTCCATCCAGACTTGACCATCCAAAAACCTTATTGACACACCTGACTAGAAAATGATATTCTTTACCCATTCCTCCTGTTAGTATTTGGGAGAGTCTACAAAGCTACAAAATCTTGATTCTTTTACAGCGTTGACAGGGAAGTCACAAGTTGGTGAACCAGCTAATGTAAAGCAGTCATGGATTACATGTATTCCATTTTCACAGGTAAAAGTGACATTTAACAATGCAAACTTTTGATCAGATGTGAGGTATCAACAGAGTGTGTGCAACGTACCTTGTCATAATGCCCTACAAAAGAAACAATGATTATAGTAATATCAGGAAATTTGTGAGCTTGGTGTCACAACTTAGTAATATTTCCACATGCTTATGTGGACTGAGGGCATATATACCTGCCTATGAGGACTTGGGTATATTGAAATGATCAGCATATATCTTATTTGACAAATTGGTCTGCAAACCTGTACTATCACAGATTGTAAAGTCGTTACTAAACAAATCATATTTTCATGGCTTTGAAGGGCATGGCAATTGTCAAAGAGCTGATAACTAATCTACGTCACATGAATATTTCTCAAGTCAATATCACGTAAGGACATTTTTTCCATCCAGACTTGACCATCGTAATGAGGTCAGCAAAGGTGCAAATCTCCTGAGCAGAGCCTTGAAAGCTGCCACGTACCTTGTCATAATGCCCTACAAAAGATACAATGATTATAGTAATATCAGGAAATTTGTGAGCTTGGTGTCAAAACTTAGTAATATTTCCACATGCTTACGTGGACTAAGGGCATATATACCTGCCTATGAGGACTTGGGTATATTGAAATGATCAGCATATATCTTATTTGACAAATTGGTCTGCAAACCTGTACTATCACAGATTGTAAAGCCATTACTAAACAAATCATATTTTCATGGCTTTGAAGGGCGTGGCAATTGTCAAAGAGCTGATAACTAATCTACCTCACATGAATACTTCTCAAGAGCTTGGTATCACAACTTAGTAATATCTCCACATGCTTACGTGGACTAAGGGCATATATACCTGCCTATGAGGACTTGGGTATATTGAAATGATCAGCATAAATAACTTATTTGACAAATTGGTCTGCAAACCTGGACTATCACATTGTAAAGCCATTACTAAACAAATCATATTTTCATATGGCTTTGAAGGGCCTGGCAATTGTCAAAGAGCTGATAATTAATCTACCTCACATAAATATTTCTCAAGTCAATATCACGTAAGGACATTTTTGGTGTCATTTTGACATTAGAGCTGAATTTTATTCCTTATATCCATAAATTTGCAGGTTATGACTAGAGGATGGGATCTCTTTCCTCAGACCACGTGGACAAAAGACTCATGACATTTACCTGCCTTCACCTAGTTAGGAGGGCTAACAGTACTGATACACCTGCCTATGAGGACTTCAGTATCCAAATACACCCATTAACACATTCCTCCTACTAGTTTTGTAGAGCCTACATTACAATGAGAAGATTCTTTTAGCACATGGACAGAGAAAAATAAGGTTGCTAATCCACCTGCACAAAAGCTGTCAAGCACTACATGCATCCCCTTTCTACTGTTAACTATTATGGCGAATCAAACGATGCAAACTTTAATCGGGTGCAAGGTATCAATAAAATGTGTCCTGATGGGCTCACAAACCCGTTTGTTCCACACAAGAGAAACACCTAAGGGGTCACAAATGCAAAAAAAAAAAAAAAAATACTGAACAGATCTGTGATAGCTGTCGCGTAACATGTTTGAACGCCCTACATATTAAAGAAACAATAATTTATTTAAATTATGAAATACATAAACTTGGTGTAACAACTTAGTAATATTTACACCTGCTTAAGAGGACTAAAGTCATTTACACCTGCCTATGATGACTCGGCTATATGAACTTGATCAGCATGGTGTAATGTCATGGAGCAAGTTGGCAAGCTAAAATGTCCTATTATATATTGTACACTATATTTCAAGCCCTATCACACAAACCTTGTTTTTCCGGTTTTGTAGGGCATTGCAATCGTCAAAGAGCTGATAATTAAACTACCCTACATGAATACTTACTAAAGTTAATAGCACATAGGGACATTTCTAGAGTTATTTTGACATTACAGCTGAATTTAATTCCATATTTCCCTAAATTTGCAGGTTATGACTAAAGGATGGTTTCTATTTCCTCAGACCGCATGGAAAAAAGATGCTTGACATTTACCTGCCTTCACCATGTTAGGAGGGCTATCAGTATATACACCTGCCTATGAGGACTTGACCATCCAAAAAACTTGACACACCTCAATAGAAAATGATATTCTTTACCCATTCCTTGTGCTAGTATTTGAGAGAGTCTACAAAGCTAAAAAATCTTGATTCTTTTACAGCGTTGACAGGGAAGTCACAAGTTGGTGAACCAGCTAAAGTAAAGCATTCAAGGATTACATGTATTCCATTTTCACAGGTAAAAGTGACATTGAACAATGCAAACTTTTGATCAGATGTGAGGTATCAACACAGTGTGTGCTGATGGTTTCACAAGCTCTTGTTCACACAAGAGAGGCACCTTAATGAGGTCAGCAAAGGTGCAAATCTACTGAGCAGAGCCTTGAAAGCTGTCACGTACCTTGTCATAACGCCCTACAAAAGAAACATTGATTATAGTAATATCAGGAAATTTGTGAGCTTGGTGTCACAACTTAGTAATATTTCCACATGCTTACGTGGACTAAGGGCATATACCTGCCTATGACTACTTGGGTATATTGAAATGATCAGCATATATCTTATTTGACAAATTGGTCTGCAAACCTGTACTATATAGATATATTACATGAACCTTTTGCAAACGTTTGAACAATATTATTTCATCACATGTATACTTTGTACTATGTTTTTTTGATTTTCGATGATTGGAAATAAACTACCGTATGATTGAATTGAATTGAATATCACAGATTGTAAAGTCGTTACTAAACAAATCATATTTTCATGG
The DNA here is from genome assembly GCF_040938485.1 of Diadema antillarum. Taxonomy (NCBI): domain Eukaryota; kingdom Metazoa; phylum Echinodermata; class Echinoidea; order Diadematoida; family Diadematidae; genus Diadema; species Diadema antillarum. The sequence goes on along the minus strand of NW_027271962.1, from coordinate 31,663 downwards.
CTTTGAAGGGCGTGGCAATTGTCAAAGAGCTGATAACTAATCTACCTCACATTGATGCTTCTCAAGTCAATATCACGTAAGGACATTTTTGGTGTCATTTTGACATTAGAGCTGAATTTTATTCCTTATTTCAATAAATTTGCAGGTTATGACTAGAGGATGGTTTCTCTTTCCTCAGACCACGTGGACAAAAGACTCATGACATTTACCTGCCTTCACCTAGTTAGGAAGGCTAGCAGTATATACACCTGCCTATGAGGACTTGAGCATTCAAATACACCCCTTTCCACATTCCTCCCACTAGTTTTGTAGACCCTACATTACTACAATGAGAAGATTCTTTTAGCACATGGACAGAGAACAATAAGGTTGCCGATCCACCTGTACAAAAGCTGTCAAGCACTACATGCATCCCCTTTCTACTGTTAACTATTATGGCGAATCAAACGATGCAAACTTGAGTCGGGTGCAAGGTATCAATAAAGTGTGTCCTGCGATGGGATCACAAACCCGTTTGTTCCACACAAGAGAAACACCTAAGGGGTCACAAATGCACACATACACACACACACACACACACACACACACACACAAGTTACTGAACAGACCTGTGATAGCTGTCACGTACCATGTTTGAACGCCCTACAAATGAAAGAAACAATAATATATCAAAACTATGAAATACATAAACTTGGTGTCACAACTTAGTAATACTTACACCTGGTTACGAGGACTAAAGCCATATACACCTGCCTAAGATGACTTGGCTATATGAACCTGATCAGCATGGTGTAATGTGATGAAACAAGTTGGCAAGCTAAAATGTCCTATTACATATGGTACACTACATTTCAAGTCCTATCACACAAACCATCTTTTCCATCCAGACTTGACCATCCAAAAACCTTATTGACACACCTGACTAGAAAATGATATTCTTTACCCATTCCTCCTGTTAGTATTTGGGAGAGTCTACAAAGCTACAAAATCTTGATTCTTTTACAGCGTTGACAGGGAAGTCACAAGTTGGTGAACCAGCTAATGTAAAGCAGTCATGGATTACATGTATTCCATTTTCACAGGTAAAAGTGACATTGAACAATGCAAACTTTTGATCAGATGTGAGGTATCAACAGAGTGTGTGCCACGTACCTTGTCATAATGCCCTACAAAAGAAACAATGATTATAGTAATATCAGGAAATTTGTGAGCTTGGTGTCACAACTTAGTAATATTTCCACATGCTTACGTGGACTAAGGGCATATATACCTGCCTATGAGGACTTGGGTATATTGAAATGATCAGCATATATCTTATTTGACAAATTGGTCTGCAAACCTGTACTATCACAGATTGTAAAGTCGTTACTAAACAAATCATATTTTCATGGCTTTGAAGGGCATGGCAATTGTCAAAGAGCTGATAACTAATCTACGTCACATGAATATTTCTCAGGTCAATATCACGTAAGGACATTTTTTCCATCCAGACTTGACCATCGTAATGAGGTCAGCAAAGGTGCAAATCTCCTGAGCAGAGCCTTGAAAGCTGCCACGTACCTTGTCATAATGCCCTACAAAAGATACAATGATTATAGTAATATCAGGAAATTTGTGAGCTTGGTGTCAAAACTTAGTAATATTTCCACATGCTTACGTGGACTAAGGGCATATATACCTGCATATGAGGACTTGGGTATATTGAAATGATCAGCATATATCTTATTTGACAAATTGGTCTGCAAACCTGTACTATCACAGATTGTAAAGCCATTACTAAACAAATCATATTTTCATGGCTTTGAAGGGCGTGGCAATTGTCAAAGAGCTGATAACTAATCTACCTCACATGAATACTTCTCAAGAGCTTGGTATCACAACTTAGTAATATCGCCACATGCTTACGTGGACTAAGGGCATATATACCTGCCTATGAGGACTTGGGTATATTGAAATGATCAGCATAAATAACTTATTTGACAAATTGGTCTGCAAACCTGGACTATCACATTGTAAAGCCATTACTAAACAAATCATATTTTCATATGGCTTTGAAGGGCCTGGCAATTGTCAAAGAGCTGATAATTAATCTACCTCACATAAATATTTCTCAAGTCAATATCACGTAAGGACATTTTTGGTGTCATTTTGACATTAGAGCTGAATTTTATTCCTTATATCCATAAATTTGCAGGTTATGACTAGAGGATGGGATCTCTTTCCTCAGACCACGTGGACAAAAGACTCATGACATTTACCTGCCTTCACCTAGTTAGGAGGGCTAACAGTACTGATACACCTGCCTATGAGGACTTCAGTATCCAAATACACCCATTAACACATTCCTCCTACTAGTTTTGTAGAGCCTACATTACAATGAGAAGATTCTTTTAGCACATGGACAGAGAAAAATAAGGTTGCTGATCCACCTGCACAAAAGCTGTCAAGCACTACATGCATCCCCTTTCTACTGTTAACTATTATGGCGAATCAAACGATGCAAACTTTAATCGGGTGCAAGGTATCAATAAAATGTGTCCTGATGGGCTCACAAACCCGTTTGTTCCACACAAGAGAAACACCTAAGGGGTCACAAATGCAAAAAAAAAAAAAATACTGAACAGATCTGTGATAGCTGTCGCGTAACATGTTTGAACGCTCTACATATTAAAGAAACAATAATTTATTTAAATTATGAAATACATAAACTTGGTGTAACAACTTAGTAATATTTACACCTGCTTAAGAGGACTAAAGTCATTTACACCTGCCTATGATGACTCGGCTATATGAACTTGATCAGCATGGTGTAATGTCATGGAGCAAGTTGGCAAGCTAAAATGTCCTATTATATATGGTACACTATATTTCAAGCCCTATCACACAAACCTTGTTTTTCCGGTTTTGTAGGGCATTGCAATCGTCAAAGAGCTGATAATTAAACTACCCTACATGAATACTTACTAAAGTTAATAGCACATAGGGACATTTCTAGAATTATTTTGACATTACAGCTGAATTTAATTCCATATTTCCCTAAATTTGCAGGTTATGACTAAAGGATGGTTTCTATTTCCTCAGACCGCATGGAAAAAAGATGCTTGACATTTACCTGCCTTCACCATGTTAGGAGGGCTATCAGTATATACACCTGCCTATGAGGACTTGACCATCCAAAAAACTTGACACACCTCAATAGAAAATGATATCCTTTACCCATTCCTTGTGCTAGTATTTGAGAGAGTCTACAAAGCTAAAAAATCTTGATTCTTTTACAGCGTTGACAGGGAAGTCACAAGTTGGTGAACCAGCTAAAGTAAAGCATTCAAGGATTACATGTATTCCATTTTCACAGGTAAAAGTGACATTGAACAATGCAAACTTTTGATCAGATGTGAGGTATCAACACAGTGTGTGCTGATGGTTTCACAAGCTCTTGTTCACACAAGAGAGGCACCTTAATGAGGTCAGCAAAGGTGCAAATCTACTGAGCAGAGCCTTGAAAGCTGTCACGTACCTTGTCATAACGCCCTACAAAAGAAACATTGATTATAGTAATATCAGGAAATTTGTGAGCTTGGTGTCACAACTTAGTAATATTTCAACATGCTTACGTGGACTAAGGGCATATACCTGCCTATGACTACTTGGGTATATTGAAATGATCAGCATATATCTTATTTGACAAATTGGTCTGCAAACCTGTACTATATAGATATATTACATGAACCTTTTGCAAACGTTTGAACAATATTATTTCATCACATGTATACTTTGTACTATGTTTTTTTGATTTTCGATGATTGGAAATAAACTATAATTGAATTGAATTGAATATCACAGATTGTAAAGTCGTTACTAAACAAATCATATTTTCATGGCTTTGAAGGGCGTGGCAATTGTCAAAGAGCTGATAACTAATCTACCTCACATGAATGCTTCTCAAGTCAATATCACGTAAGGACATTTTTGGTGTCATTTTGACATTAGAGCTGAATTTTATTCCTTATTTCAATAAATTTGCAGGTTATGACTAGAGGATGGTTTCTCTTTCTTCAGACCACGTGGACAAAAGACTCATGACATTTACCTGCCTTCACCTAGTTAGGAAGGCTAGCAGTATATACACCTGCCTATGAGGACTTGAGCATTCAAATACACCCCTTTCCACATTCCTCCCACTAGTTTTGTAGACCCTACATTACTACAATGAGAAGATTCTTTTAGCACATGGACAGAGAACAATAAGGTTGCCGATCCACCTGTACAAAAGCTGTCAAGCACTACATGCATCCCCTTTCTACTGTTAACTATTATGGCGAATCAAACGATGCAAACTTGAGTCGGGTGCAAGGTATCAATAAAGTGTGTCCTGCGATGGGATCACAAACCCGTTTGTTCCACACAAGAGAAACACCTAAGGGGTCACAAATGCACACATACACACACACACACACACACACACACAAGTTACTGAACAGACCTGTGATAGCTGTCACGTACCATGTTTGAACGCCCTACAAATGAAAGAAACAACAATATATCAAAACTATGAAATACATAAACTTGGTGTCACAACTTAGTAATACTTACACCTGGTTACGAGGACTAAAGCCATATACACCTGCCTAAGATGACTTGGCTATATGAACCTGATCAGCATGGTGTAATGTGATGAAACAAGTTGGCAAGCTAAAATGTCCTATTACATATGGTACACTACATTTCAAGTCCTATCACACAAACCATCTTTTCCATCCAGATTTGACCATCCAAAAACCTTATTGACACACCTGACTAGAAAATGATATTCTTTACCCATTCCTCCTGTTAGTATTTGGGAGAGTCTACAAAGCTACAAAATCTTGATTCTTTTACAGCATTGACAGGGAAGTCACAAGTTGGTGAACCAGCTAATGTAAAGCAGTCATGGATTACATGTATTCCATTTTCACAGGTAAAAGTGACATTGAACAATGCAAACTTTTGATCAGATGTGAGGTATCAACAGAGTGTGTGCCACATACCTTGTCATAATGCCCTACAAAAGAAACAATGATTATAGTAATGCCCTACAAAAGAAACAATGATTATAGTAATATCAGGAAATTTGTGAGCTTGGTGTCACAACTTAGTAATATTTCCACATGCCTACGTGGACTAAGGGCATATATACCTGCCTATGAGGACTTGGGTATATTGAAATGATCAGCATATATTTTATTTGACAAATTGGTCTGCAAACCTGTACTATCACAGATTGTAAAGTCGTTACTAAACAAATCATATTTTCATGGCTTTGAAGGGCATGGCAATTGTCAAAGAGCTGATAACTAATCTACGTCACATGAATATTTCTCAGGTCAATATCACGTAAGGACATTTTTTCCATCCAGACTTGACCATCGTAATGAGGTCAGCAAAGGTGCAAATCTCCTGAGCAGAGCCTTGAAAGCTGCCACGTACCTTGTCATAATGCCGTACAAAAGAAACAATGATTATAGTAATATCAGGAAATTTGTGAGCTTGGTGTCACAACTTAGTAATATTTCCACATGCTTACGTGGACTAAGGGCATATATACCTGCCTATGATAACTTGGCTGTATTGAAATGATCAGCATATATCTTAATTGACAAATTGGTCAGCAAACCTGTACTATCACAGATTGTAAAGCCATTACTAAACAAATCATATTTTCATGGCTTTGAAGGGCGTGGCAATTGTCAAAGAGCTGATAACTAATCTACCTCACATGAATACTTCTCAAGAGCTTGGTATCACAACTTCGTAATATTTCCACATGCTTACGTGGACTAAGGGCATATATACCTGCCTATGAGGACTTGGGTATATTGAAATGATCAGCATAAATAACTCATTTGACAAATTGGTCTGCAAACCTGGACTATCAGATTGTAAAGCCATTACTAAACAAATCATATTTTCATGGCTTTGAAGGGCGTGGCAATTGTCAAAGAGCTGATAACTAATCTACCTCACATGAATACTTCTCAAGAGCTTGGTATCACAACTTAGTAATATCTCCACATGCTTACGTGGACTAAGGGCATATATACCTGCCTATGAGGACTTGGGTATATTGAAATGATCAGCATAAATATCTTATTTGACAAATGATCTGCAAACCTGGACTATCAGATTGTAAAGCCATTACTAAACAAATCATATTTTCATATGGCTTTGAAGGGCCTGGCAATTGTCAAAGAGCTGATAATTAATCTACCTCACATAAATACTTCTCAAGTCAATATCACGTAAGGACATTTTTGGTGTCATTTTGGCATTAGAGCTGAATTTTATTCCTTATATCCATAAATTTGCAGGTTATGACTAGAGGATGGGATCTCTTTCCTCAGACCACGTGGACAAAAGACTCATGACATTTACCTGCCTTCACGTAGTTAGGAGGGCTAGCAGTATATACACCTGCCTATGAGGACTTCAGTATCCAAATACACCCGTTAACACATTCCTCCCACTAGTTTTGTAGAGCCTACATTACTACAATGAGAAGATTCTTTTAGCACATGGACAGAGAACAATAAGGTTGCTGATCCACCTGTACAAAAGCTGTCAAGCACTACATGCATCCCCTTTCTACTGTTAAGTTAGTTAAATATTATGGCGAATCAAACGATGCAAACTTTAATCGGGTGCAAGGTATCAATAAAATGTGTCCTGATGGGCTCACAAACCCGTTTGTTCCACACAAGAGAAACACCTAAGGGGTCACAAATGCAAAAAAAAAAAATACTCAACAGATCTGTGATAGCTGTCGCGTACCATGTTTGAACGCCCTACATATTAAAGAAACAATAATTTATTTAAATCATGAAATACATAAACTTGGTGTCACAACTTAGTAATATTTACACCTGCTTAAGAGGACTAAAGCCATTTACACCTGCCTATGGTGACTCGGCTATATGAACTTGATCAGCATGGTGTAATGTCATGGAGCAAGTTGGCAAGCTAAAATGTCATATTACATTATGGTACACTACATTTCAAGTCCTATCACACAAACCATCTTTTCTATCCAGACTTGACCATCCAAAAACCTTATTGACACACCTGACTAGAAAATGATATTCTTTACCCATTCCTCCTGTTAGTATTTGGGAGAGTCTACAAAGCTACAAAATCTTGATTCTTTTACAGCGTTGACAGGGAAGTCACAAGTTGGTGAACCAGCTAATGTAAAGCAGTCATGGATTACATATATTCCATTTTCACAGGTAAAAGCGCCATTGAACAATGCAAACTTTTGATCAGATGTGAGGTATCAACAGAGTGTGTGTTTATGGTTTCACAAGCTCTTGTTCACACAAGAGAGGCACCTTAATGAGGTCAGCAAAGGTGTAAATCTACTGAGCAGAGCCTTGAAAGCTGTCACGTACCTTGTCATAATGCCCTACAAAAGAAACAATGATTATAGTAATATCAGGAAATTTGTGAGCTTGGTGTCACAACTTAGTAATATTTCCACATGCTTACGTGGACTAAGGGCATATATACCTGCCTATGAGGACTTGGGTATATTGAAATGATCAGCATATATCTTATTTGACAAATTGGTCTGCAAACCTGTACTATCACAGATTGTAAAGTCGTAACTAAACAAATCATAATTATTTTCATGGCTTTGAAGGGCGTGGCAATTGTCAAAGAGCTGATAACTAATCTACCTCACATGAATACTTCTCAAGTCAATATGACGTAAGGACATTTTTGGTGTCATTTTGACGTTAGAGCTGAATTTTATTCCTTATTTCAATAAATTTGCAGGTTATGACTAGAGGATGGTTTCTCTTTCCTCAGAACAAATGGACAAAAGACTCATGACATTTACCTGCCTTCACCTAGTTAGGAGGGCTAGCAGTATATACACCTGCCTATGAGGACTTGAGCATTCAAATACACCCCTTTCCACATTCCTCCCACTAGTTTTGTAGACCCTACATTACTACAATGAGAAGATTCTTTTAGCACATGGACAGAGAACAATAAGGTTGCTGATCCACCTGTACAAAAGCTGTCAAGCACTACATGCATCCCCTTTCTACTGTTAACTATTATTTCGAATCAAACGATGCAAACTTGAGTCGGGTGCAAGGTATCAATAAAGTGTGTCCTGCGATGGGCTCACAAACCCGTTTGTTCCACACAAGAGAAACACCTAAGGGGTCACAAATGCACACATACATACACACACACACACACACACAAGTTACTGAACAGACCTGTGATAGCTGTCACGTACCATGTTTGAACGCCCTACAAATGAAAGAAACAACAATATATCAAAACTATGAAATACATAAACTTGGTGTCACAACTTAGTAATACTTACACCTGGTTACGAGGACTAAAGCCATATACACCTGCCTAAGATGACTTGGCTATATGAACCTGATCAGCATGGTGTAATGTGATGAAACAAGTTGGCAAGCTAAAATGTCCTATTACATATGGTACACTACATTTCAAGTCCTATCACACAAACCATCTTTTCCATCCAGACTTGACCATCCAAAAACCTTATTGACACACCTGACTAGAAAATGATATTCTTTACCCATTCCTCCTGTTAGTATTTGGGAGAGTCTACAAAGCTACAAAATCTTGATTCTTTTACAGCGTTGACAGGGAAGTCACAAGTTGGTGAACCAGCTAATGTAAAGCAGTCATGGATTACATGTATTCCATTTTCACAGGTAAAAGTGACATTGAACAATGCAAACTTTTGATCAGATGTGAGGTATCAACAGAGTGTGTGTTTATGGTTTCACAAGCTCTTGTTCACACAAGAGAGGCACCTTAATGAGGTCAGCAAAGGTGCAAATCTACTGAGCAGAGCCTTGAAAGCTGTCACGTACCTTGTCACAATGCCCTACAAAAGAAACAATGATTATAGTAATATCAGGAAATTTGTGAGCTTGGTGTCACAACTTAGTAATATTTCCACATGCCTACGTGGACTAAGGGCATATATACCTGCCTATGAGGACTTGGGTATATTGAAATGATCAGCATATATCTTATTTGACAAATTGGTTTGCAAACCTGTACTATCACAGATTGTAAAGTCGTTACTAAACAAATCATATTTTCATGGCTTTGAAGGGCGTGGCAATTGTCAAAGAGCTGATAACTAATCTACGTCACATGAATATTTCTCAAGTCAATATCACGTAAGGACATTTTTTCCATCCAGACTTGACCATCGTAATGAGGTCAGCAAAGGTGCAAATCTACTGAGCAGAGCCTTGAAAGCTGCCACGTACCTTGTCATAATGCCCTACAAAAGAAACAATGATTATAGTAATATCAGGAAATTTGTGAGCTTGGTGTCACAACTTAGTAATATTTCCACATGCTTACGTGGACTAAGGGCATATATACCTGCCTATGAGGACTTGGCTGTATTGAAATGATCAGCATATATCTTAATTGACAAATTGGTCAGCAAACCTGTACTATCACAGATTGTAAAGCCATTACTAAACAAATCATATTTTCATGGCTTTGAAGGGCGTGGCAATTGTCAAAGAGCTGATAACTAATCTACGTCACATGAATACTTCTCAAGAGCTTGGTATCACAACTTAGTAATATCTCCACATGCTTACGTGGACTAAGGGCATATATACATGCCTATGAGGACTTGGGTATATTGAAATGATCAGCATAAATATCTTATTTGACAAATTGATCGGCAAACCTGGACTATCAGATTGTAAAGCCATTACTAAACAAATCATATTTTCATATGGCTTTGAAGGGCCTGGCAATTGTCAAAGAGCTGATAATTAATCTACCTCACATGAATACTTCTCAAGTCAATATCACGTAAGGACATTTTTGGTGTCATTTTGACATTAGAGCTGAATTTTGTTCCTTATTTCCATAAATTTGCAGGTTATGACTAAGAGGATAGTTTCTCTTTCCTCAGACCACGTGGACAAAAGACTCATGACATTTACCTGCCTTCACCTAGTTACGAGGGCTAGCAGTATATACACCTGCCTATGAGGACTTGAGTATCCAAATACACTCGCTAACACATTCCTCTTACTAGTTTTGTAGAGCCTACATTACTACAATGAGAAGATTCTTTTAGCACATGGACAGAGAACAATAAGGTTGCTGATCCACCTGTACAAAAGCTGTCAAGCACTACATGCGTCCCCTTTCTACTGTTAACTATTATGGCGAATCAAACGATGCAAACTTTAATCGGGTGCAAGGTATCAATAAAATGTGTCCTGATGGGCTCACAAACCCGTTTGTTCCACACAAGAGAAACACCTAAGGGGTCACAAATGCACACACACACACACACACATACACACACACACACACAAGTTACTGAACAGACCTGTGATAGCTGTCACGTACCATGTTTGAACGCCCTACAAATGAAAGAAACAATAATATATCAAAACTATGAAATACATAAACTTGGTGTCACAACTTAGTAATACTTACACCTGGTTACGAGGACTAAAGCCATTTACACCTGCCTATGATGACATGGCTATATTAACCTGATCAGCATGGTGTAATGTGATGAAACAAGTTGGCAAGCTAAAATGTCCTATTACATATGGTACACTATATTTCAAGTGGTATCACATAAGCCATCTCTTCCATCCAGACTTGACCATCCAAAAACCTTATTGACACACCTGACTAGAAAATGATATTCTTTACCCATTCCTCCTGTTAGTATTTGGGAGAGTCTACAAAGCTACAAAATCGTGGTTCTTTTGCAGGATTGACAGGGAATGCACAAGTTGGTGAACCAGCCCTTGTAAAGCAGTCAAGGATTACATGTATTCCATTTTCACAGGTAAAAGTGACATTGAACCATGCAAACTTTTGATCAGATGAGAGGTATCAATAGAATGTGTGCTGATGGTTTCACAAGCTCCTGTTCACACAAGAGAGGCACCTTAATGAGGATAGCAAAGGTGCAAATCTCCTGAGCAGAGCCTTGAAACCTGCCACGTACCTTGTCATAATGCCCTACAAAAGAAACAATGATTATAGTTATATCAGGAAATTTGTGAGCTTGGTGTCACAACTTAGTAATATTTCCACATGCTTACGTGGACTAAGGGCATATATACCTGCCTATGATGACTTGGCTGTATTGAAATGATCAGCATATATCTTATTTGTCTCAATTGTCTCAACGTCACTGAACGATCTGAACGTCACTGATGGCTGGGCAAAAAAAGAAAAAAAATGGAGTTTGAAGTCAGATCATCAAAATTGGTCAAAACCACTGAAATTCTGTTTTGGCATAGTAGGGTAGTCAAATGTTTCATCTATCATCCGTAAAATTTTAAAGCAAGATGATTAAAGAAAAGGCAGTAATTTAGCATTTTTCTTGGCTTTGATATTCTGACTTTCAATGAAACAGAAACACATTCAAAGATGTGGATTAAGCGCCAATAGACTCCGCTCCTACCAACAAAGGAGGGATCTTATTGGTCAGTGGATTGCATCCTGCTTGCCATGATCAAACCTATTATATCAAGAGTTGAACTCTATTACCTCCACTTGATCACAATGCGTCAGAAAGGAAACTTGGAAGGCAGTTTTCTCGAAACACTGATTTCCTAAACCAATCAAAATGATCTCATAAAATCATTAATATCCCTGCATGAGTACTTTTATGAGTCGTATTATATGAAATTAAAGTGAAAGAGTAACGTTTTAAAATTTTCACAAAATCGATCTCCTTCGACTTTTCGATCCTTATGTTGTAGGGGGTCACATGTGCATAAGCCTCATGACATGATAGCTGAACCAGTAAAAACCTTATTCTTACACAGTAATTAAAGGACAAGTTCATCTTAGTATGTATAAACCCTATGTGGATCGAGAGAATAAAGTAATATTATTAGGACAGCGAAAGTTTAGGAGAAAAAAATCAGACAATTACTTTAAAAAAGGAATGATTTTTTCTGTTTTTCTCTGCCACCATTGCCAATTACAGCTTGTGGCGTCACATACATACAATGATAAAAAGATCATGCAAAAAATACTAAACATCTTTCTCTTTCTTTCATATCAAAAGAGATTTCATTTTTGCCTCTTCCAGAATGCCGGAGATTATACAAAAATGTAGTTTGCTTCAATGCATGTGATTTCATACACCGTGGTAGTCTTGTCACCAGGCAAAGTATTTTCAAAGGATTTACAAAATTTGGCAGGTATCTGACTGGTCAATGAACTTGGGAGTTCAAGCTACTTATTTTTAAGATTTTCATATGCGCACTACAGTGCATGCTCTAGTTTCTGCTACCCTATAGGGCGAGGCATGCCGCGCAGCTCAGGGTTTATAATGTAACAAAGGCTTCCAATATGGGGAAATCGGGCGATTTTTCAGCATGCATACGTATGGATGGGTGGAAACCACTGATCCCTGTGCCGGGAAGAGCAAAGATCATCGGTGGAAAGTAGCGACTTGGCGGAGGTCTGCGCTTTGAGAGTGCTTTTATAGTTTGTGTATAGTTTAGTGAAAAAAAAACAGTTTCCTTGGTAACCACGGTAACGCATTGTTCAACATTGAACCCTACAAGCTTTGCTTTTTAGTGGGACCCTCCATTTCCATTCTAATCTTTGTATTAGGTATATGTATATACCTTAGAAAGGAAATTCTGTTGTTACTCGTGACCACTTGTACGTTTTCTTTGAAATTGTTACAAATATGTTCTGTAAATGTATTGTACATATTCTTTCTGTTTATTCAATGGAAATGGAAATAAAATTGAATTGAATTGACAAACGATGGGTTTTGCACGTCTATTTATGGTAGTGGACATATGTGCCAGAATTCAAGTTGAATATTACAAACTAAGGGAATTATAGGTCTATCCTCACATTTTTGTATGTGATTGGTATTAAAAAAAATGATGTTGCCATGGCAACACATTTCTTCACACATACAAAAAAGAGTCTTCCACAACATGAAATATTGTTCAATCCACAACATTTTTTGTACGGTTTGTGAAAATTTGCCACTTGTCATGGCCACACATTATGCAATACTAACAAAGAAAAAAAGTTGTCTTGCACATCTACTTATTTAGAGTGGTCACACATTCCAAATATGGGATCAGTTACTCAAAAAAATGACAGAGTTGTTAAATCCTCAAGATTGTGCATCAGTCCAAGCGCCAAGCCACCCGACATTGGAGTGACTCCTATATACCCCAATACACACTATTTGTGGGTAGGGTCAGAGATATTTGCATGCTTTAATTTTTGTGCTAGTTTCTAGTTGCGCTAAGTGCACTAAAGTTCACATTTTTTATGGTACATGAACACATTGTGAACACACAGTGGAACACTGCAGGGCTGGCGAAGCGTTTTCAAAAGTGTGGGGCCCACTTCCGGGTTTCATGAGCTAACAAGCAAAAAAAAAAATAATAATAATAACATGGTAGCGTTATGATTGAAATCTTTACATTCTCCCCTACCAATACTACCCCAACCCATTCCAAATCTGCCTTGATAGCTTCATCCCATTTGTCTAATAAGATTAATCCCGTTTAGGGTTCCATGCCATTTTGCTCCTGTCATAATTATTGCCCCATGATTTATCTGTGCACACTATTAGCCAAGCATGAATTCTACCGACAAACATAACCCTAATCGTAATTCACACATCAACTAAACTCAAAACATTTTCACAACTCAAACTCTGCCCCTAAGTACTAAGGGAACATAAGACCAGAGCAACTATCACAGGTTGTAGCAAATGTTTTGTCACCCAGTTCAGAATGAGCTTGGGTATAGAATCTTAACATACTAATGGTATGTTGACAATTATTGTTTTTACGTCTTGAAGTGAAAGAGTATTAAGGAGATCTTTAGACAATGCCAGTCGGAAGAGAAAAATTCACATGGATAGAAGTATACAGGTGGATAATCAAGACTGTAATTTAAAATTATTTCAAACATTGGATATCCAGGTTTTTAGCGGCGGATAAACAGACAACAAACAAACAAACCCGTGACCAGCGGTCCACCTTAACATTTTGGATACTAGCAGCTACAAGAAATGTTTGTTGACAAAAATTAATCACTGTAAATAATAGTGGATTCTGAACTCCAACTCAGCACTGTGAAGTGTGTGTGGGTGCAAAGAGAGGGATGGTGTTGGAGAGAAGGGTGTCCCAGTCCCACAGTAGGGATATCCCCTGCGTATCATATCACGTAATATATTACATATCAAATATTTTTCATATTTATGTTGGTTTCATTTCATGCACACTTTTGGTATCAGGGGAAAATAAATTGTAGTGGGTGCACACCCGGTGCCCTCCTTCCCCCATCGGATATTACTGTTATTACTCCATCTCTTAAACATCCTTGGGGATACCTATGGCAGGTATATTAGTCCATGGGACAGGCCAGATATTGGTACCACCTGAGGTGGCAAAACCTTTTTGGTGTCATTTTGTTTGTCGGCCGCTATGCTTATCAAGACATGATAGTATTTCCAAATGAGTAGCTTAATCATAACAAATTTATATCTTTAACCAATTTGATCTCGTTTTTATATCTCTATACTTCAGACTCGAGATTAATCGCTGTTCATTAAAAAATGTAGGAATATTTGGAAGGAATTTGGAAGACATTTGGAAGAAAAATAGTCAACGACAAATGTAAATTAGGGGCATATTTCAGAAGAAGTGTGAGGAAAAATTAAATGAAACGTGTTTCGGAAGTTTTGAAATGTCCACATCAGACCTGCATAGTAAATTCATGCAATATTTGACACAAATCTTAGAAGACGTAAGTCCGATCAAATCAAAGGGCAAAAAGCAAACCAGTCCCATGGTGGATAAAAGAGTGCTCCACAATTATAAGGGAGCGTAACCGAATTAGAAATAAGTTACTTAAACATTGGACTAAGAAATTGCAAGAAAACTATCATTTGAAAGGTCAGAGAAGTATAAAGACAGGCAAAAAGACATTATTGGCTATCTTTTCAACTCAGTCATAATCATCATACGTCAGTATCTTAAATCTGGA
Source organism: Diadema antillarum (assembly GCF_040938485.1). Lineage (NCBI taxonomy): Eukaryota > Metazoa > Echinodermata > Echinoidea > Diadematoida > Diadematidae > Diadema > Diadema antillarum. The sequence continues at coordinate 16,582 of NW_027271962.1, read as the reverse complement.
AAACAGTAAAACCCTCAAAGGAACCCCTTCCACGGGTATACCAACCATCCCAACTTTAAGGATAAATGGGCTTCCCATCATTGCGGAAGATAGGAAGAAAGCAGCTTACTTGGGAGAATATTATAGATCATGTGGACAGCAAGAAACATCTGATGACATAAATGCAAGGTTTGAAGAAGTGAAATATTCCGAAAATACTTCAATGTTGTCCGTCCTAAATGATTGTTTTTCATATGACGGAGTTGGACATGTATTTAAAATCCAGGAAAAGGTCTACCCCAGGAGAATTAAGACAGGGTAGGATATGAAGTATATCAGCATTTACCTGAATCATCAAAATCAGTACTGTTACGAATATATAACAAGATATGGGTAACAGGGGACATACCCGACATCGCCCGAGTCCCTGCTGCATTTTATATTGATACCCATTTTAAAACCAAATAAGGTGTCAGACAAACTGACATCATATCGACCGATAGCTCTCATCTCATGTTTTATGAAAATTATGGAAGGGTTTGTGAAATAACATTTTACTATGTATATATATAAAAAAAAAGATGATATTGATCCCATTACAACAAGGTTTTCGGGAAAAAAAAAACAGAACATAACATTGTTAATTTGGAAAACGAAATTCAGAAACATCTGAAGGGCAATTCCGCAGTTAGGTGGACATGACATGGATAAAAGAAATGTGCCTCTTTATCTTACCCTTTGATCTAGGTATCAACTAATGCCATGGATGTTCACCAATCATTAGGGTCTTTAAATTCAGTAGATTTTATTTTTCGTATTTATTGATTTTGTGAGATCTAAAACCATCATTTAAAATGTACATGTGGGACTGGGGACGCTGAAATTCACTTAAATGCAAATTACAGTGGGTTCCTTTGAAATTTTTTCCTCAAAGTTTTGCTAAAGAGTAAAAGATGAATACATTTAAATACTCCAGAAGTCATGTGACATTTTGTCAATTACAAAAGGGTGAAATGACCTGCGGAATTACTCCGGACAAATGTAACGTTACTAACCGTAACGTTACTAACCATGCTTTTGGGGGTCTAGCTAAAAAATTATCGGTCGAACTGCTAAAAAAAATTGCATGAACATTTGTCATGATGCAATAATTGAAATTAATGCAACACTTTGTTTGAAGTAACTTGAATTTTTGCACACTTTTTGTTACAAGACATTGATTTTTTTGTCATGTCCTTTTTTCGTAACGTTACTAACCAGCCCTTTAAGTTGCTATAGCAATTCTAATATTTCTTGGATTGTGTTCATTCTTTTCTGTATCATAAACCTGGGAAGGATGAACATGTTTTTGTCATAATTTTGACTTGAAATGAATAAATGGTAATTTAGTGGTAAAAACAAATATCTAAATTTGTTCAAATGTAACGTTACTAACCGCGGAATTGCCCTGAAAGTGAACGCCAAGACCCTGGCAGTTTTTATTGACTTAGAGAAAGCATTTGATTCTGTCTTGAATAAACTCTTCTTCTAAAGTTATCGAAACTCGGCGTATGTGGAAATATGTATTTATTTGTATAAGAGCATTCTTAATTATGGAAACGTACTTTTAAAGTTCGGGTGGGGCATGAATTATCCAAAACAATGAAACTACCGAATGGACTTCCGCAAGGGAGCACATTGTTATTCAACGTTCTGATGTCTGACATACCTCTCAGGACCGACATCCACACCTCGCTATATGCTGATGATTGTGTAATCTGGCATTCGGGAAAGGATATAAGGATAATGAACACCGCTCTAGAACAACATTTTGAATACCTTGGATGGATGGTTTTCATCGTGGGGACCTAAATTCTCTCACACGAAAAACAACACTTATGCTGTTCTCTCACACTCCTAAGGAGGCAATTTGATTTTTGTCCCTCAAGATAGGGCGAGAAATTTTAACGACAAAGGTTTAACATGAATATTTAGAAGTACTTTTTGATAAGAAGTTAAATTGGAGAGCCCATATACATGATGTGGCATCCAGATGCAAAGTTACGTAAAATCAATAATTATTCTGAAGAGTTTAACTCATGTGAAATGGATTAGAGGCTCAAATGATTTACTGCTTGTATACAGAGCAATAATTCGTTTTCTTTGATAGATTATGCTTGTGAAGCATATGATTCAGCTTCATCGCATGTAAAAAACATTCTCATTTCAGTACGGTACCAAGTTCTCAAAATCTTTCTAGGACACATATAATATAGTATAGGCACCTCTCTGACCACCCTGCAAGTAGAATCAGTTAAATTACCACTAGATCTACGAAGACAAATGTTGACTGCTCAATTCCTTAAGCATATTGACAATGTTCCAAACTATACCTTAAAACGGGATATCAAAAAATGCTGACAATCTGATTTCTACGAAAATGGAAATCCCCACACCCATTTTGGTGAAAGGTCCATGAAAAGTGAAGACATATCATTTTCGCAATATATGGAAAAAGTGCAACCTTTTCATCAACCGTTTTGGCACTGGCAGATGCCAGCAGTGTCCACGGAGTTAAGATCAGACATGATGCTGTCAAAGTGTGATCATGTTATACATCAGCAGCAAATCTCTCTTGAATTGAAAGACAGGAAATGGCAAAATTATGTTCATGTATACACCGATGGCTCAGAAACTTTCAAAGTGTCAGCTGCTTTTTATATTCCTCATTGGAAGTATGCACAAGCAAAACGCATACAAGACTTTACGTCTGTGTATACAGAGGAGAACTGATTGCCATTGTCATGTCTCTGATCTGGTTAGAACAAGTCTCGAATCTGTACGCTGGATCAGTGGTTCTTTTTTGTGATACATTCAGTGTTTTATAGGCTATTAATCCAAATAAGCCGGAAAGTTTTTTAAGTTAAATTGTTATAAGACATACGGAATTGAAATATAAAGGATTTAATAAATGTAAATTTTGAATGGATACCCAGTCATTGTGGTATTAATGGAAATGAGGTTGCGGACAGAGAGGCAAAAGCTGCTTTATTTCGAAATGTTATTGATATTGAAAATGAATATGGCATAATGTAAACATCAGAATATCCGCTGAAGTTGATTAAAAAAAAAACAGTTCGCTAAGCAACCAGAAGGAACAGTCTATTATGAATAAATTGAGAATGGGAAACATTTCTTTAAATTATGATCTGTTTAGATTGAATATGCATGAAAATGGGATCTGTCCGAATTGTTCACAAAATTAATGTTTGAAAGAGTGACCCATTTTTTATGTGAATGTCCAAAGTATATAATAGAAAAAAAGTATGTTATTAGCAGAAATAGATATCACTGATGAGCGTCACATTTTGCTGTTTGTAGGAAGTACTAACTTAAAGCATATCCGTGCTTTTATTCAGTATGTCCAGAGGACTAGAAGATTCACTCTAACACATAATTTTGTGAGATAAGTATGTTTTGATTTAACTATTCTGCACTCTGTTGTAAACACGGTGCGCTTAGTCTTTATTCAAGGTTATGATACAGTGTATCCCTTTATCTAAAACAAACTAACAAACAAGCAAACAAACAAACAAACAAAAAATTTCTCTTAAATTTTTTGTAATTTGATTTTTTTTTTAATTATTCATCATTTTACAGCGAAGGGAGTATCCAAAGGTTATGATACAGTGTATATCCCTTTATGTAAAACAAACAAACAAACAAACAAACAAACAGTTCCTCTTGTATCTTTTTCGTAATTTGATTGTTTTTCCAATTATTCACCATTTTTAGGTGAAAACGCGAATGCCACGCCAATTTGTCGCTTTATTTCCATCCAACAACGAAACATAATGCAAATACAATGTACCGGTACACTTCAATGAATTATAATAAATAATAATAATTGTAAAAGAGCATAGTGTCTTCAAAAGATAGATCTGCTCAAAAAGAAAGAAAGAAAGAAAGAAAGAAAGAAAGAAAGAAAGAAAGAAAAATCGTAGTCTTCACAACATTCACATTTATGTTTGAAGACGGGAGGGGATCTTTGTCCCTCGCTCAAACGTGAAGATGAAGCAAAAGTTGCTGCTATATAGTGCCTGGGGATACAATCGCACTGCGCGGCAATGGACATAATAATTTGCATACAGCATGATTGCTCATACTTGAAGTTACAGTGATGCATTCATATAAGTGTTGCTTTTGTCATGTAAAAGTAACATGATAGTCACGTTGAGTGAGAGAGAGGGAAGAGAAAGAAAACATAAGCAATCATCTACGAAGCATAACATTCTATGTGCCCTTTCAGGGCATGACGTTATAAAGAATCATGATTTACCCAATATAAAATGAACAATGAACAACAGAGAAGAGATGAATCCCACTAAGATCAGAGGAGCACAGTAAAACTGCAGGTGCATCCGCAGAGACTCGGAAATAAACATAATAGATACAACAATGAATAAAGAATGAGTTTTTAGGGGTTCCTACACTCAGCAACAAAAAAAAAGAAGAAAGTCAACGCTTTGTCAAGTTTAGATTTCTCATAGAACATTTGCCTGAAAGCTAACGTATTATATACCATAAAATATTAAAGGTAATTTAATTGGCTATAAACCTGGTAGGTCAACAAATACGGAAACCTAACGCATGAGTGAACACCATTGTTTTTTTCTCTTCTAGGGCACACAAGTAAAAATTGCAAAGCTGAACAAGTTGTCATTCATGCGTATGTGCGCTTCCATAGAACAATAAGAAAAAACAACAAATTTCACACTAAAAGAAACATGAATTGAATTGCAAAAATACACCTTTAACTCTATGATATCTTTAAAGCCCAAAAAAATCAATGAAAGCTAAAAATAATCGAGGAAAATAAAGCATCTCATCTCAAACAATCTACATTTAAATGAAATAAGAGAAGAAGTAATAACTAACAAAATGATAGACATTTGAGGGGTTTTTAAATAAGGAAATTCGTCTGTTGAGAATGATAAGGGCGTTAAGTTGCCACTAAACCCAAAGTGTTCAAGTTCATTCTCAACAGGCTTAATAATGTTTGGTTCTTGAAATTGTCACGTGGATTTGAAATCACTAGAACAAAATGAATAAATAGATAAATTCTGCACATTTATGCTTATTATTCCCTATGTCAATTGAAGTTTGACGTGACAGAAAATTCTTATATTTCCCCTTTAGGTTACCACTTCGTTTTTCTTAGAGGTTATGAAGAGATTAAAAGAACAAAAAAATATTTTCCTTATTTCATTCATGTCTCTCATTGTGTCAAACTGGTCCTTTGTTGTCAATGTTATCGTGAAGGGCATTTGCAAATGAAAGAGAACATGCCAATTTTTGCAATTTTTAATTTTGCGCCTTGGAGGACAAAAATGAATGTGCTAACTCATGAGTAACGTTTTCTTTTGAATTAACCTATTAGCTAAAATATCTAATCAATTTACCTTTAATAAGGTATATAAGACATTGATTTCATAAAAATCTTCAATGAAAAATATGACCTCAAAAAAGTGTTAAGTTTCTCTTTTTGCCGAGTGTAGATAACGTAGCACTGGTACTGTGAGATCATCATTTTCTTTTACTGCTTTTTAAAATTGATAAATAGACTTGGTGTTACTTAACTCAAGTGGACGTTTATTGGAAATAATATGTGGGCCAGCATGTCGTATGGATTTGTGTGCTAAGATTTGTATGTGAATGCCGTTATTAGGTTCGGATTATGTCACTTAAAGTACGCTGATATTATATTGATCTTGAAAAGCCAAAAAGTGAGGGGCTCCCTAGGGAGGTGAGAAGAACATCTCCATTTTACACTAAGCATCCGTTGCTGAGGTTCTTATCCGATAATCTCCAAATTTCAAACAAAATATGATTAATTTGTGTTGACCCTTTCTGGTTATCACTGCAACCAGCATACAAAATCAAGCTGTGAATAGTTTTTAATGCTTTCCCAAAGGTGTATGATTGGGAGAAGTCTCTAGTATAGCTCGATATGATTTCGTCACATGAAATATGAAATGTGATTACTAGTAGATAAATTTTGTTTTTTTTTTCTGTGCACTTTGATTTTACATTTTCCAAGGTAATATTTGTCCTAAATAATACAGCAGCGTCTACATAACAGTTGTGATAGCGCCTGTTATCTGCTTCAAAGCAATAATGTACAGTCGGAACCACAACAAAGGTTATTTCAAGGAAATATTCATTAAAGGACAAGTTCACCTTCATAAACATATGGATTGAGAAAATGCAACAATATTAGTAGAACACATCAGTGAAAGTTTGAGAAAAATTTGACAATCGATGCAAAAGTTATGAATTTTTTAAATTTTTGTGTTGGAACCGCTGGACGAGGAGACTACTACAGCTTGTGAGTCATATGCGTACAACAGTATAAAGAAAATGTAAAAGAAAATTCAACATATTTTCACTTTTTTCGCATAATAAAAGAGCACTTGACTTGCCTCTTTCTAAAGGCAGGGGGAATAATATTACCCATAACATTTGTCGGTAACGAGTCTGGGGAATGTGTACTTTTTTCAAAAGATGAAATTTTGTGAAATTCTCTTTATATTTTCCTTATATTGTTGTACGCATGTGACATCTAAGTTATTCATACACTGCAGTAGTCTTCTCATCCAGCGGGTACTGTACAAAAACTTCAAAAATTCATAACTTTTGAACGGATTGTCTGATTTTCCTCAAACTTTCAATGATGTGTTCTACTAATATTGCTACATTCTCTCAATCCTTATGTTTATGAAGGTGAACTTGTCCTTTAATTATTAAAACGGTTATAGCGCCCTCTTTAATTTTGTCTTTATTTCTTATGTGGTAATCACCTCTTTCTTGTAAGATTTGGCCCTTTAAATGCACTGAATTTGTCAAAACAAGGCTCATATATAATGTTATTTTGTCTTTATAGATTTGAAATACCAGCACAATTTGATTCTGTTTTACCTCGCATGCCCAATTCATGATTTAGAACAAAGTGGTTGAATACTATTTTGATATTTTTCTTTGTTTGTAGCGTATTTTGACTGAGTGTACTCCAATCCGGCATTTGGCGAAATTTTGATGGTGTCATCATAATTATGCTGACTATATGTGCAAAATTTCAGAGGAATTGGATGAAAAATCTTGAAATTATGAAAGTCACGCTCTGCCTGTCTTTGGTCACAGAGCGTCAAAAACCGAATATTTGGTATTGGTCGGGATAATGGCTGAAATCTATCACCAAACTACGCACTACTCTGGAAATGCTATCATAGCAAAATATAATCCTTAAATATATGCTATAAATCATCAAAATGTACAACTAGAACTTGCTATATACTTCAGGTGGTACCAATAACCAATTTTTAGGGTCTTAGCCCATGGACTGATACCGGCAAAGAGCATCCTAGCCTTGAAATTTTGTATTATTATGTTTTTATTGTTATCCAGGCTTACTAAGAGCTAAACACATACTTTATGTAAGATTTATTTCTTATTTAGTTGTATACCTACATCACGAAGTGCCTTCGGAGGAGTTAAGTTTTCTTGTTGTCCGGTATATGTACAACTGTATGCATGCGTGGACAAAGTGGGCCTATAAACTTATCGGTGCGTATGTTCAAAGTCAAAGGTATAAGGCAAAAGACCAAATTCCGCAAAAGTCAATATTTCCCCTGTATCTATTCGTGTATTACCGGGTAAAGATTATCTACGGACATTTTTTGGTCATGAGCTCTAGAGCTCTAAGTGAAACGTTGAAGTTCAAGTGAACTGAAATGCTATAATTCATTTTTTTTTTCTCCATATCTCCGAAACGGCTCAAGGAATCTTCATGAAATTGATATATGCATATACATCCTGGCGATGTTTCTCACGGGAATTCAGGGTCATTGGGTGAAAAGTCACATTAAAAGGCTTAAAGTATTATGTGATGCTGGAATTAATCTTTTTCCGTATCTTGGAAATTACTGGGTGCATTTTGATCAAGCATGATGATTCCGAAAGGAAAAAAAAATATGCCATGGGATTAAATGCCAAGTATAAAAGTTAGAATGGTACAATCGTTATTCCTTTATTTTGAAATAACTGTAAATGTTGTCACGAAAATGGATTCTAATGGTTAAGGATTGAAGTAGGGTATATACTTAAAGTGCTCAAATTCCTAAATGTCATTTTAATATTTTGCCAAACATGTGAAACTGTCGTCTCACATTGCTATTGACGTACTCTAGACATATTGGTATATAGAACCATGTGATATGGTGGATGGATCACGGAGCGAGATTTTTACTGGTACAGTTTCATATGATATCTAGGAGTACATAAAATAAGATTAAGCCGCTCATTTTAAGTTATTCAGGGTAAAGTAATCGTAATCTATACCATGATATGGGCACAGATTGGTTTATACCTGTCTATGAGGACAAGTTGATTATATACCTGTCTACGTGGACAATTTAATATACACCTGTCTATGTGGACGATTTAATATATAACCTGTCTAGGAGGACCAATGGCAACCTAACCAGGTATCATACAGACGCATAAAATGGCATGTCACCGAAAATCATGCTAGAATTAAGGCGCTATATAACGATATATAGCTTCCTGAGACAATTTCTCATCTGAAACATATTGTCATTTTTCATAAAAGTAGGGGGAAGTACGAGTCAACCTACACAGGTCTCATACAGAAGTCCACCTAACCCTAGCTTTGTATGTATATATATATATATATTTATATATAATTATATATATATATATATATATATATATATATATATATATATATATATATATGTACATATTTAGTCTAGGTCCAAACATGTTGCGAATTCACGTATTGGCTACAATAGAACGAAGAATCTAGAAATAAACTAGTAATGCTTTATTTCACCAATAAAGAGTGAGTTTATTGTATTTAAATTTTCGGTGGCCTCCACCTTCTTCCGGAGTCTCGACGGGGAGACCCGTCGAGACTCCTGAAGAGTACAATAAACTGATTCTTTATTGGCGAAATAATGCATTTCTTGGTAATTTCTCGAATCTTCGTTTTATATATATATATATATATATATATATATATATATATATATATAATACTGGAGTTTTTTTAAGGGATGGTGGGGGCGCTAAGCATGCTCAAAAAGGATTACATTTAGAGAGTCATTTTCGTGTCTTTAGGCCTACACTTTTGCGTTTACTGGTATGTGGGGGGGGACTAAAGGTGAAGCCAATTCTGCCCTCCCCCCCCCCCCCCCCCCCCCGATATTGAAACGCATATCGACCAATAGGCCTACACATGACGAGTAATGTAACAGAATGTAAGTATATAATGTAACACTTTTTCGATCTCCGTTGATTGGTGATTGATATTGACCGGAAAGATTGAAGGGAAAAGGAGTGGAGAAGAAGAGCATGGATGGAAAGCTTGAAGGGAGAGTAGTTGAAAGTTATGGAATAGGCTATACAATGGTACATGTACATGTATCAGAGAGTTGTAAAATAACATGATCGCCTAAATCTAATGACACCTGAATGGAATAAAATACATTGCAAAATGTTTGCCATTTTTCTCATTTCAAAATTAATACATTGTATCAAAAGTACTGTATTTGTCTTTCAGACCCCCCTCACTCTCTTATTTGTAAAGCTTCTCTCTCTCTTCTCCCTTCTCTCCATACATCATAAGTATTTGTTCCAAATACAAGCTCTCTCCATCTCTCTTGACTCCCTCTCATATCACATGATTTCTGTTTCTATAAGACCCCTCTCTCTATGCGTCGCCTCTCTATATACATTGTATGTACATGTATTTATTTCTCAGCCCCCAGCCCCCACTGTTATATCTGTTGCTATTAAAGGCCCCTAAATTTATCTTCATACTGATGGTACATTATTTTGTTTCTCAAACCTGCCCCTCTTTTCTCCATATACTAGTTTCAAAGACTCACTCTGCATATTCATTTTTCCGACCTCTCTCGACCCCCTCCTTTTTCAAATGCATGACTCGTGTATGTTTTCCCTTCCTCGATCACTGCTTGAATTCTCATACAATTTATTGTCCCCGCCGAACGAGTTCGAGCAGGGGACTATGAAACGGGCTCCGTACGTGTGTGTGTCCGTCCGTCTGTCCGTCCGTCCGTCTGTGCGTCCGTGTGTGATCAAAATGTTCAATTTGCTACTTCTGTCATTTATGAGCCAATTTTGATTCTGTTTGCTTTATATGATAGCACTACATGGGAGCTTTGAAACTTCTACACAGAATTTCAGTTGTGACCTTTGACCTATATTGTACATTTTGCTTCAAAATGCTACTCCTTCGCCATTTCGATTTCGATTCCGTTTGCTTTGTGTGATGTCACTAGGTGAGGGCTTCAAAACTTCTATACAGAATTTTGACCTTTCACTTCTTTGACCTTTGACCTTGATTTTTGACCAATATTGTACATTGGCTACAAAATGCTACTCCTTTGCCATTTCTAACCCGATTTCGATTCCGTTTGCTTAATGTGATGGCACTAGGTGAGGGCTTCAAAACTTCTACACAGAATTTTGACCTTTAACTTCTTTGACCTTTGACCTTGATTTTTGACCTATATTGTACATTTTGCTACAAAATGCTACTCCTTCGCCATTTCTAACCCAATTTCACTTCCGTTTGCTTTATGTGATGGCATTAGGTGAGGGCTTCAAAAATTCTACACAGAATTTTGACCTTTGACTTCTTTGACCTCTGACCTTGATTTTTTACCAATATTGCACATTGGCTACAAAATGCTACTCCTTCGCCATTTCTAACCCGATTTCGATTCTGTTTGCTTTATGTGATGGCACTAGGTGAAGGCTTCAAAACGTCTACACAGAATTTTGACCTTTAATTTCTTTGACCTTTTACCTTGATTTTTACTTATATTGTACATTTTGCTACTAAATGCTACTTCCGGCGGGGACATATATTACGCACCGCGTAATTTCTACTTTTCCTTGTTTGTTTTTCATACTCTCTCCCTGTCTCTCCCCCTTCTCTTTCTCATTTTAAAACTTTACAATGTTTCTTTACAAGACCACTTTCTACTCTCTACATTGATCAATTTGTCTAGAAACATGTACAGTCACATGAATGAAGGAAAATTACACCACTATTGCATGAATTCATTATGCACTTTATTCACTTCTTTATGTTCAAGCACTTTTTTTCATGAAGGTATCATAGTAATCTGATCCTCCAATATCCAAGAAGTATTGTAATACAAACTAGAACTATCACTCAATGTGATTAATACCCCCTACTAACACTCAAGCAGTTAGCTCCACTAGCAATGATTACTTTGTATGCTTTTCTTTGAAAAAAAAACAAATACCATGACAATTTATTGTTCAACATGGAATAAATGTGTTATTTTGCTCACTGACGGTCACATGTGCCATATCTCAAGTTAAGTGCTCAAAACCTGAGTGAATAAAGTAAATAAATCAGCAATTTCTATGATTTTCATTAAAAATATTGTTACCATGGCAACACAATGTTTGACATTAAGACAAAAGAAGTTTGCACAACTATATATCATAGCTGTCACATGTGCCAAATTTCAAGTAAAATGCTCATAAACTGAGGGAGTTAAGTGAATTCACAATATCATTGTATGATTTTCATTCAAAATAGAATTATGCTGTTACCATAATATTGTGTAGAGCCCACTATAAAATTATGTCAACAATATTCGACCACTAATGTGGCTGTCGCATCTTCAAGCTATATGCTTATTAATTGACGACAGTCTTCTGCATTTACACTCCCAATACAATGTGCCAAATTCAGTCAGATCATTTGATTTTCTTTATTCCGAGCGGTTCCCAATCGACGTGTTCTCTTATACTCCTTTCTCTTTCTCTTTTTTTTTCTCTCCTTTAGAACTTTCAGCTATAAATGGCCTTCGAGTCGATACACACGAATATCGAGTAGCACCGAATAGTGTTTGTGGGTCCGTGTTGTCAACCTCCTTGTGGTGGGCCCGGGGCAACTGATCGATCAGGTGACTGATTTATCAGGCGAATGACAACAATCTGAGACAGCAGCAGCAACAGAAAAGCTCTAAATAAGATGAATCCTTCATGTTCACAGCCTGAAGCTGACACAAAGTTATCAGGGCAAAGCATCTTTTGATGTCATACAGGAAGGCGTCTCCGTGCTGCAACTAAACGTAGAAGGCCTGACCAAAGCCAAGATCAATGTTATTGAACAGTTACTTCAGACACATAAAGTAACAGTAGTTCTTCTACAGGAAACTCATGCTAAGGACAGCTCTTATCTCAAGATCCCTGGCTTCACTCTGGCCGCACATGCAGTAAGCGAAATTCATGGGATTGCAACTTTTGTCAAGAGTACTCACAGTTGGAAAGCATTGGTTGCATGTCCATCAGACTCACCAGTGGAGTGGACGGCAACGTTAGTTGAAGAGGTTACCATTATAAATATCTACAAGCCACCCTCATTTCGACTCCAGCCAAATACCCTTCCTATCTTCAGTGCTCCTTGCATCTATGCTGGAGATTTCAACAGTCACAGTACTTCATGGGGCTACTCATCCACTAATCCAGATGGTTTTGCACTAGAAGATTGGTCCTCAACAGCTGGTGTCCAATTACTGTTTGACCCAAAACAGCCAGACAGCTTCCACTCTTGCAGATGGAATACAACGTCAAATCCTGACTTAGCCTTTGTCAACTTTCAAGGCCCATCACCTCACCGGATTATCTTAGACCCCTTTCCCAAGTCACAACACAGGCCATCACTGCTCATACCGGTAAACCCAGTCCGACCAGTCACAACCAAGCCTGTTAAGCGTTGGAATTTCCGCAAGGCCGACTGGAAAAAATTCTCGAACTTGGTAGATGAAGCCGTATGCAATCTCCCTCCACCAACTCCCCGTGACATCGACCAAGCCTACTCAGACTTCTGCAATATACTTATCAAGGCAGCAACGAATTCAATCCCACGCGGTTTTCGCCGACACTGCATCCCCACCTGGGACGAAGAATGTGATGCTATCTACAACCAGTTCTTGCGATCTGAACCTGGAGACATGGCTTCCACCAAAGCCTCAGAACTGACTGATTGTCTAGACAGGAAGCGTTGTAAACGTTGGGAAGAAACCGTGCAAGGGATAGACTTCACTCACTCTAGCAGAGTTGCTTGGAAGACTCTCAAACGCCTCACTGGAAACAGTACCAAACCTAGAACATGTCCCGTGTCAGCCAACTCCATCGCGGAACAACTTGTTAGCAATGGGCGATTCAAGGACTGTGACAAGGCTCACACTCGATCTGTGAAACAGGAGACTACCAACCTATGGCAGGCCCCGGGAGTGGATGGATGGTTGTCGGCCCCTTTCTCTCAGGAGGAGTTAGCTAATGCTTTATCCCTACTTAGGAGTGGAAAGGCCCAAGGTCCAGACAACATCCCACCGGAATTCCTTATTCATTGCGGGGTCAAATGTCAGAAGTGGTTAACAGATTTCTATTCTTGCTGTTTCACCAACCAAGTCATACCTAAGATATGGAGAAAAGCCACTGTAATTGCTCTCCCAAAACCAAACAAACCAGTTGATGACCCCAAGAGCTACAGACCAATTTCCCTTCTCTGTGTCCCTTACAAGCTTCTGGAACGTCTCCTTCTGGCGAGGATAGAACCTGTGGTTGACCCACAATTACCAGATGAACAAGCGGGCTTCCGCCATGGTCGGAGTACAGTCCACCAAATTGTCAAGCTGACCAATGACATTGAAGACAGCTTTGAGAAGAATCACAAAGCCGGCGCCATCTTTGTCGACCTCACTGCAGCCTATGACACTGTGTGGCACCAGGGTCAGACTCTGAAATTATTAAAGACAATCCCTGATCGCCACATGGTGAGGTTCCTCTGCAACATTCTAGCCAACAGGAGGTTCGTTCTGAAGACTAGTGATGGACAGTCCAGCAGACCACGGCAACTGCGGAATGGAGTTCCTCAAGGCTCTGTACTATCCCACTTGCTCTTCAACATATACATCAGTGACATCCCCTTCACAACCTCACGACAGTATGGCTATGCAGATGACCTTGGCCTTCTTCACTCTGACAGAGCCTGGTCAAATGTAGAGAATACCCTCACTGCAGATATGTCGCAAATCGCGAAGTACTTCAGGATCTGGAGACTCAAGATTAGCATGTCCAAGACAACGGTAACAGCCTTCCACCTGAACACCAAGGAGGCTAATCGGCAACTCAGTGTCATTCTTGATGGAACACCTCTTCCATACAATGCTACACCGACCTACCTTGGAGTGAAGTTGGATAGGCAGATGACCTATAAGGAACAACTCAAGGCCATAAGTGCAAAAGTGTCTTCAAGGAACAATCCTCCTTCGCCGACTTGCAGGCTCAAGATGGGGTGCCAGTGCAACCACTCTCCGCACTAGCGCGCTAGCACTGGTATACAGTGCCGCGGAATACGCCTCCCCTGCGTGGTGTAGGAGCTCTCACACCAAGAAACTTGACTCAGTTCTGAATGACACCATGAGATTAATTACAGGATGTCTCCGGCCTACACCAACATAATTCCTACCTGTTCTCTCAGGCATCGCTCCCGCCCCCATGAGCCGAGAACATCACACACATAGGCTGGTCACCAAGGCCTCCAGCAACCCGGACGACCTCCTCCACGACGTAGTTGAGGGCTCTGTAACTCTGGGTCAGCGGCATCAGCGACTGAAGTCTCGCCGATTTTTCTCCCGCCATGCAGCAACGCTGAGAGGATCAGACTTCAACATCTGCCAGACATGGAGAACAAGCTAAGAAGACACCCAACTACCTGCCCAACTCGTTGTTACGCCCAATACATCTGTCCCCCCAGGAGCAAACCTCCCAAGGAGTGAGTGGGTGTCTCTAAATCGGATTCGAACGGGAGTTGGGCGTTTCAATGCAGCCATGCATCGTTGGGGGCTACGCCCGTCAGCAGCTTGCCAGTGTGGTGCACCAGAACAGACTGCTCAACACATCTTGAGTGAGTGCCCTGATCTCCGCCCTCCTGACAACATGGACCTGACACACCCTACTCCACAGACTGTAACTTGGCTACAACAATTGAGGGACATTATTTAGCTGCCGCTGCCTCATAACCAAGAAGAAGAAGATACTCTTTTCTTTAACCTGTTCACGTATATATCTCAGCTTTATATTCGGTTGTACACACTGTATGTTCCATTCTCTTGTAAACAAAAAGAAATGACTGTATTTCATTTTTGTAATACATGATCGATGCAGAAAATTCCTAATAAATTCGTTTGAATTTGGATCGTGTAATGTCATAACAACCACTAATGTCATAACACGTCGACGACAAATGTCATAACGACCACTAATGTCATAACACGTCGACGACAAATGTCATAACGACCACTAATGTCATAAGACGTCGACGACAAATGTCATAACGACCACTAATGTAATAACACGTCGACGACAAATGTCAACATTTCCGTTTTTACTGCAAATGTCATAACACGTCGACGACAAATGTCAAAATCGAATTTACCACAAATATCATAACACGTCGACCGTAACTGTCTAAATCTCCAAATTTACTGCAAATGTCATAACGCGTCACAGGGGAGGATCCAGGAATTCCGTACAGGGGAGGCGCCTTCACAAAATCAAAGGCTGGCGCAACCCCCTCCCTTTTTTTTTTAATGACACTCTATTAATCCTTTGGTAGCATGCTCAGCGCCCCACCATCCCTTTAAAAAACCTCCAACATATATATATATATATATATATATATATATAACGAAGAATCAAGAAATGAACTAGTAATGCATTATTTCGCCAATAAAGAATCAGTTTATTGTACTCTTCAGGAGTCTCGACGGGTCTCCCCGTCGAGACTCCTGAAGAAGGTGGAGGCCACCGAAAATTTGAGTAAAATAAACTCATTCTTTATTGGCGAAATAATGCATTACTAGTTTATTTCTTGTTTCTTCGTTCTATTGTAGCCAATACGTGAATTCGCAACATGTTTGGACCTAGACTAATATGTATATATATATATATTATAATCTTTGGTCAGTGTAGCCCATTATACATCCCCATCATACACCAATAAAGTTGTGGTCTTCCATGGAACCCGCAATAATATTGATCACTGTTGTGCATGATTGATGAGATATTACAGAATATTCATTGCTTTTTTATCTCTTTTCTTATGATTTTCTCTCTCTCCCCTCTCCTCCTTGTCAGATTTTTGTTTTGTTTTATATTGTGTTGTTTTTCGCACTCTCACTCGTTCACATACGTATTTATACATGTAGGCCTACTATGGATGCAGGTCTACCACGGCAAGCAAAACTTTCACAGCGCGTGTACACACTCACTGATGCACGTGTACGAATCGAATCGTCGCGAGAGCGGAGGTACAACAGTACTCACAGAACTCTTTCCACAATCAACCCAAGTGGAGTAAGCACAGGCTGTGTTTATCAACTCCTTTTCTCGGCAGAAACAGGTTATCCAAACAGCTTTCAAGGAATTTTCACGAGTTGATAACGCAAAGCTGTTTTGAAAGCCCTTTAGG